>NW_020954564.1:30266185-30305311 GCF_900497805.2 Vombatus ursinus
CTCTCTCTCTCTCTCTCTCTCTCTCTCTCTCTCTCTCTCTCTCTCTCTTTCTCTCTTTTTGGAGGAGTTCTGATAGAAGTAGTCCTCAGACAAGTCTCTATCCTGCTATTACTTTTTTAAAAATTTACTCTTCTATAGACTATTGTATAAGTCAACAAAATAACTATTTTTTTTTAGTTAAATGAAAGTTTTTAGGATATAAGCTCATCCCCTGTAGGCTTACTGAAAGCACCTTAAGTATAATTCCACTAGAAGGGAGGAACTTGGGGATATGTATTGTACATCCTCATCCCGTTCCCACATAATTTTCACTTTGATTTCAGGGTGTTAGTAAATTTCTTACCATATTCATCCACAAGCTTCTCTTTGATATCTTTACTCTTGCTGTAACTGCTGGAGGAAAGTAAGATATTTGTGGCTGTTGTAATAGTAGTAGTTGTTGTCATCTTTCTCCTCTTCCTCCTCCTTATTATCACCATGTTGTTATTTCATTCTTTCCATCTTGGTTTGATAGAGTTTAGATAGAAATGGTCTTAGGATAGGTCAATATCCTTCTATTATTTGTTTTGTTTGTTTAATGTTCTGTAGACTATTTCACAGGTGGATAAAACGTCTGCTTTAAAAATTATTATTATCTCATTTCTTTTCATAGTAATTTCCATTCTTTTTTCATTTTTATACTTTCAGTTTTATTGATGTGCTTTGTTTTCACATTGCAAATATTTATAGATTACCCCCACTCTACCATTGCATTAGATGTCTCTTGTAATAAAGTAAACAGCTAAGTAAAACTAAAAATAGTGACTTCATCTGAAAGAGTATGTAATATTTCACATCTGTAGCATCTCCCACCTCTCTAACTAAAAAAAAATTAACAGAAATCTATTTTCTCTCCATCCTTCACTCAACTCACTGGGGAAAAAAAGGTAGAAAGGAAACTTCTGGTAACATATATACATAGTCAAGCAAAATAAATTCTCCCAGTGATTTTACACGCACACACACACACACACACACACACAAATATCATTACACACATTAAATCCTCTGTCAGAGAGCATTTTTCATTATTGGTCCTCTGAAATCATGTATGGTCATTGTATTGATTGTACAGCTTATAGAAAAAGAAAACTATAGTTGTGTGTCCCTAATGAATACCGATGCAAAAATCTATTTTTACAGATTCTAAATATTTTGAATAAAATATTAGCAAAGAGGCTAAATCAGCATATCACAAAGATTATATACTATGACCAGGCTGGATTTATGCCAGGAATTCAGGGTTGGTTTAATATTAGGAAAATTATAAACTTACTTAAACATATTAATAATAAACAAAAATCATGTGGTTATATCATAGATGTAGAAAAGCTTTTGACAAATTCAACACCCATTTGTGTTTCGAAAAACACTAGAAAAATTAAGACAAACGAACCTTTCCTTAAAATGATAAATTTCAATTATGATTATTATTACTGATCTCATTTTCATCTTTTTTCCTCTCTGGAGTTCACAATTAAATAGTCCAGGGACAAGACACTAGCCTGTTATTATTCTTTTATATTTACTTCTCTATGGGCTATTGCATGGGTATATAAAATAACTGCCTTTGGTAATTAAATGAAAAAAAGTTGGAATGTGAGCTCATCTTCTCTAGAGGTTCACTAAATGCAACTTCAGGACGGTTCCAATAATGGGACAACAGAAAGGAAATACACATTTGTTAAGTGGCTACTATGTGCCAGACACTATGTTAAGTGCTTTACAAATATCTCATTTTTATTCTCACAACAGCCTTGAAAGGTAGGTGTAATCATTACATACATTTTATAGTAAAGGAAACTGAGGTAGACAGAGGCTAAGTGACTTACTCAAAGTTACCTAACTAGGAAGTGTCTGAGGCTAAGTTTGAATTCATTTCTCCACAACTCCAGGCCCAGCACTCTATCCACTGCATCACATAGGACATATACTTCATCTTGATCCTACTTGGCTTTGCTTTTTTCCTGCTCAATCTCTATATTTTTCGAGCTTTTAATTCTTTGTAGCTTAGAGATTATGAGTTTTTGGTACAATAACATTTATTAAAAATGCTGTTCTTAAAATTTTTATAGGTCAGTGCCATGTCTAAGGACAATGATTTTGTTTGTGATAATGGTCCAATTTTGGTATGATTTTTGTTGAATTCTTAAAGACATTTTATTATTGTTGTTGTTACTATTTATTATGGCATCAAATCCATAATGGGCCTAAGGCCTGCCCATGATGGTGATGATGATTGTACACCCCCTTATTTCATCAGTGATTTTAAGCACTCTGCCTCCCCCATTCTTTATCCATAGTTCTGTGTCCCCTGAAGCTGCATGTTACCAGAGACAGGTGAGCTGTGGCTCCTTATAAGCAAAATATAGATTTTTTTCAGGCTTCAGGAAGCCATATCTGAATCAACATTACAGTATTGCCTCTATGAGCACCATCACAGTCTGGGACGTGTGGTTGCCACGGGAAAGGCAATCAACTTCTTGGCCAACTCTCATTCGCAGCAGCTCTCACAGGCTCCATTGCTCATAGGTTTGTTCCCCCCCCCCCCCCCCCACCTTTGAAGACAAGAGCTCCTAGAGATCATGCTGCAATTCAGTATTGGGTGGCAAGAGGCTGGATGTCCCAGATGTTGAACTCTGGTAATGATTGGTAAGGATACATTATAGCTGAGATTATAGTGGAGTCATATTAGGGCTACCTCTTTGTGTGTTTTCCAGTCTACAGCCCAGAGCCAATTGTATGCCTAGGGAACTGGATTGAAGGGGCACTCTCACCACTCTTTAACTTGACTTCAGTGCCTAATATTCCCACCATTAGGTTTTTTAAAAATTACTTTGTATGTGGAGACAGCATATGTGGAAAGAGACTTGGTTTGGGAGTGAGAATACCTGAGTTCTGATTTCAGTTCAACACTTAACTTTCTATGACTTTGAGTCTAGACCTCAGTTTCTTCATCAGTAAAATGTGGATGTTTAGTAGATAATCTCTAAGGCCTTGGCATTCCATGTAGCCTTTTTAAAAATGCAAATATTTCAGAAGGGAAAGCATAACACATCAAGTGCCTAAATTTTTCACACCTTAGTGTCATTGACTGATATCAGATCATTGGCTTCATAGATAAGTGGTGAGGGAAGGGAAGAGAATGATCATTGTGAAGCATTATCTCTAAGGGCTAGCCTCAGACAGGTGAAAGGCACACTATGTTCCCAGAACCCCTAATCAATTAATTCTATGTCCCCAATTGATAAATGGTCGAAGGATATGAACAGGCAGTTTTCAGATGAAGAAATTAATAAGTCATATGAAAAAATGCCCTAAGTCACTATTGATTAGAGAAATGCAAATTTAAACAACTCTGAGGTCCCATCTCATACCTACCAGATTGGCTAATGTGACAAAAAAAGGAAAATGATAAATGTTAGAGAATATATGGGAAAAATTGGAACACTAATGCATTATTGGTGGAGTTGTGAACTGATCCACTCATTCTGGAGAGCAATTTGGAATTACGCCCAAAGGGCTATAAAGCTATGCATACCCTTTGATCCAGCAATGCCACTACTAGGTATGTTTCCCAAAGAGATCAGAAGAAAGGGAAAAGGACCGGACCCACATATACAAAAATATTTATAGCAGCTCTTTTTGTGGTGGCAAAGAATTAGACATTGAGGAGATGCCCATCAATTGGGGAATGGCTGAACTAGTGGTAAATGAATGTAATGGAATACTATTGTTCTATAAGAAATGATGAGCAGGCAGCTTTCAGAAAAACCTGGAAAGACTTACATGAACTGAAGATGAATGAAGTGAGCAGAACCAGGAGAACATTGTACACAGTAACAGCATCACTGTGTGATGATCAACTATGATAGACTTAGCTTTTCTCAGCAACACAATGATCTAAGACAATTTCAAAAGTTTCATGATAGAAAATGCTATCCACATCCAGAGAAAGAACTATGGAGTCTGAATGCAGATTGAAGCGTGCTATTTTCTCTCTCTTTTTTTTTCTCTTGTGGTTTTTCCATTTTGTTCTAATTCTTCTTTCACAACATGACTAATGTTGAAATATGTTTAATATAATTGCACATGTATAGCCTATATCAGATTGCACACTGTCTTGGAAAGGGGGGAGGAGAGGGAAAGGGAAAAATTTGGAACTCAAAATCTTACAAAAGTGAATGTTGAAAACGAAAACTAAAAAATAAATAAATAAAATTAAAAAAAAATTGTGTCTTAATTTCTCCTAGAGAAATATCCTAACCTCCAGATTTCAGAAAATCATAGAACCATAAAATTTTAGACCTGGACTTCAGAAACCATCTAGCATAGGCCATCCCTAAAAATGAATCCTCACTATATCATACCCAATAAGTGGTTGTCCAGTCTCTGTTTAAAAACCTCCAAAGAGGGGTGATACACTTCCTCTTGAAGTAATCCGTCAAATTTAGCTCTAACTTGTTTCTAGCTTGTTTTTCTTCTTGGCCTAGTTTCCAGGAAGAAGGTGTCAATGAGAGGTGTCAGATCTGCTTCCCAAAGATGAACCAAATTGAAATGCAATCGGGAAATATTTAACAAAATAAATAAAAATGCAGTAGAACATAGATAATGTTAATATGTGGTTTTCTCAGTCATTATGTGGACTACAGGGATCCTTATGACCTTAATGGCCTCATTTCTATTTGAGTTTGACGCCACTGGTGCAAACATTGAGTCAATGTGGTATGATGGAAAGAGCGAGTACCCTATCTGGAAACAGAAGACATGGACAGAGGACAATTCTGCCTCTTGGCCATAGTTTCATCAACTGTAGGATGAGGGAGTTAGAGATGGCGTTGGAGGTAGGTCTCTTCCAGCTCAAAAATCTATGATCCACTCCGCTTTGCCAGCTCTTATCTCACACAATTTCTTGCAAGTTCACTGCTCTTTAGTTCCATCTAAATTACGGTATTTATTCTGTGTCACTAGTCACTAGAATCCTAACACTGTCACTTACTACCTATATGGCCTTGGACAAGAATCTCTAGGTCTTGATTTCCTCACCTGTAAAATGAAGGGGTTTGGCTAGATGACCTATAAGGTCCCTTCCAGCTTTAGATCTATGCAGTTGCTGTTGGTGTTGTTGTAGTTGTTGTTTAGTCATTTTAAGTCACATCTGACCCCATTTGGGGTTTTCTTGGTAAAGATACTGGAGTGGTTTGCTGTTTCCTTCTCCAGCTCATTTTACAGATGAGGAAACAAGGCAAACAGGGTTAAGTGATTTGCCCAGGGTCATATAGCTGGTAAGTGTCTGAAGCCAGATTGAACTTAGGTCTTCCTAAGTCTAGGTCCAACACTCTAACCACCATGTAGCCTAGCTGCCCCCTGAGCTGATCTGTGATCTTATGATAAATATGCCCTGTGCTCTCCTAACTCTCTTATGCTAACCTGTATGCTTGGGATGTCCTTCCTTCACCTGTTTACCTAGTGAATTTTCTCTTTGACCTTTAAAATCCAGCTCAAATGTCACCTTTTCCAGGAAACCTTCCTTTGGCCCCCATTTATAATGCCCTTTCCCCTCAAATATTACAAAGCACTTTGTATCGTCCCTCTCTCCTGAAATTGTCTTATAATTCTGTGCATTAAAGTTATCTATGTTTGTATTTTTATCTCCTTACTAGACTATAAGGACCAGTCTCATCCGAACTTTGTACCTTCCACCAGAACAAAGGTCAGTGCTCTGCAAACAGTAGGTGCTTACTATATCTTGGTTGAGTTGAATTGGCTGCAGTCCAATCAAGCTTCAGCTCAGCTCCATCCACTACAAACACATGCTTTAATGGAATCACAGAATGTCAGAGCCTAGTAGGATTCACCGACTTGGAACTAAGCAGGATTTTGGAAATCATCTGCTCCAACTCTTTTTACAAATGGGGGAACTTGGAGCAAGAGAGAGAAAGTGGCATGCTCTAAGGCACAGAGCCTGTAAGTGGCAGACCTAGAAACACTGTCCTCTAAACCAGAGCTGCTTCAAATTTTTCCACTTGAGACCACTTTTCCCATTTCAGCAGCTTTGGCGTTGTGTGGCCTGAGAGCGTGCGAAGTGCAAAGTGCACATGCCTTGTGTTCGGAATCAAGGCTGCAATGAAGTTGCATGATGCAACTTGGGCAAGCGCTGCTAGAAACACCTTGGATTCATTACGTTTGATTTTTAATTAATTTTTGGTTGTTGCACGTTCAGAAACCTTTTACTGTTGCCAAATTTTTTGTGACCCTGTATGGGGTCATGACCCACAGTTTAAGAAGTGTCTAAAGTCATTGGGCTGTCCATTCATTCAGAGTTCTGAATCTCTGGGGCTCTGAAGGACTGTCCTGGGGTTGGTCATAGCTGTGAATGGATTGCTATTCAAACCTAGGTCACAGAACAGAAGCCATTTAAATAGGCTAATTCAAATGTGCACTTAGTGGAGATTTAAGTCCTCACTATCTCACTTTAATTAAGTGCCAAGTGATTATTAAACAATACATTTATAGAATTTTGACAACTGGGTAAGAGCTGTGCTTCTCCTACAGTGAATATTCCCCAGTAAATATGCTCATAATACTCGGCTGGCTTTTAATTAACACAACTCACCCATAAACCTATTTATCTTTCAGGGAGAGATGGTGGCTTTGTGTGAGATGAGTGTCAATAGATAATTAAAATGTTTTTCCTTGAGAATGTGCAACTAGCTGGGATCTATGCATTTTGATCGTTATAAAGACCCTTACTGAGGTTTAACACTTGTTACCCAGTAATTACAGAAGGGCCCTATCCTTTGGAAGCTAGATGGTACAATGTATAGAGTACTGGGCCTGGAGTCAGGAAGACCTGAGTTCAAATCCAGCCTCAGAAACTTCCTAGCTGTATGACCCAGGTCAAGTCACTTAACCCTGTTTGCCTCAGTTGCCTCATTTGTAAAATTAGCTGGAGAAGGAAGTGACAAACTGCTTTAGTATATTTGCCAAGAAAACCCCAAATGGGGTCATGAAGAGTCAGACACAACTAAACAAAAACATTACTATCAAAATTAAACAAACAGTAAAAATGTAATCTAAAATGTTACTGAGTCTCTTGGGTCACAATTACGTGGTGCATCTGACAAAATGCTCACTACTTAGTTGGATGACATTGACATATTTCTCCTCCTTTGGTCCTCATTAGAATGGACTGATTATTCCTGTTACATTGAGGGAGCTCCTTGCTTGTGTTTTGGGCTGAGATCTCAGGCAAGTGTTTTAGGGACCTGGGCCTGAATGATGATGTATGTGAAAAGGTTTTTTTCCATGGAATTGGAGATGACAAGAGCTTTCTTGAGGTAGGAATAGATTGTATTTTTCTTTTCTTTTCCTTCCTTCTTTTCTTTTCTTCTCTTCTCTTTTCTTCCTTCCTTCCTTCTTTTTTCTTTCTTTCTTTTTCTTTCTTTCATTCATTCTTTCTAGAGAAGAATAAGAGGAGCTAAGAGAGTAAGAAGCAGGGAAATTATTGACTAGGAATAAAAAAAGGGAGTCCTTTGAGGCTGCCCTCCTGGGTGCAAAAGAGGATAATCTCTTAAGTGAGAGTCAATGCCTATGAATCAAAGTAGAGAGAAATGTTCTTACTGAGACCACAGATCAAAAGTGGCCCTCTATGTCTTGACACAGATACCATAATAGTAGCTAACATTTTATAGCACTTTAATGTTTACAAAGTACTTCACATTTTATCTCATTTGATCTGCACAATGATACTTTCAAGTGGGTGTCATTATCCCCATTTTACAGACAAGGAAACTGAGTCCAAGAAAGGTTTAAATGATTTGCCCAGGGTCACAAAACTATTAAGTATCTGAGGATTTGAACTCAAGTGTTCCTTAATACAAGTCTATATACACTGTATATATGACACTACCTATCTGTTGCCATAACATACATCTTTCTTACTACCCACACTTGTAGGAATCCTCTTGCAAATATGAAGGGATGGGGCTAGCAGTGCCTTGATACATGGACTGACTGCATGCATGCTCTGATACTTAACAAGTTGAGTAACCTCAGGCAAGTCACTCTATCTTTCTTAACCTTAATTTCTTCATCTACAAAGCAGGGGAAGCATCATTTCTTTTTCACTAGAGTCTTTCAGGTGGAGACTCAAAGATCTCTTTTAATTTAATATATTTTATTTTTTACTCAATTATATGTTAAAACACTTTTTAAACTTTTTAAATTTTTTATTAACTAATTTATTTTTAGTTTTCAACATCCACTTCCACAAGATTTTGAGTTCCAAATTTTCTTCCCATCTCTCCCCTCCCCCACCCCAAGATGGTGTGCATTCTAAATACTCTTTCCCCCAATCTTCCCTCCCTTCTGTCACCTCCCCCTTCTCTTATCCCCTTCCCCTTCTATTTTCTGTGGGGCAGGGTAGATTTCTATACCCTATTGCTTGTATATCTTATTTCCCAGTTGAATGTAAAAACAATTTTTAACATTTGTTTTTAAAACTTTGAGTTCTAAATTCTCTCCTTTCCTCCTTCCCCATCTACCCTCATTGAGAAGGCAAGCAATTTATTATAGGTTATGTATGTATAGTCATGCAAAACACTTTCATAATGGTCATGTTGTAAAAGACTAACTATATTTCCCTCCATCCTCTCTTTCCCTCCATTTATTCTATTCTCTCCTTTGACCCTGTCCCTCCTCAAAAGTGTTTGCTTCTGATTACCCCCTCTACCAATCTGCTCTCCCTTCAATCACCCCCCCTTTCCCCTTTTCCACTATTTTCCTGTGTGGTAAGATAGATTTCCATAAACAACTGACTATGCATGTTATTCTCTCCTTAAGCCAAATCTGATGAGAGGAAGATTCAATCATTCCCTCTCACTTCTTCCTCTTCCCCTCCACTGTAAAAACTTTTTTCTTGCCTCTTTTATGTGAGATAATTTACCCCATTCTACCTCTTCCTTTCTCCTCCCAGTACAGTCCTCTCTCACCCCTTAATTATATATATATATTTCTATTTTAGAATATATATATTCCCTCCAACAACCTGAACACTGAGAAAGGTCTCAGGAGTTACAAATATCATCTTTCCATGTAGGAATGTAAACAGTTCAACTTTAATAAGTCCCTTATGATTTCTCTTTCCTGTTTACATTTTCATGCTTCTCTTGAGTCTTGTATTTGAAAGTCAAATTTTTTATTCAGCTCTGGTCTTTTCATCAAGAATGCTTGAAAGACCTGTATTTCACTGAATGTCCATTTTTTACTCTGAAGGTTATACTCAGTTTTGCTTAGTAGGTGATTTTTGGTTGCAATCCTAGCTCTTTTGCCTTCCAGAATATCATATTCCAAGCCCTCTTATCCCTTAATGTAGAAGCTGCTAAATCTTGTGTTATCCTGATTGTGTTTCCACAATACTTGAATTGTTTCTTTCTGGCTGCTTGCAATATTTTCTCCTTGACCTGGAAACTTTGGAATTTGGCTATAATATTCTTGGGAGTTTTCCTTGGGGGATTTCTTTCAGGAGGTGATTGATGGATTCTTTCAATTTCTATTTTACTCTCTGGTTCTAGAATATCAGGGCAGTTTTCCTTGATAATTTCTTGAAAGATGATGTCTAGGCTCTTTTTTTTTATCATGGCTTTCAGGTAGTTCAATAATTTTTAAATTATTTCTCTTGGATCTGTTTTCCAGGTCAGCTTTTTTTTTTTTCTAATGAGATATTTCACATTGTCTTCTATTTTTTTTCATTCTTTTGGTTTTGTTTTATAATTTCTTGATTTCTCATAGTCATTAATTTCCATTTGCTCCATTCTAATTTTTAAGGAATTATTTTCTGCAGTGAGCTTTTGGACCTCCTTTTCTATTTGACCAATTCTGCTTTTTAAGGCATTCTTCTCCTCATTGGCTTTTTAGACCTCTTTTATCATTTGGGTTAGTCTATTTTTTAAGGTGTTATTTTCTTCAGTATTTTTGGGTCTCCTTAAGCAAACTGTTGACTCATTTTTCATGATTTTCTCGCATCACTCTCATTTCTCTCCCCAATTTTTCCCTCTACTTCTCTTTCTTGCTTTTCAAAATCCTTCTTGATCTCTTTCATGGCCTGGGACTGATTCATATTTTTTGGGAGGCTTTGGATGTAGGAACTTTGACTTTTTGTCTTCTTCTGGTTGTATGTTTTGATCTTCTTTGTCACCAAAGTAAGAGTCTATAGTCTGAATTTTTGTGCTGTTTGCTCGTGTTCCCAGCCAATTATTTGACTTTTAAACTCTTTGTTAAGGTAGGGCTCTACTTCCCATGTGGAGGGTGTACTGTCCCAAGCTTCAGGGGTTTTGTGCAGCTGTTTTCAGAGATACTTCTAGGGACCTGTAAATTTTCAGTTCTTCCAAGGTGGTATGATCAAGGGCGTGGCATTTACTCCTTCCCTGGCCTGTGCTGTGGTCTATGAATGACCACAAGCACTCTTTTCTTCCTTGGAACTGAGAGGATTCCCTCTCCACTGCCACCACAAGCTCCACCATGCCAGCACTCCTCCTTGCCCCAGGACTGCCACCCAGACCTGAGACCCAGATCCAAGCACTGGCAAAGCAAGAGAATCCTGCCTCAGTACCAGCAAAGAGCTCCCTGCAATACACCCCTGATCAGCTGCTTGATCCCCCCACTGTCTATGGGCTGAGAACTCTGGAGGCAGCCACTGCCACGGTGGCTACCACCGTGGGGTTCTGCTAAGGCCAGGGCTGGACCACACTCCTTTCTCACCCAGGTCCAACAGACCTTTCTCACTGACTCTGTGAGTTGTCTTTGGCATTTGTGGGTTGAAAAGTTTGGAAACTGCCACAACTGCCCATGATTCAGTCTCCTAAAGCCTGCTCTAGGTTTGCTGAGGTCCCGTCTTTCCCTGCATGGCCCACGCTGAGCTTTACTCCTCTCCCAGCCAGCACAACAGACCTTTCCTATCAACCATCCAGGTTGTCTTGGGCTGGGAATTTGTATCACTCTCTCTTTTTGTGGGTTCTGCTGCTTTAGAATTTGTTTAAGGTCATTTTTTTACAGATATTTTGAGGGTTTTGGAGGAAAGCTCAAACCAAGTCACTGCTTTTACTCTGTCATCTTGACTCTGCCTAAAGTTTTTTTTTTAAGTTTTGAGTTCCAAATTCTATCCCTCCTTCCCTCCTCTCTCCCCTCCCTGAGACAATAAGCAATCAGTTATAGATTATACATATGCAATCACATAAAACATTTCCATATTAGTCATTTTGTACAAGAAGACTTGAATAAAAGAAAAATAATGAAAGAAAGTGAAAAATAGCATGCTTCAGTCTATATTCAAACAATATTAGTTTTTCTCTGGAGGCAGACAGTATGCTTCATCATTCATCCTTTGGGATTTTTTTGGGTCATTGTATTGCAAAGACCTCTTTTAGAGGACTTTGTAGAACAGATTCCTGTTTAGGTGAATTTTGGGTTAATTAGCCTGTGAGTGAAACACTGGGATTGGAATGGGCCTGCTTTCTAAGTGAAACATTGGGCTTCCAATGGTATTTGAATGATCTACTCTTAAAGTGTTGCTGTGGTGACAGTATTTTGTAAACATTGTGGAAATACGAGTTATCAAATTTTAGTATTTTGGAATTATTAAATTTCTGAGAACCTACCTAGATTGAGAACCTACCTCGTCTAACACATATATGTTGCTAGCTGCAATCGATTAGGATCAGGCTAGAGATCGTGGATGGTTCAATGTTATCCTTCTTCATTGTCTCCATTGAGGACACAAGCCCTAATGCTATAATGGTGAGTAGATGACATCCCCTTTTTCATAAAAGGATAGCATATTCCCTTGTATCTTTTCAAACAGTTCTCTGTTGTAGGCCTTCTGGAAGGAAAAATACTTTGAATTTCCTGTCATCTGGGCCAGCTGGCCTGGCTTCATTATGAGGTTTTAAAGAAACATGGTGCTAAATATGAAGCTAAGTCTTGGGAAGCTGAATTTTTCCTTCCAGTTTGGTAGAATGTGCCAGTATTGAATATGGATTCAGGTTCAAATCCAAACATAACTGTTTACTAATCAGGGCCGTCTAAAAGTAGAATGAGCTGTTTCAGGAAGTCATGGGCTCCCCATCAATGGAGATCTGCAATTCAGAGTCTGGATTTGGTGGGAAGTAATAGAGGGGGTTTCTGTTCAAGTATAGGTTGAATTAGATGATTTTTAAGGTCCCTTTCAACTCTGAGATTCTATGATTCAACTTCCTCTTCACCTCAATAACCTGGTCCCACTCTATCTAATGTCATATTATTATCCTCCTCACACTTTGAACTCAATGGAGTCCTCCTACCCCCAATCTGGTGCCACTATCCTTCCAGGCTAATATGATATTACTACCCTCCACACATACTGAACCCATTTTGAAATAAACTCTTTCCCCATCTCCAAATCTGGTGCCACTTGTTTTTAGCCTAAATGGATTCTTTTCTGTATCTTGAATATATCCTATGTTTTTCCACCTCTGTACCTTAGTTTTTGCTGTTCCCAATGTTCAGAATTTCTCCTTTCTCCATCTTTACCTGTTGAATTTCTATCTGTTCTTTAAAGACCAACTCAATTATCAGCTCCTTTAGGAAGTCCTTCGTGATTCTCTCCCCATCACCCTTGGGAATGACTTTTCAACTCATGGACCTCATTTTCTTTTACATGTCTCCAACCTACCTAATATATATTATCATCTACTACTTATGCTATTTCCCCCTATCACCCTGAAAATTCCAATAAGAAGTGACTATGTCTTATCTAAACTTTGTGGCTACCCTAGTGTTTTGAAGGCTGCTTTGTGCACAGTAGATGTTAAGAAATGTTCGTTAAAATGAATTTAACATGAGCCTCATAGTCATGGAAAGCTATGAGGAAGACCCAGCTCCCTCCAGGTTCTTCCAGATTTTTTTACTCAAATTGAGCTTGTTCTCAGAAGAATACACATATATTTTTGTATTAGATAACAAGCCACTTGGAAAATAAGGTCTATGTCCTGTTGCCCCTAATATCCAGCACATGGTCTTGCACAAAGAAGACAATTATTGAGTTGAATGGGATCTGTCACTTCAAGAGCTATTGCAACCCACCAGCTATGGGAAATATATGACAGAGATGAGGGCCTTAGAAATCTTCTTTGGGAGAGGAGGGGGTGGAGCCAAGATGGTGGAGTAAAGGCAGGGACTCATCTGAGCTCTCCTCCAAACCCCTCCAAATGTCTTTAAATAATTACTTTAAACAAATCATAGAGTGGCAGAATCCACAAGAAGATGGAGTGAAACAGTTTTCCAGCCTAAGACAACTTAAAAGGTTGGAAGGAAAGATCTGTGGCACCAGGATGAGAGAGGAGCAAACCACACCAGTGAACTGGGCCCTAGCACACCTCAGGGTGACTAAATCAGTGGCAGTAGTGGCAATTTCCAGACCGCCCTGCCTACAAATGGTAAGGGGATCAGAAGGAGAATTACAGGGGTCCCTTTGCTGGCACCAGGGGCAAAACTCTTTTGCGTTGCCCATACTTGGATCTGGATCACAGTCCTGGGTCTTAGTCCCAGTGTGCACTAGTTCAGGAAAGCTTGTGGCTCCAGGGGAGCGGGGACCCTGGTCACAGTTTCAGGGTTGAAAAGAATGCTTATGGTTGCTCATAAATCAGTGTACAGTACAGGAAAGTAGTAAACACACCTCTCCCTAGATCATACCACCTTGGAAGAGCCAAAAACTTATGGGTCCACAGAATTACATCTGAAAACAGCTACACAAAAACTTGAAACTTGGGACAGTGCCCCCTCCACTTGGGAAGCAGAGTCTCACTTTAGCATAGAGTTAAAAGTCAAGAAATAGGCTGGAAAAATAAGCAAAGAACAGAAAAAAATTCTGACCGTAGAAAGTTACTGTGGTGACAAGGAAAATCAAAACACACACTCAGATGAAGACAAAGAAGTCAAAATTCCTGCATCCAAAACCTCAAAAAAAATATGAATTGATCTCAGGCCATGGAAGAGCTCAAAAAGGATTTTTTAAAAAATGTAAGAAAGGTGGAGTAAAAATTGGGAAGAGAAATGAGAATGATGCAAAAAAATCATGAAAAAAGAGTCAACACCTTGGTAAAGGAGGCATGAAAACATACTGAAGAAAATAACACCTTAAAAATAGAATAGGCCAGATGGTAAAAGAGGCACAAAAATCCAGTAAAGAGAAGAATGCTTTGAAAAGCAAAATTGTCCAAAGGGGAAAAATATACAAAAATTCACTGAAGAGAAGAACTTATTAAAATGTAGAATTGGCCAAATGGAAGAGGAGGTACAAAAGCTCACTGAAGAAAATAATTCCTTAAAAGTCAGAATTGGGCAAGTGGAAGCTAATGACTTTATGAGACATCAAGAAACAATCAAACAAAAACAAATGAAAAAAATGTGAAATATCTCATTAGAAAAACAACTGACCTGGAAAATAGATGCAGGAGAAATAAGTTAGGAATTATTGGACTACCTGAAAGTCATGATAAAAAAAGACCCTAGACATCATCTTTCAAGAAATTATCAAGGAAAACTGCCCCGATATTCTAGAAAGAATCCATTGGTCACCTCCTGAAAGAATTTTCAAAATGAAAACTTCCAGGAATATGATAGCCAAATTCCAGACCTCCCAGACCAAAAAAGCCAATTCAAATCTCATGGAGCCACAGTCAGGATAACATAAGATTTAACAGCTTCTACATCAAGAGATCAGAGGGCTTGAAATAGGATATTACAGAGGGCAAAAGAGCTGGGATTACAACCAAGAATCACCTGCTCAGCAAAACTGAGTATAATCCTTCAGGGGAAAAATGGATATTCAATGAAGTAGAGGACTTTCCTGATGAAAAAAAAACAGAGCTGAATAGAAAATTTGACTTCTAAATACAAGATGCAAAAGAAGCATAAAAAGGTAAATAAGAAAGAGAAATCATAAGGGATTCAATGAGGTTAAACTCTTCATATTTCTACATGGGAAAATAATATTTATAACTCCTAAAAACTGTCTCATTATTAGAGCATTTAGAAGGAGTAGACATAGACAGAAAGCAGAGGTGTGAAATTTTAACAGTAGAGGGGAAAATGAAGGAAGCAGAGTGGGGAGCACATGAACCTTCCTTTCATTGGAATTGGCTCAAAGAGGGAATAATATACACACCCAGTTGGATGTAGACATCTGTCTTACTATACAGGAAAGTAGGAAGGGAAGGGGATAAGAGAAGAAGGGGCAGAGCTGATAGAAAGGGCAGTTTGGGGAAGGTAAAATTCAGAAGCAAAACACTTTTGAGAGTGGACAGGGTAGAAAGACAGAGAGCAGGATAAATGAGGAAACTAGGATGGAAAGAATACATAGTTGGTTCTCATTATTGTGAAAAAACAATCTACAGTGAGTTTATCTGATAAAGACTTCATTTTTCAAACATAGAAAACTGAGTCAGATTTATAGAGATAAGAGTCATTCTTCAACTGATAAATGGTCAAAGTATGTGAACAGGCAGTTTTTAGACAAAGTAGTCAAAGCTATCTATAGTCATATTTTAAAAATGCTCTACATAACTATTGATGAGAGAAATGCAAATTAAAAGAACTCTGAGTTACTACCTCACACCTGTCAGATTGGCTAATATGACAAAGAAGGAAAACGACAAATGTTGGAGAGGATGTGGGAAAATGAAAGCACTAATGTACTATTAGTGAAGTTGTCTACTGATTCAGCCATTCTGGAGAGCAATTTGTAATTATGCCCAAAGAGCTATAAAATCATGCATACCTTTTCACCAAGCAATACCACTAGTAGGTCTATGTCTCACATAGGTAAAAAACAAAAAGGAAAAGGACCTATATGTACAAAATATTTGTAGCGGCTCTTTTAGTGGTAGCAATGAATTTGAAATTGAGGGAATGTCCATCAATTGGGGAATGGCTGAACAAGTTGTTGTATATGATTGTGATGGAATACTATTGTGTTTTAAGAAATGAAGAGCAGGATGCTCTCAGAAAAACCTGGACTTACATGAACTGATGCAAAGTGAAATGAGCAGAACCAGGAGAACATTGAACACAGTAACAGCAATATTATATGATGATCTACCATGAATAACTTAGTTATTCTCAGCAATACAATGATCCAAGATAGTTCTGTAGGATTTATGATGAAAGGTGCTGTCCATCTCCAAAAAAGGAACTGGTAGAGCCAGAATGCAGGTCAAAGATACTTTTTCTTTACTTTCTTTATTATTCTTGGTTTTTTTTTGTCTGTGTTTTCTTTCACAGAATGACTTACATGAAAATGTGTTTTGCATGACTACACATGTATAACCTATGTCAAATTGTTTGTCTTCTCAATGGGGGGGGAGGTGAGGGAGGGAGAGGATTTGGAATTCAAAATTTGAAAAATAAATGTTAAAATTATTTTTATGTGTAATTGAGAAAAACAAAATATTAAATAAGATTTAAAAAAAAAGAAATTTTCTTTGGATGTAAGAGGCCTTCCATAACTTAGGAGGCAGACAAATTTATAAAATATACTATGTGAAATAGTGGTTTTAAGGGGTCTACCATGCTTGAATAAATAGATCTGGAGCAAATAGACTCTGGGTAAGGAAGTGACTTGGGGAATGGACAGTAGTGTCAATTCTTCAAGCAATCAATAATTATATATTAACCCTGTCTGATGTGCCAGGCAAACGGTGCTGGGAGTACAAAGACAGAAGTCAACTAATCTCTGGTTTCTTTTTAATAGGGGAGAAAGTATATAAAATAGATGTATATTCAAAATAGATACAAGATAACACGGGGAGGGGGAATGAAGGCACTTGTGTCTGGGGAAGAGGAGGGCACTGTGGAAGGCCTCAGGTATAAAGTGGCTCTTGAGCTGAGTCCTAAAGAAACCAGAGATTTCAAGAAGAGGAGGGTGAAGGAGGAATGAGTTTCAGAGGTAAGGGACTGCCAGTTTGAAGACACAGAGACAGAAAAACTCTTACCATGACTGAACTGTAGAATGTGTGGAGGGTTGTAATAGGTAATAAGTCTAGAAAGGTAGGAAGTGACTCTAATGTGAAGAGCTTTATATATCAGATATGTAAAGATTCCAGAACAGATTCTAGGTCAAACAGATTCCAGAGGGAATATGGAACCACTGGAGTTTATGAAATATCGGAATGAAATGATCAGACCTATTCTTTAGGAAAATACCAGATGTGATGTTGGAAGGTTCAGGCACTGGGATGATGATTTAGGAGAGAGTTAGAAGATGGGGCTTGGTGTCAGTTCTCTTTTAAAGGAGTGAGATGTAATTTTATACACATACACACACACACACACACATACACATCCATATATATATGTGTGTGTGTGTGTATGTGTATGTATATGTATGTGTGTATGTACATCTATATATGTACACATACACACAGACCTATTTGTTTCTAATGGTAGCCATCTCTAGGGTGGGGCAAGGAAGAGAAGAAAAGAAAATTTACATAATAATTTTGTTGTGTATTTGAAATGAATAGCAAGTTGAACAACAGTCTTTTTTATTGTAATGTTATGAAAATGCTTGTTTTATTCCATAAATAAGAAGTAATATAAAAAAGAGTGGGACAAATTTTATTTTGGGGGAGAGAAACTGAAGTGAGGAGGCATATATGTATGTATGTATATATATATATATACACATATATATATCCACACAGGATGTGATGTGGTTTGTTATAGGCCAAGGTGAGAGAGCTGATTTCCAAAGGAGCTGGGGTGGGAGGACCAAGGCCTACCTGTGATTTGGTGTCATGGTTTTTCACGGAAAGAGCTTTCCAAGCAGCATTCCCTTCCCCCACCAGCTGCTTTTTCCTCTGTGAAACAAGGAAGTTGGGCGAGATGGTCACTAAGGTCCTTACCAGGTTTTGCATTTGCATTTCATAGATCCCTTTGGAAGTTCTCATTGTCCTGGTGGCTGCTTTCACTCCAGAGAGAGCAGCCTCCTCCCCCCCTTGTCTGAAGAGGCAGGATTATGGAATACCTACTTTTCTTTCCTCCCCTAGTTACCATAGTATCCTGTTTCCTTGGTTACCAGTGACCAAGGAGAGGACAGGATTTTGATGGAGCTTTCTAAAGAGAGATGTCAGTGAGGACCTTGTCTCTTTTTAAAGAACACTCGTTCTGAGGAGGCTGCTGGAGAAGAGGGGGCCAGGACACTTTCTGTATGAAGATGGAATTTTAAAATTTCATCTTCATGAGCTGAACTGAAGCACTTAAAAGAAGACCTGTGAGAAAGCAAAGCCCTGGAGCACTAGCTAGGCAAGGGCATCACTGCAGAGCATAGAGGAAGGTGAAGGCCCAGATGCTAATTAAGAAATTTCTGAGAGCGCTGTATTTAAAAAAAATGCATCTAGCTATGCACATTGTAGACTGCTTCAGTAATTCTGGGCTATGGTTTTGTTACAGTAGGAAGAGCATTGGACTTGGAAACAGAAGATTGAGACTCCAGTCCCAGCTCTACTATTTGCTAGCTGTGTGAACTTGGGTAAATCATGGCACATCGCCAGGCCTCAAAGTTCTCACCTGGAAAATGGGTACAATAATACTTTCTATTTCTACCTCACAAAGTTATTACAAGGATAAAATGAATAATGCCTGTAAAGTGCTTTCCTAACTGAAATGCATGTATAAAAATATCAGGTGCACATCAAATAAGATAGTATAGGTTTAATACTTTGTAACAATAAGGCATTATGTTATAACACCTTAATAATCAATACCATGCCATGACTTCAGTGGTCTTTAATTTTGTGAGACTGGCTATTCCCTTCATTGACACAGATCCTAACCCTCTGTGAGTTATTGGTTTATATATATTAGTTTCTGTTGTCAAAATTCATTGTAGCCAACTAGGTAATAGAGTTCTTTGAATTTTTCTATGTTGACTGATACTTGGCCAACAGACACACAATTCATTACTGGGATCATACTGGACACTTTTCTGGCTTGTTAGACCCTACCAGAGCTTGGGCTTTGGTGACATCTCTGAGAACCCAGATTCCTCCTCCATGTCATTATGGTATATGAGAATCGGTCTTTGTAACAGTTAGTTATATACTATCAGCACACTGAGTTGAGTGACCTTCATGAGGAAAAAGGCAGCTAACTGGCTATAAGGTCTGATCCTTTCCAAAGTGAGAGGCTTCCATTTTAGTGGGTCAGTGGGCAAGTGAGATTAGTATAAAATAATCAGGGCTAAGTTGCATCCCTCTCTAGGATGGAAATAAAGCATCAAAAGTTAAAAAAAACCTTCAGGAATAAAAACAATCAATATGAACCTCTAGGTACTATTTCTGGGAGTGATATACATTGTTATTCTAGCATGTTCATGCTCTGATCTTGAAGTGTTGTGTCCTGGGCTTTTAGGGGGACATTCTGACTATGACTCCTGCCCTGAGGGCCTGCTTCTCCCTCTGGCTGCCTGCAAGAGCAGCATGGGTTAGACTGTAGAACTCAGAATGGATAGTGCCACCTCTTATTGATATATGTAGTTTTATTGTTGTTTAGTCATTTTTCAGTTGTGTCAGACTCTTTGTGACCCTTTTGGGGTTTTCTTGGCAAAGATACTGAAGTGGTTTGCCATTTCCTTCTCCAGCTCATTTTACAGGTGAGGCAACTGAGGCAAACAGGGTTAAGTCACTTGCCCAGGATCACACAGCTAGTAAATGTCTGAAGCAGCAGTTTACAAAATTAGCTCTCTCACAATCCCATGAAATGGGTAATGCAAGAATTATCATCTCTATCTTCCAAGTGAGGAAACTGAAGCTCAGAACAGTCAAGACAAATAATTGGGTCATACAATTAATTGGAGACAACCTGGATTTGGAATCAGAGCATCTGTGTTCATGTACTAACTCTGCTATTTACTGTCCTTGTGAGTGTGGATATTTACATTGCCTCTCTGAATTTGTTTCTTCATCTGCACAGATTAAGTTGGCTAGAGAATCTCTAAGGTCCATTCTAGGTCAGATATTCTTTTCTAATAGGGATGAACTAACCTCCAGGGAGCAGATATTTGTTAACTGGTTTCAGTCTGAGTGATCACATGGAAATTTGAGGTAAGCCTGTGATCAAAGGATTGGTATTATGTGATAATGAAAGTCTTCTAATGGCTTCAGAAGAGCTTAGGGAATGCTGAGCTAGAACCAAGTGGGTATACAAATGGGATATAATCTGCCCCTTTGACATTCTCATTACTTTAAGGCTTTCAAGAGGTAGGACTACTTTGAGAGCCAACTCTGAGAGCTAAGTGGGAGGAAAGATGGCTACCCTTTCTTCTCCCATCTGATTAGTTGTAGCCATGAGCATGTGGCCTCATCTGTCTCTTTTGTGTTTGCTTCACTGAGTAGATGAGTGGTCATGTGGATATGTCCAGGCAGTGACCTTGTGAGACAGTGGAGAGGTCAAGAAGTCCAATCAGAGGTCCCATCAGCAGCCAGAGCTGGATGTTGGCAGTAGAAGTGACCCCAGAGCAGTAGTGGCTGCTGGCAATGTTTGTAGCTGCATTGGGAGCATAGACCCAACAATGACAAACTGATGTGGAGTAATAGAAGAAAGGCAGCTTCGGGGAGCTTGGCCTCTTGTGGTGTTGAGGAATGCTGGCTTTGGACTCTAGAAAAGAACCAACCCTCAGAGCTTGTCAGACATTTACACCTAGAGGGACATTTACAATGATTCCAGGAAGGGAGAGACAGACTTAGAGTGCCAGAAGTCTGGAAGTATTGCCACATGTGCCTTTTGTACACTCAGACCTAGCTCAACAACCCCTGGGGCATCAACTCTTCTGTATGTGTAGTCAATTAGAAGAGTTTTTATTATCACGCAGATATCTTCAGCGTTCTCCTGGTTAGTACCTCACTACCACTGTATTCCAAGTCTAAGTCCATTATTCCCATGGATATTGTGTATTTGTGGGACAGTGTCCCTTAGGTTTGGAGGAAATGTCTTATACAAGATGGTCTTACTATGGCTTCTTAGTAAATACCTTTTTCTGAAAGCTAATTGAGGCTACTCCTGAGTGTTCGTGGGGAGCACATTGGTGGGAGTTTGTCAATGATGGTATTAGAAGACTAGTCTCTTACAGTGGTACTGCTGAAGACTTTTGAGAGTCCCTTGGATATGAAGGAGATCAAATCAGTCAAGATTTAAAGAAATTAATTCAGGCTATTCACTGGAAGGTCAAATACTGAAGCTGAAACTTAAATACTTTGGCCACATAATGAGAAGATGGAATTCATTGGAAAAAACCCTGATGTTTGGAGAGATTGAAGGCAAAAGGATGAAGGGGATGGCAAAGGATGAGATGGATAGATGGTGTCATGGAAACAACAAATATGAACTTGGGCAGACTTTGAGAGATAATGGAGGCTAGAAGGACTTGGCATGCTATGGTCCATAGGGTCATGAAGAATCTGACACAACTGAATGACTGAACAACAACAAGCCTCTTAGGGTTGCTCCTAGAACTGTGAGAGTACCACTCAGCCCACTGGATACCCAGCCTACCACTGTAATACAAGCTGGGGCAGTGAGCCCCAGAGACGAAGCTACATTGTATTCTAAGTTAAATTCTTGCTCTCATACCCTATGTTCTAAGGTCTCTTTCAACTCTGACTTTCTATCTTCTAAGGTCCCTTCCAGTTTCAACTCTAATAATCCTATGACTCTTAGCCATATTCCCATCTCTCCCTGTGGGGAATATGAAGCAGAAGGAAATCTGCATTTCATGCAAATGTAAATCAGGGTCTTGAAAGAAGCCTAGCCAACTTGATGGGGGGTGGGGAGTGGAATCTGTGCTGAGAAGGGCAGTTCTTACAATTCAATCAGAGGCATTGGGAAGGGAGGGAGAGAAGGAGGAGGGAGATGATTTTATTTTGCTACACTTGCATAACTGCTAATTTAATTTTCTGTTGTTTTGCTGTGATCTTGCCCCCCACCCCCACCCCATGCACAACGTCAATCAGGGCTTGTTTGTTCTATTGACCTTCAGTTCAGTCATGAAAGCAGCAGCACATCGTGAATCAGCCTGTGTCTCCTCTTACAATAACGCTACCTGGTCTGAGCCTCTGTGATTGAGCACTGTTCCATGCAATGGCTGGGGAGCAGGGCTAATTATTCATTGTAGAGAGCTTTCAGGTGGGGTGAGTGGACCTTTCCCTGGGCAGTCAACAGAGTATGGGGGCTGAATAACTCTAGCAAAACTTGCCATGCAATTCTGAGAACTTTGTTTTCCTGAAGGCCTTCAGGAGATTAATGACACCCAGAGAGAGAGACACAAAGAGAGACCACATCCTAGAAGGATCAGAGCAATGGTGGAGGCAAGCCCTTTTGGGCTCAAGTTCATGAGGACACAGTCTGTGAAGGACCTTATCTCTCTGGGCTCAGGCATGAACTATAAAGCCTCAGAGCACATATTATTCAAGCACTTAAGGTCTGTGATCACTTTAAACCCAAGGGGTTCAACTTCAGTCATCATCAGAGAAACTCAATGGGAGATATGTGTCTGCTGACATTGGTTTTCAAAGGTGAAATGTGACAGTTATCCCAATGATGGAGATGGAGAAAGACAAAACCTCTGTGCTAGGCATTTATAGCTTTAGGGATGAGGAAAGGTAGGAGCAGCACTGATACTTTCTCTAGAGAGATTCTTGGGGCTGGAAACCTGGGTACTTCCATCCTATTGGCTTTGAGGAACCTAAGAAGAAAGCTAGCCTGATAGCCATAGGAATTTCCTCTTTTCTCCAAGAGATATTTACCAAGATCAGCACATCAGTGATCCAGGATGGGGCCAGTTGGTTCAATGATTGTTCAGAACAGAATGCTTGTGATGGCCAAGTCCCGAGTTTTAGTTTCTTAAGGCTCAGGGAGCATTTTTGTCTGATATCATAATTCCAGGATGCTTTTTCACTGAGACATCTACAGCTAATCAGAACAGGGACAAGTTGAGAATGTGGGTAGTTGTTTGCAAATCCATCCTACCTTATTTGAAATATGTTTCAGAGGTCGTGCCCCTCAAATAATGGGCCAGTCAGAATATCTCTCTGTGTATTATATCCAGTATAACATGTAATGCCTATGTGGGTTATGGAATTCCTGTGTGTTATATCCTGTGTAATGTGGAATTCCTATGTGGAATCCTATCTGTGTTCATTTGCCAGAGATTGATGGAGTACCTACTATGAAAATAGCATTGTGCTGATGACTCTCATTCCCACACGCTATTTTCCAGCCAACTTGGCCTACTACTATTCTCAAAACTCAGAATGCCATTTCTTGCCTTGAACACAAGCTGTCTACTATGCCTGGGATATACTCCCCCTTCATCTGTGCCTTATAATCCCCAACTTCCTTTGAGGGTATGTTCAAGTGCATCCTTCTACATGGAATCTTTGCTGATTATTCCAGTTGTTAGTACTCTCTCTCTCCTCAACTTTTCTCATATCAATTTCTGTGTGCATTCTATCCTCCTCAATAGAATATAAGCTTCTTGAGGACTATCTCTTTTTTTTGTCTTTGTGTTTTAAACATAATAGGCCATTATATGTTTATCCATTGAGTGAAGGGTGGTGCATGAGAGTTCTCCATCTTTGTTAAAGAGTTTGCATTCATTCTGACTTTTTTTTTTCCAGGTTTGGCCTAAGTTTTTAGAGGCCTTGGTCCTGTGCTAGTTTGCATGGCTGACTTAAAGATGTGGTAACCATGGTGACAGGAACCCTGCCTGTCTATAAAGGGCAAAAGGGATGGAAAAGAAGTCTTCTAGAAGACAGTGGAAGGGATTAGGTTGTTAGACTGGAGAATAGGATAATAGCTTAATAGAATGTTCCTCAGGACCCTATGAATAAAAATAGTCTTTGACCTGAGCCCATGATACAAGGTGAGAGGCCTCATAGAATGTTAGGAAGAGCAGTGGACCTGAAATTAAAAAACCAGGGTTCAAATGCCAGTTCTGACCTTTATTACCTGTATGATCTTGAGTAAGACATTTAACTTCTCATTGATTTCATAACTCATTAATTCTAGGATGTCTGGAACCTTTCCTTTAATCTACTAACCCACAAATAGTAAGTATCTAAAAGGTATTCAGTCCTATACTTAAAGGCAAGTGTTATATTAGCCTGAATAGTTCTATAATCTTGATCTGATGATCTACATCTTACAAATGAGGAAACTGAGGCTCATAAAGTTCAAGTGACTTTCCCATGGTCATACAGCTAGGAAATGCCAAAGTCAGACCAGATCCTATATTGATTGAATGTCCAACACACTTTCTACTATGCCAAATTTAACCCTAACCCTAACTCATTTGGGTTGTATGGAGTGTGGCTTATACAATATGCTCAAAGAGGGAGCCTCCCATTCCCATGGATTGGGTTTGGAATTAGAGGTGCTCTGTTCACATTCTGTCTCTGCTCTTTGCCCCCTGTGAAACCTTGGGTAAGTCACTTAACATCCATCAGTGGGCCTCAGTTTCCTTTATCTGCTCTGGCTCCCACTGACTCTGATAGATGGGTCTTTTGTTCTGTCCTGCCAGGAACCAGGCTTCCACACCACTGCCACTTTCTGTAGCCTTTTTGGCCTTATTCCCATCCCACTTCCAGCCCCCTATTATGTACTGTTTTCACCTATTAGAATGTCAACTCTTCAAGGGCAGGGACTGTGTCTCCAGTGCTTAGCATAGTGTCTGGCACATAGTAAGCATTTGATAAATGCCCTATCTATCTATTGATATATCTATCTATCTATCATGTATTTATTATCTATCCTCTATCTACCATCTATCCATCATCTATCAGGTATCCATCCATCTATCTATCTATCTGTCTATTTTTATCATCTATCATTTATCTTTCTATCCATGTTCTATCATGTATCTATCTATCTGTCTGTCTGTCTGTCTGTCTTCCTTCTATCATCTATCTACATATCTATCCGTAAAATGAGGAGGTTGAGCTCCAAGATCTCTAAGGTGCCCTCTAGTTCTAGATCCGATGATGCCTCACCATGCCCCAGTCCTTACAGAACAATAGTAAAGATGTTTTTCAAAAGTGCATGTCCTCCAGCTCCAAAGACTACAGCATTAAACCGCCTAGCCCAGGCCAGGCAAGAAATCAGAAAAGTCACAGCAGTGCAGCTGGGAAAGCTGTTGAGTCTGTCACCTTCTCAGGAGCTGAGAAGTGCCAGACCCCGTGATTGGGAACTGCAGCCACAGTTGTCTAATAAAGAATCCCTACAGACAGGCACGCCCTGCCCACACTGTGCTGGGAACAGAGGTCGTTGGCTCGGACTTGGAAAGCTTAAGGCTGCTCAGTAACCCTCTGTGTTCTTCTCATGTCCTTTCACACTCATGAGCCCCAACTGAAAGATCCATCTGGAATCACTGTCCTTGAAAAGGGCTGGGTCCTGGGAATCATAGATATGGAGGCTTGGAAGAGATGCCAGAGGGAATCTGGTCCCACAAATACATCCCTGAGAAGTGATGTTCTCTGCTCGAAAACTTGCATTGATGTAGAGCTAACCATCTTCTTGGGTAGCCCATTCCACTGTTGGACAGCTCTCGTTGTTAAGAGGTTTATCCTTATATTGTGTCAAAAAATACTTCTCTGTAACTTCTACCTATTGATCCTACTTCTGCCTCCTGGGATCAGGAAAAATAAGTCTAATACCTCTTCCTGCACATGACAACCCTGCAGATATCTGAAGGTAAGTTATCACGTCCCCCTTGAGTCTTCCTTCCTCCGGGCTAAACATCCATAATTCTTTCAATTACTCCTCATATGGCAGAGTTTCCAGGCCTTTCACTTTCTCAGCCATCTTTCTTGGGACAATCTTGTGATTACCATTATTCTGCCTAAAAATGGCGGCCTAGAACTGACCATAACACTCCAGATGTAGCTGAGTAAGGTAGAGTACAGTGAGACTACCATCAGGGCAGCTAGGTGGCTCAGTGGATAGAGCACCGGGCCCTTGTTTCAGGAGGACCTAAGTTCAGATCCAGCCTCAGACACATAACACTTACTAGCTGTGTGACCCTGGGCAAGTCACTTAACCCTATTGCCTAGCCAAAAAAAAAAAAGGAGACTGCAATCATGTTCCTTTTGGACATTATGCCTCTATTGCATCCTAAGATCTTTGTAGAATTTTGGTTATTGAGGCATATTGTTCAATCAGCAAGCATTTAGCAAGAGCTTGCTGTGTGTCAGTCACAGTGCTAGGCACTACAAAAAAGAGGCATTCTCTGCCCTCAAAAAGCTTATATTCTACTAATGATAGCTTACATTTATCCTGTGCTTGATAAACACTATCTCACTTAAGCCTCATGGCAATCTTTCTTTTTTTAAAATTTAAAAAAAAATATACATATATATATATTATTCTGAACTTAAGAAATAAAACAAGCATTTCTGTAACATGAGCCTCATGGCAATCTTTTGCAAACATTGCCTCATGGCAATGCTGTTTTTAGCCCTGTTTTACAAATGAGAAAGTGGGGGGGGGTGTCAAAGAAGTTCATTAATATGCTTTGGGTCCAACAGCAAGTTAAATATCTATTGAATCATATTGAGCTTACAAAGTTATATTCTTTTAGTGCATGACATATACTAAAATCCTCAGATCTTTTTTTTTGTATGAGAACGCTTTCCATTTATTTCTATTAAATTTAATCTTATTAGACTTGGTGCATTGTTATAGCATGTTTAAAGATTTTCTCCAGTCTCTATTTCATTGTCCTTCCCTGTGCACAACCTGTTAAAATATACAGCTCAAATCCCACCTCCTCCTTGAAGCTTTCTGGGATTAATGTAGATTGTCTGAATAATCCTCTAATCACTCCTCCCTTTTAACACATTTCTGTAATTACCCTTTGCTGTGTTTGCTTCTCCCCATCCCCTTCCCAAGCATTGCACATTTTTCTAGCCTGTTATCATGTTCCCTGAAAGCTCCCTTAGGGCAGGTATGAGTCAACCTTTGTTCTAATAGTTGAGACCATTGATAACTCCTTGGATTTAGGAAGCATTTTTTAAAAAATTTTTTTGGAGTTTTATTTTTTGATTTATTTTTAATAGTATTTTATTTTTTCCAGTTATATGTAAAGGTAATTTTTAACATTCATTTTTTACAAAATTTTGAGTTCCAAGTTTTTCTCCCTCCCTTCCTTCCCTCCTCTCTTCCTAAAACAGTAAATAATTTGATATAGGTTATATATGTGCAATTATGTAAAGCACATTTCCATATTAGTCTTGTTGTGGAAGAAGAAACAGACCAAAAAGAAAAAAAAACACACAAAAAAGTGAAAATAGTATGCTTTAATATGCATTCAGACTCCATCAGTTCTTTCTTTGAATGTGGATAACATTTTCCATCACAAATCATTTGGAATTGTTTTAGATCATTGTATTGCTGAAGAGAGCTGTCATTCATAGTCCATTGTGACATAATGTTGGTTTTCCCAGGTACAATGTTCTCTCTGCTCTTTTCACTTTAGCAAGCATTTTTAATGACTTGTTCAAATGATGTCTGTAGCTTATCTAAAATGGCCTGCTTTAGAGTCCTTGGGGGAGGGGGGAGGTCGGAAGACTCAGTCTCTTCCTTGTCTCAATCCTTCAGTTTCCTTGCTTGAGGCATATGCACGATATTATAATATTATAAGGAGTCTTGGGGGCATTTTCTTCTTATAGTCTCACTTTGAGACCTTGGATAATTCTCTTCCTATCTCTCAGCCTTAGTTTCCTCCTCTGTACAATGAAAGATCTAGATTAGACCATTTCTAGGTTTCCTTCCAACTCTGACATATTATGATTATCTAAAATTCTCTCGAGGGGACTGAAAGCTAAGAAAGGGCATATTTCATTTTTCCCTGGGATAATCCCTGCCCTGAGGCATAGGTAATCAGGGCTCTGGGAGTATGTGGAATAAAATTTCACTGGGGCATGTGATACAGTACAACAGAAACTTTAAGGAGCAGTCGGGAAAATATGTCAACATTGCATTTGACAAGCTTTCAGTGTAGGGAATTAATACCAGCACTGACATCACAGCAGGATTTTTTTTTTTTAAGTCACCACCTCCTCTTGTTTTATTCCAAGCAGCAGGATCTTGGGAAAGGCCAATGTGACTGTAATTGTGGTCTCTGTTTTGTTCAAATATCAGGAGAGAAGAAGATTCTTTGGTGGGGTTTCTGGTTGTTATAACATTAGAGGACCCAGAGCAATGATTGGCAGGTCTGCCTTCACCTAAATGAAATTAAATATGCATCTGCTTTTCTTATCCAATTATTTATTCTGAAACCTTCTTAGTGAACAAGAGATAAAATGATATTGAGTGAAAGGTCCAAGTTTACGGCAAATAGATAAGCTGAAGATTATCCAAGAGAAGACAACAAGAATGGTCAAGGGTTTTAAATCCATGTTACGTGAAGTTTGGCCTAAAGAATTGAGGATTTTTAAATTAGAGAAGAATAGACTTAGGGGGATTGTGATAGGGCAACTAGTTGGCACAGTAGATAGAGTGCTGGACCTGAAGTCAGGAAGACCTAAATTCAAATCTGGCCTCAGACATTTACTAGCTGTGTGATCCTGGGCAAGTCACTTAACCCCGTTTGCCTCAGTTTCCTCATCTGTAAAATGAGCTGAAGAAGGAAATGACAAAGCAACTCCAGTATCTTTGCTGAAAAAACCCCAAATAGGTTCATGAAGAGTTGGAAGCAACTGAAAATGACTCAATGACAACATTCAATTACATGTGTGGTTCCCCCATGCAGATGCATAGATTGGGTTCCCTGTGGGATGACTGCCTAGGTTCAAGGTACTGTATGGGTTCTGTAGCTCACAATCCTCCAACTATGTGTTTGCCTAAGTTATCCAGAAGACACAAGTAGCTCAAATCAAAGACATTTATTGGAATAGTGTAACAGCAAAGTATAAAACCCACAAGCCTAGGACATACTCTGTCACAAATACCCATGATAGGAAGAATGGATGCCCATGCTGAGTCATTTTTTCAGTCATGTCTGACTCTTCATGACCCCATTTGGGGTTTTCTTGGTAGAGATACAGAAGTGGTTTGTCATTTCCTTCTCCAACTCGTTTTACAGATGAGAAAACTGAAGCAAACAGAGTTAAGTGACTTGTCCAGGACTACACAAACTAGGAAGTGTCTGGGGCCAGTTTTGAACTCAGGAAGATGAGTCATCTTGACTGCAGGCTCTGCACTTTATCCAATGTGCCAACCACCTGCCCATTGATGCCCACAGACAACAACAACAAAAACAAAGCAAGAATAACCATAAAACAGTTGTCGTCCTCAAGGGGTTTATGATCTTTGGGGGTGGGGAGAAATACACAATGGATGCAAATAAGTAAACACAAGGTAATTTGAGGAGGGAATAAGCACCAACTACTGATTAGATCAGGAAAGGCTTCATATAAGGGATTGACTGTGACCTGATCCTTGACAGAAGCTAAGAAACATAGATCCTAGATATTGAGCTGAAAGGGATCTCAGGGGTCATCTATCCAACCCCCTCATTCTACAGATTGAGAAACTGATACCCGGAGAAATTAAGTGCTTGTCTCCAGGTCACGCAAGTAGTCAATGTTGGAGGGAAGATTCAAACCCAGTCCCTCTAACTCCAGAGTCCGACTCTTTCCATTATACCACACCATCTCTTCGATTCTAAGATACAGAAGTGAGGAAATAGTGCATTCTTGGCATAAGGGATAGCCTGTACAAAGGCACGGACATGGGAAATGGTTTGGGGAACAGCCCCGTTTGTCTGGAATGTAGAGTGTGCAAGAAGGCAAAATGTTTGTAAAGGTTGATGGGGGTTTAGATGTCAGACTGAAGAATTTGTATTTTATCCTAGAGGCAGACAGATGAGAGAGAGAGAGAGAGAGAGAGAGGGTGGGGGGGGAGAAGAGAAAAGAAGAGAAGAGGAGAGAAAAGAGAAGAGAAAGAGCAGAAAGGAAAAAGAACAAGGAGAGACAGAGACAGAAACAAAGAGCACTTACTATGTGCCAGGCAAGGTGCAAAGAGCTGTGTATACAGTCCCCATCCTTAAAGAGCTTATATTCTAATGGGGGAAGACAATATATAAAAGGGAGTTGAAAAGCAGGGGTAGGAGGGAGAAAGGGGCAAAAGCAGTCCAGAGAGTCAGGAGCTGAGTCAGGTTCGGAGTAAGCGGGCCTGGCATGGGCACTTCTTCAAATGAGGGACCAGGGAAAGAACTCGTGATCAGAGGGGAGAAGGCTGGCAGAATGGAGGTGGAAAAATAGTCTAGAGTCAGAGGACTGAGCCAGCTTAGGAGTAGGGAACTACTGAACCTTTTTGAACAAGAGGGAGGCGTGCTCAAATCTGTTCCATAAATGACAGCCTAGAAGTAGGGAGGACAGCTACTGTAGCCAAGACTCAAAACAGGGAAAACCCAAAGTAGGACTTTTTGCTCATGGGGTAATACCTCAAACTGTTCTGCGGGAAAGTGATGGAAGGGCATCCTTATTCCAGTGAGGGTGGAATTGGGAGTGTGGGACGTGAGGTCACCAATGGCGGGGTGGGAGCAGGCAGCTCACTGCATCCTGCATCCTGTCATCTGGTTACTTCCTATTTTAGCTGGGTTTTTTTTTTTTGTTGTTGTTGTTGTTGTTGTGTGTGTGTTTTTTTTTTAACTAACTAGTGCTAAGCTCTCTTGTTTCTACACTGCCGAAGGAAGAATTAAAAGCTATTAATGTCCTCTAAGTTGGACTCCCTCGTGTTCCCCAGTTGCTTTGCCCTACTTACTCCTTTTAAACCTGCCCTTTTGACTCCAAATCCAGTGTCCATTCTCTATACAATTCAGCTTCCTAGAAAGAGAAGGCAGCTTTTGTCCTCAAGGAGCTTATATGAGACACATAACAGTTATACCAATGTAATAGGTGTTCAACAATATTGTGCAAAGGTACTTGAGCAAGTAACTTCTGTTTTCTAAGCCTCAGTTTACTCAGCTGTAAAATGAGGGGCAGGCTGGACTAGATTGGTTTTAACAGTTCCTTCTCGGTATAAAATCTTTTAACTTTAAAAATTTGAGGTGGGGTTAGAGAACAATTGGATGGGTCAAATGTGTGAGAAGTGAGTTTTGAGGGAACAGGGTCTGTGAGGAGAAGCTCATGGTCTGGTGGAAATGTACATGATTAGATTTGGGGTACTATATGCAAAGGCACAGTTATAGATGAATGTGTGTATGTGTGTGTGCACATGATATGTATGCATGTGCATATGTTGTGCATGTGTGCATGCACGTGTGTGCAGGTATATAGGTAGGAATGTGTATTTGAGTATGTATGTGCACATGTGTATTCATGTGTGTGTGCGTATCTGTGTGTGCATGCATGTGTGTGTGTGTAGGTATATATTCCTGGGAGGAGGAGGAAGAGGAGCATGACAAGAAGAAGGGCATATCTTCTTTTTCTGACTTCCTTCTCCTTTCCATTGCCTTATATTGACTTCTCCTTGAGCATTTTGCTGGTTTGATGGGAGTTCCCCAAGGTTTATTTAATGAAACCATGAGGTTGGGTGGGAGGTGACTGCTTGAGGAAGGAGGGTGGCTGCCATTTCCAGGTGGCTCCGGGACAGGAAAATCATCAGTGGTGGGCCCACAGCACCTGTCATCACAGCCTCCCCCTCCTTCCTCCTCCTTCCCCCTCCTCTCTCCAGCCAAGCCTGCCTATGTGATTGGCCTCCACTAAAGGACTTGACATTTATCCAAAGCAGACTTGAGATTTCCAATTTCAGGCTCCTGGAAACTCTTTAATCCACATAGAAAACATGCAGGAAATCTTCTACAAATATACTGCCAAGGTGTATTTCTGCCCTCATTTGAACAGTCAACTGTTATTTATAGGACTCTCAAGGCACTTTTCTAAGCACTGTCTCTCTCAGCTATCCTCTGTCTCCAGTTGGACGTCTACAGGACTATGGATTAACCCATGCCGATTTGTGAGTAAGTTCAAACTCAACTGTAACACTTTTATCTAGCTGACTTCAGACCATGCTTCACGACCCATCCAGCCATCCACCAGGAAACCAGGGCTCATCCAAGCTTCTGCCACAAGCAGCCCCAAGCCTCTCCTCCACTCCCCCCTTCCCTGCCTTGCCACCTCTTGCTCTGGAAACAGTAACCAAATCAATTGTGCCGTCGAGGCTGGAAAGGATATGACAAACTTATCTCCTAACATCTCTATTCACAATCCCTATGACTTCCCAGACCAAAACTCCATTCCCTGGCCACCAATTCCTATTGACCTCACAGGGCCATTGAGAGGATCAAATTAGATAAAAGATATGGAAGCGCCTTGATATCCTGGGCTTCTGGAAATGGCAGTTTTGTAACTTTTCAGAGCTAGTAGGTGGCTTCGAGGTCCTCTAGTCTAACCCCATAATTTTACCTTGGGCTTAGAGAAAAGTGAAGTGTGAAGTGAAGCATTCACGCAGTGAGTGCAGTGAAGTGAAGAAAAGTGAAGTGACTTGCTCAACGTCACACAGAGTGCTGGCACCAGGTTTTCTGTCTCCAAATCTAACACTCTTTCTCTATGCCACACTGAAATGTAAGAGGTTATTTGCCCACCGAAGACCCTGCTGATCACTTAGTGGGGTTGTTGTTTTGTTTTTGTTTTTGACCATAACAACAAACATTTTGGATAGCATCTGACTAAAAGGGACCCTTAAAGGGCATCCTATGCCTCTTCTGCCCATCAGGACTGCATTTAATTCATACCAAGCAACCAGTTTTCAATCCTTTTCCCTGTACAAACTCCTTTGGCTAAGGGTTCTAGGATCTCATAATTTTAATAGTTGGGAAGTTTCTTCTAATATCATTCTCTCCAGCTATGGTCCATCCCCCATCCACCCCTACCCCACCCGATTTTTCTTGGTAGAAATGGAGCCCAGCCACTCACCACCAACCTGTATCCAAGCATGAGCTGGAACAGGAATAAAAAGGAACAAAAATAGCTTTGAGTCAGTAAAGTGCTGCTGAACCGCTTACAGCCAGTTTGAAGTGTTTGCCCTGAGCAATCTCTTCGTTTGAAGATCCTGCGGTGACTTGGAGACCTCCCATGTCACCAGGGGCAAGAATCAAGACCAACACAGGCATATGTTTGAAGGTTCAGAGGCTCTCTCTGGGACCCCAATGGACATTAAAATACTTTGGGGGGAATTCATCATCCTTCCTTCAACCACCGGAAAAGATCCCGTAGAGAGATTTCTTCCTGGGTAACTGAATGTGGACATCTATGAATAATAATGCATCTTGTCTTAGGTCTCTTTTATTGGCTAGACACTTGGGTACCAACAGGACCTAGGATGGGGCTCATTCATCATGAAATGGTGAAGAGAAAGGGGATGGCTGTGGATTTGGAATATTGTGCCAGAATGTCCCAGGATATTAGTTTGTAAGCTCCTTGAAGGCAGGGACTGTCTTTTGCCTCATTTTGTATCCCCAGAGCTTAGCACAGTGCCTGACACATAGTAGGCCCTTAACAAATGTTTATTGAATTTAATTATTAAGACTTCTTTGTAAAGCCTCAGGGATCTCCTTTCTGAGGTAGAAAGACAACGTAGTACCATGGGAAGAGCTCTGGAACTGGAGCAAGAGAGCCCAGGTTCAAATGTCCTCTCTGTTACTACTTTCTGACATCTATCCAAAGCAGACTTGAGATTTCTAGTTTGAGACTCCTGGAGACTTTAAACATAGAAAACATATAGGAAAATTTCAACAATAGAGGGGCAAGATGTATTTCTCTCATGTTTTTCATATAGCACGGAAGGAGCTTTTCCAGTTATTCTCTGTCCCTGCTGCCTTTTAACTCTAGCTGTGTCTACACCTGTAAGGTGAGAAGGATGCTGGATACATGGGAAGTTCTTAATAAATGTTGGTTGACCAACTGCATGACTCGACGTCTCTTTTAGCCATAAATCCAATGAACCTATGATATTGAGGTTGGTTAATACTTTGATTTAAATGGGTTGGACTGATTGATATAGCACGACCCCTTCACCCCCACAAGGACAGCTGGGCATCTATGGAGTCAGACCCCCAGACCAAATCCAGGTGATCCCAGGCTCTAGCTGAACCTGGCTATGAATTGAGAATTCAAGAATCTCTATGCTGTAGGAAACCTTGAATTGATTGGTCTAGCCTCCTTCCATTGGGCCTGTGACAGTCTAAAACATCCTAATTAAATACATTTTTCTCTTCTCTTCTTGTAGATTTACAAGAATGAAGACCCACAACCTTCCTTGCTTGTTAATTTTTGGCCTGCTTTTGGCCCTTCAACCTTCTGTGTGACAGACAAAAGGAAAGACCATCTGGTCTTTCCCTCTATCCTGAGACAATGCCCTCCCGACCCTCAAGGAATTACCATTTGATTTGCCAATGAATCCTAGCAGCCAACAGGCCTTTCCATCTATCCTACGGTGACTCTTTCTAAATGTGTTGTCTCCCTCAATCAAAATGTGAGCTCCTGATTAGCATGGCACAAATGCTTAACAAATACTTTTAAATGAATTAATACAGTTCAAAGAGTTCTGAATTTGGAGTCAGAAGACCTGGGTTTGAGTCCCAGATTTGTCACATACTTGCTGCATAATTCTGGGCAAGTCCTTAACTTCTCTAAGCTTTAGTCTCCTCATCTGTAAAATGGGGATAATAATACCTACATTACCTCTCTTACAGAGTTGTTATGAAGATCAAATGAAATGATGTGTGAAAGTACTTTGTAAACTTGAAAGTTCTATATAAATGTCAGCTATTATACTTCAATGGATCTTTGATCTCCTTGATGTGGGCATTCCTTCAATGATACATCTCTGATCACTTTGGCAAATGCCAAGTACAGGGCTGTGGCAATTTTGGAGTCAATTCAGGTCCCCAACCTAACTTCTATCTAAATGATCCATGCAACTGCAACTATATGCCTGATTGCAGGCAAATTGGAAGGTATTAGAACCGGGGTATGAACAAACAGTTCTCAAAAGAAAAATTGCAAACTATTAACAATTTTATGCAAACTATTAATAACCATGTGAAAGATTGCTTCAAATTGCTCATAAGAAAAACACAAATCAAAACAACCCTGAGGTTTTACCTCATATCTAGTAAATTAGAGAAGATGATAAAAGAAGAAAAGAGTCAATGTGGGAGGAGAGACAGACTAATACATCATTGGTGGAGCTGTAAATTGGTCCAACCATTATGGAAAGCAATTTGGAATTAAGCTAAGAAAATGATTAAAATGTTCATCACTTTTGACCTAGAGGTCCCACTGCTAGACATACACTCAAAGGAAGTCAAATATAGAAAGAAAGGTCCCAATACACCAAATTATTTATAGCAGCTGGAAACAAAGTAGATGCCCATCAATCAGGATATGATTAAACAAACTGTGGTACATGAATATAATAGAATATTACTGTGTCATAAAAAATGATGAATACAAATAATATAAGGAGAAACAGGAAGCTTTATGCCAAAGGGAAATAAGCAGAACTAAGAAAACAATGACTATAGCAGTGTAATTGGAAGGAATAACAGCAACAAAAATCAGAACTGAACACTGTAATTATAATGGCCAAACTTAGCCCCAAAGAAGAGATATGAGAATTCACCTCCTTTCCAGCTTTGCAGAGGTGAAGGGTGGAGAGGAGGGACTAAAAGGGTAGAATACATACTTGATCAAAATACTGGTTGATTTTGCTTTTTTTGAAAAAAATTATCTTTCTCTTATTCTTTGTTATAAGAATGGCTCTTGGGGGCAGAATATTATATTGATAAATGAAAATGATTTGAAAACTGAAGTTATTCATATATTTTTTAAAAAAAGAATTGAGGTCTGAAACACTATAGTATCACAAGATATTGGAGATTGATGGTACCTTAGAGATCATCAGTCCCCTCATGTTATAGATAAGGAAACTAAGGCCCCTTGAGGGAAAGGCATTTGCCTGAGGTCACACAACTAATCTGTGCCAGGGCAAAGACTTGAACCTTAGGAGTTTTCAGATTCCTACACTGGAATTCATTTCACAATAACATGCTTTCTCCTAATGGAAACACTTAGGACCGATGAAATGTTTCACTCACAGATTCTCCAACACCTGGGTCAACATTCAAAGGAAGTCTGCAGAATGAAGCCCTCTGCAATAGAGTAAGGTGAATGGAGGTTCCATCTGATCAGCTCTCATCAGTTAGAATAGAGATAGCTCTTCTGCAAATGAGTTCATTTTCATCCCTTCATCAGAATTGCAGATCATAAGCTCTAGGTATGGGATGTGAGAAAATATGTTGTGCTTTAAAAAAAAAAAACCATACCCCTCCCCCAAATCCTTACGAAACTAGCCAAAAAAAAACAATCAGATTTGAGAGTAGGGATGGAAATTATCTTGTTTTGCGTTATGTCTGTCAGGAGCTATGAAGGCCAATAAGAATGACAACTCAATGACACACAGGCTGACTGGAGTGGCTGCAAAGATACAGAAATCCTTGGAATCGAAGTTTTGTTACTTTTTTTTCTGTAGGTAGACAACTCCTCCCTATAAGCAGACCTAAGACTCAGAAAGCTGCTATTGCTTTTCCCTTTATTGAAGTGTTGCAAACCTTTTGGAGGCTCGGTCTAGGGATTTTTCCTATCAGTGCAGCTACACTGAAGCTGTCTGAATGGTTTGCATTTATGACTTTATTTCCTTACTAACATAGTGAATTTTTAAATTAAATGTTCAATTAGAAGTTATTGTTGTAGTTTAAAAAATCGTCCCAGGCTTTAGGTGGTAATTCTCTTTGTTATGGCTTCCCATGAATTGATTCCATCATGTTTAGAGGATGTTAGGATTTAGAGCTTGGAGGGAAACATAGACATCATCTCGTCCAATCCCCATGAGGAAACTGAGGCTTGCAGATGGGATTTACATGAGGTTATACAAAGAGTTAGGAGCAAAGGCAAGATTTGAATCTTAGGCCTCTGGCTTTTATCTAGTCTTTTTTCTTGTTCTAGGCTTTGTTGTTCCATCTCTTTCTGCTACACTCCCATACACCACAGCACCCCACCTGCAAGCCCAGTCAATTAGAACATATGTCCCTAAGTAGTAGAGTCAAGATAGGGGCTAGATCTATGATTTCATTGGTTTGGGGACTCCCAGATTAGAAAACTTCCTCTAGCAATGCATGTAGACATCTTCTGTGCAACTTACATTGTAGAAAGTTGTTTAGAGCACTGAAAGGTTAAGTTACTTGCCTAGGGTCACACAACCAGTAGTTGTCAGAGGTCAGACTTGAACCCAGGTCTTCCAGGCTTTGACTATCTATTCTTTAGCTCCTAGGTCATGTTTCTTCCACCAAAAAAATAGGAACCTGATACGCATAGAGGTTAAAAGACTTGACCAAGGTCATATAGGTTGTAAGTGGTAGACCTGGGATACAACTCAGGTCCCATGACTTCCAAGTTTAGATGTCTAAGTTCAATAATCTTTCCATTGCATCATGCTACAGTCAATGAATGTTATAATACTAGATTCAGGTCTTGACTGGGCCTGCGTCACCTTTATCCTCTCTGAGTCTGAGTTTTGTCTTCTGTAAAATGTTGAATTCAAATATCTCTAAGGCCCCTTCCAGCTCTAAATTTCATGATCCTACCAATGTTAGAACATTTATAAATGTGACAACCATTTGGTAAGAGGCCGACAGAGAAAGAGCACCTGCATTCTGAAAGATGGAGCCTCAGCTTGCTCAGCTAGATGAATCCTTTCAGAAAACATTGTGTGGATGGAATCCTAATCATTCACCAATCCTGCTATGGACTTAAGCACACTAAATGGTATCTTCCTTCATTCTCTATTTCTCTCACACTTCTACCCCTTCTACTTTTCTACCTTCTACCTTTTATCCCTTCTACCATTTCCCAATTCAACTCAATTCATAGATCTAGAGATAGAAAGAACCTTAAAGGCTATTTTGTCCAAGGCCTTCTTTTTCCAGATGAGGAAACTGAGGCACAGAGAGTGTAGGTGACTTGCCCAGGGATAAACAGCTAGTAAGTGTATGTCAGGATCTAAAATCAGTTCTCATTGATTCCAAGTCCATTCCTCTATCCAAGGTGCCACCTAGCTCTACTCAACTTGGTGGAGCCACCCTTACGCCAAGTTCAGCATTCCAATTTTGTCTCTGTTTCCACAGTACCATTCTGTCAATTAAATTAAATTAAATTAAAAGAATAACCACTAAGGGACCTTCTGAATGCAATGTTCCATAGCTAATAGTGGGGACATAATGATGAAAAATGGCATAATCCTTGCTATCAAGTGATTTACCCTCTATTGGATTCAAAGAGTCTGAAATGGTCTGGTGGAAGACCAGTTATGGAAATCCACATGAATCACAGTCCTGATAAAAAAATAAATAGGCAATGGGAATCTGAGGCAGAATACATTCCACCTCTCCTTTAGCCCATTGTTGGTTTGGGAAGAAAATGAAGAGGTAGCTGTTGGACTGGGCAAACCCTGCCTGTCATTTACTATGTGTGTCACATAACCTTTGAGAACTGCCATTTCTGCATAGCTAAGAAGGGGGTAGTAATATTTGTAGAAACTACTTCACAGGATTGTTATGAGGCTTTAAGGAGATAATGTATGGGAAGCGCTTTGAAAACTTTATAGTACTATATAAATATGAGTGAATATTTCTGGGCTTACTGCTTGATTTATTTTAGGTACATGGGCTAGTGTTTATTTTCAAGGCTACAGGTTCTACAAGGACAGGAGTGGGAGCTAGTGCTGCTCCTACAAGATCTCAAAGCCTGGTTGGGGGAGAAGGAGCAAAGGAGAGGGGTGGTGCTTTTAAGAGGGGAAATGGGGTAGGGGATCAAAAGACTAAAATGAAAGCAAGAAGTAAGGGAGGGAAACAGGAAGGAAGGAAGGAAGAGAGGGAAGGAGGGAAGGAAATGAGGGAGAGAGAAAGGAAGGAAGGAAGGAAGGAAGGAAGGAAGGAAG
>NW_020954564.1:30305321-30360010 GCF_900497805.2 Vombatus ursinus
GGAAGGAAGAGAGGGGGGAGGGAAGAAGGAAGGAAGGGAGAGAGGGAGGAAAGAAGGAAAGAAGGAAAGGAGTGATGAAAGAGAATTTGAAAGAACCAAGGTCTGTTTCCCATGTCTCAGTTTCCAGACTTCTGGTTTATAGCAAATCAAACTGAGCCTTTTCCCACTCATACCCATGGCCACATTTTGGCCCTGAATTCAACCACCTCCTTGTCTTTATTCCTGTTTCTTCTTGCTGAGGAAGCAGGAGTCTGATTTTTCCACCCCGATCACTAGCTGAGCTCCTTCTGACTCCCTGCTTCAAGCCCTCAACCTTTCTTTAAATAGCCTCTTCATCGAGGACTGCTGCTTTCCTCTAACATTCAGGGTTCCTTCAACCTGTTCCTTCTAATGCAAAAATACAAAACAAAACAAAAACCCGACCTGTCCTCTCCTCAGCCTTTTGTAACCCATAGCTGTCTCTCTGGCCAGTGATCATAGCCTCTATGCACATAAAGCAGATTTAGAGGTCCTGGGGAGAGGAAAAGGTGAGGTGGAAGGGGCCAACCAATTATTTCCCTCTCTTGTCTAGGCATAAATTCTTTTCAAAAATGTGTTTTATTAATATCTTCTGTTTTTAGATCACTTGCATTTTTCACAATATCCCTCCTCTCCACAACCTCCCCATACCTTAAAACAAAGAATAAAAATAGAAAAAAATCATTTGACCAAACTAATCAACACAATGAAAAAAGTCTTATATGCTATGCTTCCTACCTGCAGTCCCTCACCTCTGACCACTTGGGGAGGTCAGGCATAAATTCTTCCCCAGACTTTATCATGGATCTTATTTAAGGTGATTTACTTGGTGCGCTATGGCCAATGATCATGAGGCCAAGGTTATAAGTTTGATAGGTACATCTCATAGCTCCATAGATCACAGACTGCCCTTCTAATTCTAGGCTTTCTTAGATCACATGAGGAAACGAGAGAGAGTGCACCCATGTAACCTATCTGCCTACATTAATAATTCAAAAGAGCCATGATTTTATAGGGTCATAGTTTTAGGGTTAGAGGGGACCTTAGAGACCATCTAGTCCAACTCCCCTCATTTTACAAAAAAGGAAACTGAAGAACAGAGAAGTTAAGTGACTTGTTAATAAATGTCTAAGGTGGAATATGAACCCAGGTTTTTCTGGTACCAAGCCAAACCCTCTATCCATGTCAATGGTAGTCCCTCTAATGATGCTGTGTATCTAATGATACTCTCTCCTCACTCTTGTGGAAGGTCGTACTAAAATGACTGTCTCCCCCCACCCTATGTACCCCAATTCACCACCTGGTGGCCAGCCTTCTCATGTTGAGTCTCTCTGAATTTGACTAGGCTGGTGCTTTGACAGCAGAGTCACTTTCCATCACAAGGCCTATACCAGGGGTGGGCAACTCAAGGCCACATGTGGTCCTCTAGGCCCTCTAGGTGATTCAGTGGAGAGAGTGCTATGCCTGGAGTCGGGAAGACCTGAGTTCAAATTCAGCCTAAGACATATACTAGCTGTGTGACCCTGGGCAAGTCACTTAACCTCTGTCTGCCTCAGTTTCCTCAACTGTAAAATGGGGATGATAATAATAGTACCTACCCCCCCCAGTTGTTATGAGGACTAAATGAGATAATATTTGCAAAGCACAGTACATGGCACATAGTAAGCACTAAATAAATGCATGCTATTATTATTCTAGAACCTAAAACAAAGAGTGCACTCAAAGGAGATTTTATTATGCCCCAGCATCCATACAAACATTTCAAAACTTCAATGATTTATGGTCACACCATAGATCACAGAGCCTCAAACCCTGAGAATTGGAAGACATCTTCGAAGACATCTAGACTAAACTATACCCAAAAAAAGAATTCCTCCCCAGTTTCCCCAGCAAGTGATCAACCAGGTTATGCTGGGTGACCTCTAGTGAGAGGAAGTCCACTGACTCCCACGGGAGCCCATCTTATTTTTGGACGTCTCTCTGATTGTAAGGAAGTTTTTCTTTACAGGAAACCTAACTCTTCCTCTTGGAAACGTTCACACATAGCTCTGAGATTTAATCATTGGAACCAAGAATAAATTGAAGCCTTTTTCCATATGATAACCCTTCGAATGACTTCATTGGTGGAAGAGACTTCCATTGTGGAGATACCCCCCATGAATTTAGATTAGAAATTAATGAACAATTTATAATTTCATAGACCTGCCTGGGACAAAGAGAGATTAAGTGGCCATTGTCTTCAGCATAGGTCAGGGGAAGGACTTGAGCTCAGGCCATTATGACTCCAAGGTGACCCTCTGTCCACTGTGCCATGCTATCTAAAGAACCTTCAGGAATAATGGCCCCTTTGTGCTCTACCCAGATCAGACCACATTTGGAGTACTGTGGTCTATCCTTTTCAGTGCAAAGATGATTTTCCTTGGAAGAAAAAACAAAAATAAAGTAACAGATTGACAATTCAGCCTCCTCTCCTTCATTTGTTATTAGTGCTGCATCCATACTGAGCAATAGTCCTATTCCTTTTCTGAGCCTCCTCTTTTTCCTTATAGATCAAAGACATCTTTTTTCTTTCTCTATTTAGATGTCTTTGCTAGACTCAGTTGAGGGAGCAGATGCAGGTTTCATGTAAAGATAAATTTCCTGGCAATTAGGGGCATCCATCAGTAATTAGAGACATCCCAAAGTAAAGTGGGGTCCCTTGGGAAGTAGTGAGTTCTCCCTCACCAGAGATCTTGTTGTGGTCGAATGTACACTTGGAGATGCTGTCAAGATGACTCTTGTTCAAGTCCAAATTGGACTTCTGAAGGCCCTTCTGCTTCCAAAATTCTGCAAGATTCTATGATTTCTTTCTTTTTGACCAGACCTGAGATTTCATCATTGTAGGGAGTTCTTAATGAGAAAACTCGCTTTTACCAATGTAGATCTGAACTCTGCAACTTTAGTGAATTTTAGAAAGTTGTCTGGGGCACTGAGAAGTTAAGTAACTTGCCCAGAGAAATATGGGTAGTAAGTGATAGAAGTGGTATTTGAAGGCAAGTCTTTCTGACTCCAAGGCTAGTTTCCTAACCACTACACTATGGTGCCTCTCTAGGATTCTATACTCCTTTTTTACTTCTTTGTCCATCCCTAATGGCTCTCCAGGTTACACAGATCAGCCCAATCCAACTGTTAATCACTATCTGGGCCATAGAAATTTTTCATCCATTTGGGTTTTTCTGTGTGAAATGTTAGGCTGAAATTTTTTGATTAACTGGCAGTCATATGATGGAAGCTTTGCTGTGTTCTGGTCAGAATAAATCAGTGCAATGTCATCTGCCAGTGGGAGTACCTAGAAGACCTCATTATCTACAGGACATTCTTTCCTTTGGACTCTGTGCTGGACATCACCCATGCCTTCCTCCAGTGGCAAGCATCTTTAAGGAGTACATGCCTTTCTGTTTTATGCAAACGTCCCCATTAATGGAAAAACACCTCAAAGAGAGTGAGCTACAGATACTGGGTCAGGAGCATGATTTTTCTATGGGAAGGCCCAGTACCTGAGATCAAAGTTTTCCTTCTTTCTCTGTAGAGAAAGCATATTAGAACTTCCTTTCAGAAGGGGGAATGAATGAACCAAGTTTTCTTTCATATAGAAATGACTTTAGAAAGTCTTTCTCCAGGGAAGGTATTTTATTTAGCAAAGATAAAAAACCACTAAATATTTTATAACAAGTTGGAGCTCATTTCAGCCTGTACCCAAACTATATTCCTATAAGATAAAATGCAAACTCTTCTAACTGGCATTTAAAGCTCTCCACTATCTCATTTCAACCTGTCTTTCCAGGCAGATTGCACATTTATCCCCTTCTCATAATCTGTGTTCCAGTCAAATTGGCCTATTTGCTGTTTCCTGTACGTGGAATTTAATCTCTCATCATCATATCTTTGCTTGAGATCTTCCCCAGGGTCTGAAATGCTCTTGCTCCTTACCGTTGCCTCTTGGAAGCTCTAGATCCCTTCAAGGCTTAGTTCAGGCGCGACTTCTTACCCTTCTGCTTCCTCTATGAGTTAGTGCTCTCTTGCCCCTGATATTATTTTATATTTAATTTAATTTAATAAAAATGCTATCTATCTATCAATCTATTACTTTTTGTTTATATGTGGTACAACAACTCCCCCTCCCCACCTGAAGTTTTATTTTTGTCTTCGTGACCTCAACACCTAATAAGTGCAAGGTGCATAGTAGGTGTTAGATAAAAGATTGCCTTGGCTTGACTTGAATGTAGAGGAGAGTGGCTTGCCCTACCCTGGTGAGCCAGGCCTTTCATAGTCCTGCCAGAGCCAGCACCCTGACTGCTTGCTGGGAGATAGAGCTTTCTTCTAATACCCATCAAGTCTCCACCTGTGGGGTTATTGGCTTGTTCATGCTGCTTGATGATTCCAGGTTGTTAGAGAGAGTGGGTGATTAGCTCTTCTCCCCAGGAAGCTCTAGGTTTCACAGAAGAAAAACTGCTAGTACTTTCTCACAACTTTTTTCCCCTGACCTGTAATACTGGGTCTCTTCTGGGATTGAGAGGAGAATTACTGCCTTGACATGGAATTGCAGCTTTAAAGACATCTGTGAGCCTGTTTCTCCACTGGAGTACTCTGAGATCATTGTGCTTCACAGAAAGTTAGTCGTAATGGGAGCCAGAAGTGGGGCCATCTTTGAATGGATTTATGTGGGGCCCGATTTGGAAATGTTCATTAGCACCACAAAACAATAAAGAATTCATTACTCTTGCTCTAGTCAGGCAATCTTCCCCAAAGGGGGGAAGGTTTGGAATTGATCCTGCAAATAATTTGTGCTTTATTCAAGAGTATCCTAGCTCTTAGAGAATATTCATAAAGTCTGCTCCTTCCTTCCTAGTTGGGATCAATGTGGCCCATCCATGATTCCCTCTTACATATATATGGTGGTGGATTTCTTCAGCACATATATAAATACAGGGTATGGTAGTGTGGGAGAGAGAAGCCAAAATAATACAGGGGCATTATCGGGGTGTCCTCAGAGCCTGCTGTTGGTATCTAGTTTTTGTTACCTTCACATATTTGACTTTTGCATTCCTAACACATAATATTTCTTTCCACTCCTTTCTTCTCATTTATTCCTACCCTTAACCATTTTGGAAGGGCACAAACTCTATGAATGAGCTTTCTGAGTTCTGAGGTCTGAAATAGGATTACTGTAAATGTCTGAATCTAGAATGTATAACAACAATGATGGGAGATAGGAAGCTGCATGGTGTAGTGCCAGGAGTGAGAGTTTTTGAAGTCAGAAGACCTGATGTTCAAATCCCAGCTCTGGTTGGTACTTCCTGCCTGTGTGTCCTTGGACAAACCACCCCACCTGTTCCCTACCTGTAAAATGAAGTTTTTAGATAAGGTGGTCTCTATGGTCAGGGTAAGCAGGGTAAGGAGTGAAGAAGTGTTGAGTTTTAGAGTCAAAGGACCCAATTCTATCACTTGCCGGCTATGTGACCTTAGGCAAATTGTCTGACATGTCTGGGCCTTATTTTCCTCATCAGTAAAATGAAAGGGTTGCATTAGAGGCCCTCTAAAGTTCCTTCTAATTCTATAGCTAAGATCCTTTGAGAATGAAAGACTTTTCTGCCTCTAAATTCTGTAATACTAAGGTGGTTGGGCAGAACATTATCAAATGGGTGGGGGCAAATCTCTTGTTTGTTTCTTTTCTAGATTAACTCCCCCCCCCAAATAACTGAACCATTCAGTGGAGTGAATTAGTGGCCAGCCACAATAAAAGCTATTCAAGGGGGAGGATCTTTATTTTAATTCTATCTGTTCTTGCCCAGAAGGGAACTTTTATCATTTTTCCCATTGTGGAAATGTCTTGTCTGGCTCCTTGAAGCAGTCATATGTCATTGACCTGGAAGATTAGTTTTAGATGGAGCAGAAGGTCAATCTCTTGACACTCTCTTTTCTCACTGGTCCCCAGTAGCCCCAGGCTCCCCATTCCCCCAGTTTTCACCTTTGCATTTATAGGCAACGTTTTACATTTGTCTCCATTGACCTTCTCCTCTGACATATTTGTACACTCACTTAATCTCTCTGAGGGCACTGGGATCCAAGAAGGCTATGGGGTCAGTTTGTGTTGAGGAGAGTTTGTGGGCAGGCAGGGAACCAGACTTATGGCACCCCCCATTTTTCAGTTGCCTGTGAATTCTAGGTTCCTGTTCTCCTTGCTGGCCCCTTGGGCCATATTCTTCTTCCCAGGCAGCTCAGGATAAATGATTACCTAAAGGCTTCCTACCCATGCTCCACTAGGGAGCAGAGAGCTCAGTCAGTCAACAAGCATTTATCAAGCCCTTACTATGTACCAGGCACTGTGTGCTAGGGGTACAGAAAGAGTAAAAACAAGTTCCTACCCTCAAGGAGATCACATTCCAATGGGGGGTGTGGATTCAATTACAGTTATAAGGAGGATAAGAAGGTTTGTTGTTATTGTTATTGTTGAAGGATTTCAAAGAAACTAAACCACAAACTGAAATTAGAAGGGTCCAATTGGGGAATTTTTTTTTTTTAAAAAGAGAGGCAGTATGGGATGGTGCCTAGAGAGCTAGCCTCTGAGCCAGGAAGACCTGGTTTTCAGTCCCACCTCTGACCCATACTCAATGTAGGGTGGTTGGCAAGTAGGTGACTTTTAAGACTAAGTTACAAAGAAGGTGCCAATCAGCACTGGTAGAGGGAATTTTCTCCTCTTAGAGTTCCTTATACCACCCACCCCCAAAAGCACAGATCTAGTCTTTAACCCATTTTTCTTTTAAAGAACTGAAAACCAAGCTATTTTTTATGTTTTCAAGAATGTTTTAAGATACCTAGTGAACTGTTTAAACTGGAAATGAATTTACATATGATCTCTAAGCTGAGATGTTATTCTGCTACTAGATGGCAAGCTCAAGGAGGAAAACATGCCTTTTTTTAACCTTTGTTATCTTTCCTAGCTCATAGTTCAGAGCTCTGAACACAGTAGCTGCTTACTGAATGTCATAATATTATTGAATCAGGAATTCATACAATAAAACTAGAACCTCAAATTATCTGAACTGAATGTTTAAAAAAATCCATATTTTAATTTGAGTACTTGATTTTGCCTTTGGCTCGCTTTGTAAACCCCTAAGTAAAAAGGACCTGCCCTAATTAGTTTCCCTACCCACCCACCACCATTGTGACCTCTCCACTTCTGCCTCCTGTTAGTCCTTTCAGATGTTTGGATTCAGTCAAAGGGCCACACTTGAGGACTTAGAGGGCCATGTGTGGCCTCAAGGCTGCAGGTTCCTGACCCCTGATCTAACCTCTCTATGTTTATCCAGGCAGCTCTCTAAGACTACTCAATGGTAGAGAAAGTGCTAACTCCTATTGGCACAGGGAGTTCCATCTAATGACCAAACCACAGGTCTGATTCCTAAATCTATAAACTTGTCAGCTATTTATATCATTTATTAAGTGTTGTTCTTGCAGTCAGGAAGACTTGAGTTCAAATCATCCCTCAAACACTTACTAGCTAGGTGACTTTACTTAACCTCTCTGTGCTTCAGTTTCCTCATCTGTAAAAAAATTAGGATAACAACAGTGCCTCACTCCCGGGGTTATTTGAGGCTCAAGTGGGATAACATATTTAAAACACATTGCAAACCTTAAAGCTATATTGTAAATGCTAGTTATTATTATTACTCTTTTAGTTATTTTTACACAGCCTATTCCATTTCAGACTGGTATAAATGTTAGCAGGCTTTTCTATATATTAAGCTGGAATCTTTCTATAAATTCTGCTTTCTGGTCTTGCCTCGGCTTTTCTTCACTCCATTCTACATTGTTTGTTGTTGTTGAGTTATTTTTCAGTTGTGTCTGACTCTTTTTGACCTCGTTTGGGGTTTTCTTGGCAAAAGTACTGGAGTAGTTTGCCATTTCCTTCTCCAGCTCATTTTGCAGATGAGGAAACTGAGGTAAACAGGGTTAAGTAATGTGCTTAGGGTCACACAAGCTAGTAAGCATCTGAGGCTAGTTTTGGACTCAGGCAGATGAGTGTTCCTGACTCCAGGCCAGTGCTCTATCCATTGAGATACCAGGCATCTGTTTACATGCAAGGCATTCTGCTAGGTGTTAAGAATACAATGGAATATGTTAGTGCCTTAACTCAAGAAATGTGTAACCTGCTAGGAGTGGAAGTGGCTTCATAAAACATGCACACAGATTAAACCAATACAAGGCAGAATGTAGTGAAATCAAAGAAGGGATCTGACCAAGCGTTATAAGAAAATTCAGATAGCAGGGACCATTTTCAGCTCTTGTGCTGGGTTTAGGAGGAGAGCAGCAGAATCAGAGAAGGCCATGAAAGCAAAAGGTCACATCTTATTGAAACTTTCAGTCTTTCCCAAGATCTGGCATAATGCTTCACATAGAGGAAGCACTTATCAACTCTATTAATTTGAATTTGTTTTTAGAATCCCAGATCTGCCACTGACTTCTAAATGGAGATAAGATAACAGGACCAAGCACAATTTCCAGATGTGAATTGACCTCCTGGCAAAGATGAATCCTTGACACTAGGCAAACAGTCATGTTGTTTCCATACTGCTGGGCCGAGCTTACCAGTAGAAGGAGCACAGTATAGGTGAGACTGTGCTACAGCAGACTTGAGTCCTGGGATGGGTCAGGTGCAGCAAGTCACTGCTGGCTCCTCAAATCTTGTCTTGTCTCCTGGGAATCCTGATCCGTTGCTTGCCCCCAAGCTATGATGACATGCTCCCTACTTACTTAGAGTCTGACTCTTCTGACCAGGCATCTGTCTGCTGAACCTTACTCTTCATGACAATAAGAGCTTGGAGCTGTGATCTCTGACCCTTTTTCTACTGAGCACTGCAGGATGTTCCTATTATAGTGAAGGGATTAACATTTTAAGGCATTTCCCCAAGTTTAGTTTAGTTCTTTTCAATTGGCTGGCTTTACTACTGCTACTTGACCCCAGGCGACTAGTGGCACCTCATTTAGGGCCTATAGTACTTGGGTTTCTACTTCCTGTTGAGACATTGACTAGCTGTGACCCATTGGCAAGTAACTTCTCCTTTCTGGGCCCAAGTTCCCTCATCTGGGAAATAAAGGGATTGGATTAGATGTTCTCTTTTAAAGTCCCTTCTAGCTCTAATATTCTGTGATTATGGGAATATAGGAGACTTGGAAGGGGAAAAATACCATAAGAAAAATGGGAATGTGTTCATCCTCCTACTCTTACTGCTGCTTTTCATGAAGAAGTGATTTAGCCTAAAACAGAAGTGTATTAAATATACATATATACCTATATATATGCATATATATAGGTATATGTGTGTGTGTGTGTGTGTATCATGTAATACCACACCAAATGTGGGGGAAAAGCACTTCTAAGTACAAAGAGTGCACATATGTATGTATGTATGTATATATTATATGTGTGTGTGTATATATATATATACACACACATACACATATAGTATATGTACCTATATATACAATATACAGTGTATATGTATGATACATAATACATATATTTATATATGTATTATGTGCATATATATACATATACACATACACGTATATAAATACAAATACACATATACACATATCGATATACATACACACACACATATATAATTTCTTGACCATTATAAAGCTAAATTCTTGCTAATTGCTTTGTTTAATACTGTTCCTGCCTATCCCTGGGCTCTGGCTCTATTTTTCCCTGCTTATTTTCAGCTCAGCAGTAGTTGGAGTACAATTGTTAAATGCCACATTAACACTTCCTTATTATTATTGGGAACTACAATGTTTCAACTAACTCTCAAGTTATCTGAGGCCTCATTTATTTCTCCTATCTTCCAGAGCCATCAGCTTCTGCTCGGCTCTTTCCATTTTCTGTTCTCTTGGCTAAGCGGCCTTCTATACTTAATTCGAGGCACATGATATCATAGGTCTGACCTCTCAGTTACTTCTAATTCTTTCTAAATCTCTCTGTGAGGGCATGGCTCACATTGGGTCAGCATTTTCTCACTGTACAACTCAACCTTTCCCTTTATACTAAAGGAATTCTATATACATGGCGATGTTTTTTCGAACTCCTAGGCTTCAAACTCCTCAGATCCCATACTCTTCATCTTCACCTAAGACACATATGGGCATTATCACACCCTGGATCTCATTAACTCCCACAAGCATTTCACTTCCATTTTCAAAAACTCTCAACTTTTTCTCTCTGACTATAATCTCCCATCATTCCATCTCTCTCTGTGTGCCTCACTCCTCCCAAACCTATTTGTTGTCATTACTGCTAATAGCTGATTTTTATATAGGGCCTCAAAGTTCTCAAAGCACTTTACAAATACTCCATTTGGTCCTCAAAACAGCCCTGGGAGGGAGGTGTTGTTATTGTCCCCATGTTGCAGATGAGGAAACAGAGGCAGAGAGGTTAAGCAACTTGCCTGAGGTCACACAACTAGTAAGTCTCTAAGGTCAAATATGATCTCAAGTCCTCTTGACTCCAAGTCTGACTGACCAAGACCAGTTGAGTACACTGTGACCTCCAGTTCCTGCATCCTTCAGTGCTGTCCTGGGTGAGCTCTAATTCTAGATTCCCTTTTCTCTTCCCATTCTTGACCTCACAGTGTACTAGCTTAGCTTCATACTGTCTTCTGCTCTCAAATCCCTTGCTTCCTTGTCCTATTGCTTTCAATGCCTTGCCAAAGCCCAACCTAGGTTTACTCCTGCCATATGTCTCCTCTGCTCCTACTCATGTGCTGCTGAACTCTGTTGAAGGAAATCACACAGCCTTGCTGTCTGGATCCTCTAGAAGTTTATGCAATCTAATATTAACTGGGCCTTCATTGCCATAAGGGAATATTTTTACCTTTTCCTAATTGACTTTTTGTTGTTGTTGTTGCTTTTCTCACAGCAGCTATTCTAAAACTTTTCTTCTCTCCATAACTTGTTCTGCCTCCTTTGACCCTGCCCTCTCAGCAAATGATCTCCTATAATACTGTACCAGAAAAAAATACTGGTAATTTGCTATAAACATCCTCTTCTCCACTCCACATCTCAAAATGTCTTCCATTTTCTCCTAACATACTTTGGTCTCTGATAAAGAAATGGCTCTTTCCCTTGCCAAAGTTGGCCCCATTATGTATATTCTTGACCCCATACCTTTTTTTCTTTTCTGGCAGACTGTCCCAACAACCATCTCTTTCCCTCTTCTCAAATCTTCATTTTTCTCTACTGGCTTCTCTGCTGCTTAAAAACATACTTCTGTCCCCCATCCTCAAGAAGCTTGTATTTGACCCCGCCAAAAAGGTCACAAAAAACTAGACTTCTTTCCTTTTTTTTGGACAGGTGAACTATGAGAGGATTGCAGATGAGGTCCTAAGAAGGAACATAAGCCCTCAAAGGATCACAAGTCAGGTAGCTTATTATTCACAGGCATGTAAGCATGTAGTTCTTCAGCCCTATAGGAGGTAGGCATGGGCATCCAGTGGGATGTGTATTCCAATCCAGAGCCCAGATCTCTGTGCCTCTGTCCTTGTATGTCTTATCATTGTTTCTGGTTAGATTCATGGGGGCTGAATAGGAGGGGGACCTTAGGGACAGTTGATCAGTGGATGGTCTGGACCCGAACTTTAATTCCACCCTTCCCCTCATAGACCACAAAGGCAGCGTGATTAGGAACTATTGCTAAACTGCAAACTGATTAAGATCAGTAGAGCATTGCATTCTTTGTCTAAAGATAGCTGACTTAACTGATACTGGGTACAAAGGAACCTCCTGGCACATAGGCAGGTCAGTCAGTGGTCACTTCTGTCAGCAAGGGCCGAGTAATAGACCAATCCTCACAGTTGTTAAACTAGTAGGTTAGGGAAATATTGTAGATATAATTTATTTAGATTTTAGCAAATCATTTGATGCAGTATCTCATACTGTTACTGTGAAGGAGATAGAGAAATGTGGACTAGATAATAACACAATAAATGGATTTGGAACTGGCTGAGTAGTCAAATTCAAAGAGTGTCTCTAATTGTACAATATCAATGTGGCAGAAGGTCTTTAGTGGAGTCCCTCAGGTATCTGTGCTTGGTCCTGTATTTATTAAATTTTTATCCATGCCTTGAAAAATGACATTGATGACACCTTCATCAAATATGCAGATAAGTGAAACAAAGCTGGGAGATATAGATAGCACAATGGATGACAGATTTAGGATTCAAAATTATCTCAACAGGCTAGAGCATTGGGCTAAATCTAACGAGATGAAATTCAGTAGGGATGAATGTAGTCTTACACTTGGTTTCAGAAAAAATCATCTTCAGAAGTACAGTATGGTGGAAGCATGGTTGGATAGCAATTTGCCTGAAAAAAAAAGATCTAGGAATTTTAATGGACTGCAAACTCAATTTAAGACAGCAGTGTGATGTGGAAGCCAAAAATCTTGGGCCATATTAATAAAGGCATAGCTTGCAGGAGTAAGAAGATCATAGTCTTGTTCTGTACTCTGCCCTAGTCAGACCACATTTGGAGTACTGTAATCAATTCTGGGTACTATAGTTGAAGAACACAGTTGAAGACAAGGTAGAGAGCCCAGAGGACAAGCAGGCCTTGTGCCCATATCGTATGAAGATTCGTTGAAGCAACTTGGGATATTTTGCCTGGAGGATAGAGATTCAAGAGTGGGGTGGATATGACAACTGTCTTTAAGCATTTAAAGGGAAGTGATGTGAAAGAGAGATTAACCTATTCTGTTTGAACCTATAGGGCTAAATCAGGAGCAAAGGGTGGAAGACGCAAAGATGAATTTAGAGACGCCTCAAGAAAAACTTACAAATAATTAGAGCTGTTCAAAAGAGGGGGCAAGTTATCATCTCAAGAAATAATAGATGTTCTTTCATTGGAGGTCTTCAAGTGGTGATCACTTGTCAGGTTTGTAGTGGAAATTCTTTTCAGGTATGGGTTGGACTAGATGTCCTCTGGGGTCCCTTTCAACTCAACAGCTGTCAATCAACCATCCCTTCAAGCTATTGTCCCTCATCTAGACTCCCTTTCATAGCCAAACTCCTTGAAAAAGCTGTCTATTCTTGTTACCTTTCCTCTCCTCTTACTCACTTCTCAGTTACAGTCTGGCTTCCAACTTCATTACTCAATTGGAACTTGTGTCTCTAAAGTCACCAATGATCTCTTCATTGTCAAATACAATGGTCTTCTCCCAATCCTCATCCTTCTTGACTTTCTTGTGGCATTTGACATTGTTGGCCATCTTCTTCTCCTGACCACTCTCCTTTTGAGGTTTGTGTGACACTGCTCTCATTTTCTCCTACTTATCTGGCTGACACTACAGTCTCGTTTGTTAGTTCAGCACCTATGCCCCATCTCCTAACTGTAGGTATATGCCAAGGCTCTATCCTGGACCCTCTTTTATTTTTTTTTTCTATACCCTGTCTCTCTGTATTATCACCTCCCCTGGGCTTAATTATTGTTGGGAGAATTTTCCCATGGGAGTTCTAGCTTCTCTTGGCAGAAGCTGAGGGTCACAACCTGTTGTGTGGCAAAAACAAGGAAGTCTCACAAGACCTTTCCTTTGCTGACACGCAGCTCCCACTGTTGGCTCGGCTCTCCTCTCGTTGGGAGAAAAGTCCTACTCATACCCCTGACACGAGGGCTGCAGGTGTCCAGCAGACTTGGTGATTGGCTATCACGTGGAGATCATGCTTTGATTAGGTGTTACTAGGGATATAAAAGAAAGCTACTAGCACTTAACAAACGGAGCTTCTGCCATCTTGCTGTCTCCCGCCTCATCAATGTGCCTTCGGGTTAAGAGTATTGAGCTGGTCTCATGCTCACCACTGCAGCGGCCGGGTCAAATTATCATCTCTTTGCAGATGACTACTACATCTATATATCCAGTTCTGTTCTTTCTTCTCAGCTTCATTTCCACATCTCCAGCTGCTTATGTGGCATTTCAATCTTTGTGCTTCTTAGCCATCCATCTTAAACCAAAAGTGTCTCAAACAGAACTATATTTCCTCCAAAACTTCTGTACCTCTTCTTAACTTCCTCAGTTCCGTTGAGGGTACCACCATCCTTCCAGTCATTTAGGCTTCATCTCCTCACTCTCTTCCACCTGCCCTCCTTGCTCCAATCAATCTGTTGCCACATCCTGTTCATTTTGCCTTCACAAAATCTTTTACATATGCCCCCTTCTGTTCTTTCACACTGACACAATGCTGTTACAGGCTTTCATCACTTCATTCTTAGACTACTGCAATTACTTTCTGATTTGTTTCCTTGTCAATAGTCTCTCCCCATCCTCAGCTCCCTTTTAATTCAGTTCAATCACCACCTCTTACTTGCAGCCTTTTTAATCACCCCCGTTTCATCTATCTCTATCTCTAACCCAGGGCAGCTGGGTGGCATAGTGGATAGAGAACTGGATCTTGAATCAAGAAGTCTTGAGTATAAATCTGGCCTCAGACTATTCCTAGTTGTATGACCCTGAGCAAGTCACTTTACCTGTTTTTGCTTTAGTTTCCTAAATGTAAAATGGGAATAGTAACAAGGTTGTTGTGAGAATCAAATTAAATAATGTTTATAAAATGCTTAGCACAATGCCTGGCACGTAGTTGGTGCTATATAGATGCTTATTTCCTTTCCTTCCAACCCCCCTACCCACCTAATTTATCTATCTGGCCCCATGTCACCTTCTAATACTGCCCTCTTATTGGTCATTTGTCCCTCTCGTAGTACTCATGGTAAGTGGGCTCAGGCTCTAGGGCAGGGAGTGGGCAAAGGATACAACTGACATTATGATTCACACACTCCTGCCCTTGGCCTCTGGAGCTAGAAAAGGAAAAATTCCACTGCTTGAGAGAGATAGGCCAACTATTTCCTTTCTGCTAACCATTCCCCTCTCTCCCCATGCCCATGGGGAACTCTAGGAATACACAAACTACATCTATTTTATAATCTGACCTTGAAATACCTGTCTTTCCACACCCCTGTCCTTTCTAGCCTCACACAGCAGAAAACCTAGTTATTAAAATTAACCCACTAACCCAGCCCTAGGCTGTTGGCTATAATTTTCAACATTAGTCCATAGATGTCTCCCATGACCCAGACATCCTGATGGAGCCAGACAAGTTGCCCCACCCACTGAGAAGATACTGCCTGGTCCTCTCCTGCCTGAAATGCTACAAGCCCCCTGTTGTGTTCAGAGGGGGAATTTCTCTCTCTAGTAACTCCTCAGCTTAACAGTTAATAATGTTACTGAACACGCATGTAAAACTGTAACAGTTTTCATTTTCTGGGCACTTTGCAGCCATTATGAAGCTAATCACCATATCTGTTACTTTCTATAAACACATCACAGTTGTGTATACACACCCATCATCCAGGGAACAAAAGCTCATTATGGGACTTGGAAAGAAACAGCCCTGTCAAACCAGCCTTCTCCTTCTAATGTTTTATTTATTTATTTATTTATTTATTGTTAAATAGAAGCTATGCAGAGATGATAAAGTGAGAACAAAACAAACTGAGGCCAGAGAACTGGAGCAGTCACCAAACAGAGTGCAAAATAAAGCAGGACGAATGCAAAAGATGGATCAACAAAGCCATATGAGAGTTCACAGAAGAAAGAGAACAGATAGTAGGAATATCAGGGAAGGCTTCTTGGAAGAGGCAGCATTTGAACTTGACCTTGCAGGATGGATAGGATTTCCACATTCTGCTTTGGAGTTGAACACAAGTAGTAGTCAAGCAAAGTGACACCTTAGACACCAGGTTTAGATTTGTCAGAGTGTTTTAGTAGTCCACCCCACTTCAAAATATTGCCTTTGTACTGTGGGGCAGCTAGGTGGTGCCATAGTGCATAGAGCACAGGGCCTGGAGTCAGGAAGACTCATCTTCCTAAGTTCAAATCCAGTCTGAGACACTTACTAGTTGTGTGACTCTGGGCCAGTCACTTAATCTCTGTTTGCCTCAGTTTCCTCATTTGTCAAATGAACTGGAAAAGGAAATGGCAAGCTACTCTAGTATCTTTGCCAAGAAAACCCCAAATGGAGTCATGAAGAGTTGGACATGACTGAAAAACAACTGAATTTGAAGGTAAAATTTTGGTTCCACTTGGTTTTTATACTTTCAAAGGTAGAAAAAGTAATATGATGGAAAGAGCTTCAGATCTGGAACCAAAGTATTAACGTTCAAAACCCAGAGTGTAATTACTTGTGTAACTTTGAGCAAATCACTTTATCTCTCTGGCCCTAAGTTTTCTCATCTATAAAATAAAGGGTTTGGAATAAACAGCCTCTGAGGTCCCTTCAGGCTCAATGTCTATGACCGTAAGTCACTTTTACTCTCTGGACTTCATTTTTTTTCTTTTGTAAAATAAAAGGGCTGGAACAGATGACTTCTAAGGTCATTCCAACTCTGAATCCTATAAGCTCATGATAAACTCTGTAGTAAGGGTAGGTCTCTACAGAAAGAGCAGATAGTCCCAATCTAATCTTCATACAACGACAAAATGAATGAACTGAGTTGGATCAACAAAAAGGATCAACTAATCACTAAATATTTATTAAGCATTTACCACGTGCCAGACAGTGTGCTAGGTATTGAGGATACAAAGCCAAAATTGAAACAGTCCCTCAACCTCAAAGAGCTGACGTGCTTTTTTTATTTCTATATATTTTAGAAAAGAGGTCTTTATTTTTTCCCCACTTAATAATATTTTATTTTTTTCCAATTACATGTAAAGATAGTCTTCAACATTCACTTTTATAAGATTTTGAGTTCCAAATTTTTTCTCCTCTCTTCCTTCCCCTGCTCCCTACCCAAGATGGCATGCAATCTGATATAGACTATACTTGTACAATCATATTGAACACATTTCCACATTAGTCATGTTGTGAAAGAAGAATCAGAATAAAAGGGAAAAACCGTAAGAAAGGAAAAAAAAAGAGAGAAAATAGTATGCTTCAATCTGCATTCAGACTCCATTTTTCTTTCTCTGGATGTAGATAGCATTTTCCATCATGAGTCCTTTGAAATTGAAAGAGTTTACATTCTAATGGAAGAGACAGCATGGAGAGATAGATGGATAGACAGATAGTTGAATGGATAGATGGATGAATGGATAGATAGCTGCAAAATAAATAAAAGGTAATTTTGAGGGAGAAGGCTGAGGGAACAGGAAAGGCATTATGAAGACCATGGAGCTTGACTTGAAATGTTAAGGAAACTAGTGATTCTGAGAGATGTAGGTGAGAAGGAAGAGCATCCCTGGTAAAAGGGGACAGCCTGTGCAAAACCATGGAGATGAGGGATGAAGATTTTTGCATGAGGAATAGTAACAGATTTGCAAGTCACAGTCAAGGCTCAAAGCATACTACCAGGTTTCTACAACAGTTTACCAGATCCTCCTCACCCCCTTTATGGGAAATAATTATAGAATCATGGAACCCCAGACTTGGAAAGCAGCTAAAAGATTTTCTAGTCCAACTCTTACCTGAACAGAAATCCTTTCAATGATAGATATAACCAACAAATGAGTGATCATCCAGCTACTGCTTAAAGACTTTCAGTAAGAGAGAAACTTCCTAAGGCAGCTTCTATTATTTTTAGAATTCTCTAAGACTCCATTTTGGCATCTCTAATGGCCAGGAAGATTTCCCTTATGTCAAGTCATGAAAGATTTATTGAATACCTACCATGGCAAAGCCCTATTAAGGCTAGTGTGGTGGTCATGTTGATGAATTGGGCATAATTCCTGCTCTCAATGAGGTTACAACATAGGGGTTGGTTGTTTGTTTAAATAATAACAGCCCTTATAGCAGGGTCTGTGCCCCTTACTGCTCTAATGAAACTTTTCTCTCAAAGGTCACCCATGACCTAGTGTTAAATCCACTGGCCTTTGCTTTATTCTTCACCCTCTTCTATCTCTCTGGAGTTCTTAACACTGTTCACCACCCCTCCTACTCTAGACTTTAGTTACCCTAAGCTATACAGATTCATTCTTCTCTGAGCTCCCCAACTCCTCGCTCTCTATTTTCACTGGCTCCTCATCCTTTTCCCCACCTATTAGTGTGGGTGTTTCCCAAGGAGCTATCCTTGACTCTTTTTTTTTTCTTCTACATACTCTCCCTTGACAATCTTACTCCTTCCCCTAGATTCAATTATCATCTCTCCATAAAGAGCTCTCAAAACTATATTTCTAGCCCCAACCTCTATTTTAAACTTTAGACTAATCTCTCCAACTGCTTATAAATTGTCTCCACCTAAAATTGTTGGGTGTCCAAAAGTAGCTCAAATTTAACCTGCCTAAAACCAGAAATATAATCAAGAATTTCTTCACCTGGGGCAAAGCCAATGTGATGGCAGAGAAGAGTAACAATAGCACAGAGGATCTTGAGGGACAAGGTGAACAGAAAACAGTTTGCTGAGGTACAGTTGCATTGGGAGAAGCGTTGGCCAATTCTCTATTACGTTTATCCTCTTGTAGAGATCTCCCCTCTACAGCCTCTGGAGGAGTACAGGGTGGAAGTCCGTGAGGCATAATGTAAGAGGATAGCTATCTTTCACGTATTAGGGGAGGATCTATAGCCTCCATATTGGTCCTAGAAAAAAACCTTGGTTACCCTACCATAATTACAATTCTGGCAAAAACCAAGCTCATTAACTTTCTTCTCAGTGCTGTACTTCCTGATTCATTATTTCTGATTTATTAATTTATTTGTGAGACCGCCATTTACCAAATCTCCCATAGTCACAAATTTGGTGTTATCTTTGACACCTCCCTTCCCCTTTTATTTTTTTAATGTTTTTATTGATATCTTTGGTTTCTTATAGTTTTCCCAAGTTTTCTCATATCTTGTTATTCAAGTCTTACTGAGTCCTTATACTTTTCTTACATTTATTTTTTACTTCTTGTTGTGTAGTCATTCTACATTATTGTAGTTTCTGTGTATATTATTTTCTTGGCATTTACTTCACTCTGCATCAATTCATATAGATCGTTCCATGCTCTTCTACATTAATCACACACAATTACTTATAGCACTGTGATATTCTACTACATTCACATACCACAATTTGTTGAACCATTCCCCAGATGACGAGCATCTACTTTTTCCAATTCTTATCTATCACAAAAAATGCTGCTAGAAATATTTACATGGGAGGGGAAGCTAGGTGAGAGCAGTGGTTAGAGTTCTGGTCTTGGAGTCTGGAGGACCTGAGTTCAAATCTGGCTTCAGACACTTGACACTTAATAGCTGGGCAAGTCACTTAACCTCGATTGCCTCACCAAAAAGCTATTTACATGGAGTACGTGGGGACTTTTTTCTTATCAATGACTATCAATAAGTCCAGTCATGGAGTATCTGGTTCAAGAGGTAGGGTCATTTTAGTCACTTTATTTGCATAATTCCAAATTGCTTTCCAAAATGGATGTACTGATTTATAGCTCCTCTTAAAATGTACTGTTGTGCCTATCTTCCCACAACTCCTCCAACAATGATCATTGTTATTTTTTTTTGTCATTTTTGCCAATTTGCAAGGTGAGAGGCAAAACCTCAGAGGTGTTTTGATTTGCATTTTTCTTAACAGTAGTGATTTGGAGTATTCTTTTATGTGGTTATGAATACATTGCAATTCTTTTGAGAACTGTTTATTCTTAACCTCTGACCATTTATCAATTGGGAAATGGATATTAACAACACATATTTATATGTATATCTCTGTCTACTATAAGAGAAGTTTGGTACAAAAAAAATTTCCCATTTGACCATTTCCTTTCTTATCCTAGGTGCATTAGTTTTGTCTATACAGAAACTTTTCAGTTTTAAATAAACAAAATTATTGATTTTATCCTTTGTAATTGCCTCTATCTCTTGTTTGGTTAGGAATACATGTCCTACCCATAGCTGTGAGAGGTATATGATCTGTTTCTCTTCTAATTTTTTTGATATTATGTTATTTAATTCTAAGCTTGCATATCCATTTAGACTGTATTATGGAATGTGGCATAAGGTGTTGGTCTAAAACTAATTTCTGCCAAAATGCTTACTAGTTTTTCCAGAAGTCTTATTATTATTTTTAATCAAATAAGGAGTTTTCCTAGGTAATTTAAGTTTTCTATTTTATCAAGCACTGATTTATTAAGTTCTGTTGTTTCTCTTTGGGTAGTCTGTTCCAATGATCTCTCTCTATTTTTTAACCAATACTAGATGATTTTGATGACTGCTGTTTTATAATTTACTTTGAAGTCTGGAATTGATATTCCTCCTTCATCATTATTTCTTTTCAACATTTCCCTTGATATTCTAGATCTTTTGTTTTTCCAAATTAAATTTTTTATTACTTTATTAAATTCTATAGAGTATCTTCCTTGGTAATTTTATTGATACAGCATTAAAAGTGTAAATTAATTTTGGTAATATTATCCTTTTTATTATATTGACACAGCCTAGCCATGAGCACTGAATATTCCTTTTAATATTTAAATTCTTCTTTATTCCTTTAAGGAACACTTTGTAATTCAATCTATGTAAGTCTTTTATGTGCTTTCAGAGGTTGATCTCTGAGTATTTTATGGATTTCATGGAATAGTATCTTGAATAAGATTTCTCAGTCTATTATTGCTTCTAGTGTTCTGTTACAATTATATAGAAATGTTGTTAACACTTAAGGATTTATTTTGTAGCCTGCAACTTTGCTGAAGCCATTGTCTCAATTAATATATTTGTTGATTTATTAGGATTTTCCAAGTAAACTGTCAAATCATCAGAAAACAGGGATAGTTTTATCTCCTCCTTACCTCTCTTTATGCCTTTAATTTCTTTCTTTTATTGCCGTTGCTAGCATTTCCAGAATAATACCAAATAATAGTGGGGAGAGTGATTTCATTATTTAAGTTTTCATTTGGGCCTGTATCTTTTGTTTATAATCCCTTACTGAATTATTATTTTTATTGTATTATGATCTATAAATGATGTATTAACTCTTTCTGCTTTTTGCATTTGTTTGCAATATTTATATGTCCTAGCACGTGGTCAATTTTTTAAAAAGTCCTACATGGTACTGAGAAACATATGTATTCTTTTGCTATCTCATTTAGAATATGCCTTAAGTCTTTTAATTCTAGTTTCTCCAAGAATTTGTTCAGTTCCATATTTTATCTTTTGTGATATTTCTGTTAGACTTATTCAGAATCAAGAGAGGGATATTGAAGTGTCCCATCACTATTGTGTTACTGTCAATGTCATTTTACAGCTCAGATAATGCTTCCTTCAGTAGTTTAGATGCTAAGGCATTTGTAGTGTATATTTATTACTGGTATCAGTTTGTTGTCTGTGTTTTTTTTTCAGCATAATATTATTTCTTTATTTATTCTTTTATTTTTTTAATATTTGTTTCGGCTTTGCTAGATAGTAAGATAACTACTTGTATTTTTTTGGATTCACTTGATGCATGATAATTTTTTTTCCATCCCCTAAGTTTTATTTTGCGTATGTCTTTGTTTTTTAAAATATATTTCCTCTAAGCAACAGATTGTAGGGTTTTGTTTTCTTATCCAATCTGCCATTCTTTTATGTTTTATTGGATTGTTTAATCCATTCACACTTAAAGTTATGAGAGTTAGGTTTATATTTTTCTCCATCTGTTTCTAACATTTCTTTCAAGTTATGATTTTCCCCCTCTTCTGCTGTAAACTCAGTACTATTTTCCTTCAATTACTTTAATCTTTTTTTTTTTTAAAGTGACCATGTTCTCACTGGCTCTCTTCTCCTCATTCCTGATCCCCTCCTTTTGTTTGCTACTCTTTGAGTAACCCTTTGAGGTTTTGCATATTAGTTCCTTTTAATCTCCTGATCTAATCTGGTTATATAATCCTTCCTTTTCCCTTTCCCCCCTCTCATTCAAGTAGATTCTCACTTACTAGGACTAAGAGAGGCAGATTTTTCTAACCTAGAGGGTTACTCTATTTCCATACATCTGTGGGTAGCAAGATTCACACTGAACTGAGACCCACTACTTTTCTCAGAAAAGAGTTTTGGTTTTTCTTTAAGAATTTGCACAAGAATTTACAGAATGATAGGTTTGGAGCTGTGAAAGGACTTTAAGGATCATCCAGGCTGACCTCTTTCTCTCCTCATCTCACCACCCATCCCTTTTACTGAAGAAGCAGTGCAGATGGCTAAAGTCATCTCTTCCACACTATATAAATAGTGGATGTTTATCTCAACAGTCAATAGTTACTAAGTCTTCTCATCACAAATAACCTTGGGAAGTACAAATGAAGAAACTTAGGCCCAAGAGTAGAAGAGCTGAGGTTTGCTTCCAAATCTTCTAACTCCAGATCAGAGTCCCATAGTGTGGTATAATGGAATAAGCTTTAGATTTAGAACCAGAAGTCCTTGATTTGAATCCAATCCCCATTAGTGTACTAGGTATGTATTTGTGTGACCCTGGGTAAGTAATTTAATTTCTCTATAATTCATTTTCCTCTTCTTGCCTCCTTGATGTACCTTACATATAATACTCCATCTCTCAACTCCTTGCATTTCCACTAGCTGTCTCCAATGCCTGGAATTCTTTCCTCCTCATCTCTTCATTGTGCCTTCCCTCTATTGATTTTCTCCATTTTATTCTGTAAATAGCTTGTTTGTACATAGGTGTTTGTACTTTATCTCTCTCATTTGATTGTGAGCTCCTTGAGAAAAGGAATTGTTTTTGCCATTCTTTGTATCCCCAGAACTCAGCACAGTCCTTGGTACATATCAGATGCTTGATGAATACTTGTTCACTTGCTTGGTTGACTTCTGTATCACCCATTTCACAAGATTGTCTTGAGGAGAGCACTCTGAATCTTAAAGAGCTATTGAAATGTCAGTTACTATGACATAACATAGAATAAGATGACTTTGTCCTGATAGATACTTTGGGGCAAGAGTTATCAACTAATAACTTGTTCATAAAAATTCCTAAATGTGGTCAATTCAGCACGTCAGCTTTTAAGTAGAATTGTGTCTTGATGGGCCCATCAGGGTGAATTAACTGCTGAATGTGCCTTCAAGTAGCTAAATGAGTAGATTTGTTGGATGGAGTCATTTTACGATTGCCCATTTAAATGTTGGAAACTGTCTAACAAATAAGACAATTTTCATTTTGGCATAACTGATGTTCAGTTGCTTTTTTGGGTGTTAAGTAACCAAATATTCTAAAGGCAACTCCCAGTTAAAGAAGAAAAAACTATGCCATCCCCAGGGAGAGCGACACTTGTCTTCCAGCTTGTTAAACAGGAGGACATACATGCAGTTAATTTAATAGCTCTAAAGTGAGTAGGACCAGGAGAACACTGTACATAGTAACACTGTGCCATGATAAACTATGATTGACTCAGTTCTTCTCAGCAATACAATGATCCAAGACAATTCCAAAAGACTCATGATGGAAAATGTCATCTATATCCAGAGAAAGAACTGATGGAGTCTGAATGCAGATCAAAGCATACTATTTTTGCTTCTTTTCATGTTTTTTTTCTTTTGTTCTGTTTCTTCTTTCACAACATGACTAATGTGGAAATATGTTCTACATGATTGTACATATATAACCTATATCAGATTGCTTGCCATCTTGGGGAGGGGGAAGTAGAGAGAGAGAAGAAAGGAGAAAAATTTGGAACTCAAAATCTTTCAAAAAATGAATGTTGAAAATTGTCTTTACATGTAATTGGAAAAAATAAAACACTATTAAGTTAAATTTTTAAAAATAATTGAATAGCTCTACCAAGTTGTTCAGCCAAAAGTTTTTCAAAAGGACATGTAAGACCTAGCCTTACACTGAAATATAGGATCATAGATTAGAATTGGGAGAGACCTTAGGGGCTATTGAGTCTAACCCCCTCATTCTTCAGATGAGAACACTGAGGTTGAAAGAGGCTAGGTGACATAACCAGTTAAGTGTTGGAGGTGGGATTCAAACTCCTGACTAAGCCCAGTGCTCTATCTACGACACCACCTAGCACTCCCTAGTTGTAGATAAATATGTTAAATCTTGTTTTCTTGAATTTGGTTTTCCCAAAGTTCCTATGAAGATTATAAGGAGGTCTAGATCTTCCCACCTTCTCTTCAGGTTCTATTTATCTTACTCTCAAGTCCAAGGTACTCTCCTGTTGCTTCCCTAGGAGGACCCCCCCCCCCCAAAAAAAAAAACTGTCATTCTGTCTTATTTTTATCCTAGTTTCAAACTCTGGCTCAGCTTTATGTCCTCTTCAATCTGCCCCTACTATTCTACTACTAATGCCACGTAACAGCTGTCAATCCTTCTCTAAAGTAGGGCTCCAGCAGAGCCCTACTATGATGCTTCATAATGTCATGGTGACAATAGGTTCTTGAAGGCTCTGCAATGGAGTATAAACACTGACAGGTCTGACCCAGTAGGAAAGAATTTGAGTATGGATCAGTGAGAGATAGATGTCTGCTGTCCAAAGACCAGCTTTATTAAGTTTGAAAAGGCTCATAACCTCTCCCAGAGTTGGCCTCTGGGTGAAATTTTTTTTCATACACATAAATTCATGAAAATATCTAGGATGGTGTGTGTGGGGGGAGGGGGCATGGTTGTGGTCTATTATGGCAGAGGGAGTGTCCACACTTGTGATAACATGAATTCTTGAAGTAATTATGTATGTGTGTATATCTATCATCTGTCAATTCAAATTCATCAGACATTTATTAAGCACTAGATGTACATATATTAGGAAACGTGCTAGGCAATGCAGATACAAAGACAAAAGTGATGCAGTGTCTGCCGAAAGAAGCTGACATTCTACTACGGGGATATAACATGTATCTAAATATGTATATATAACTGTATATATATAAATACAGATAATTTCAATAGGGGGAAAGCACTAACAATTTGGAGGGGGAGTCAGGAAAGGCTCATGTAGGAGGCTTTACCTGAACAGTGCTTTGAAAGAACTTAGGGATTATTTGAGGTGGAGCTCCTTTGACTGAACAGAGAGTGTATGAAGAAGAGTAATATGAAATAAGCCTCCATTTGGTGAGTGACTAAAATATTAGACTATTTTGTATTTTATTCTAGAAACAGCAGTAGGGAGCCCTGAAGGTTTTTGAGTAGGGTATAATGTGACATACAGCCATGTGACAATATAATAAATTTTTTTATAATAATTTTTTTTGGTTTTTTTGGTGAGGTAATCAGGGTTAAGTGACTTGCCCAGGCTCACACAGCTAGTTAAGTGTCAAGTGTCTGGTCTGAGGCTAGTTTTGAACTCAGGTCCTCCTGACTTTAGGCCCACTGCTCTATTCACTGCTCCCCCTAGCTGCCCCTCTGTCTGTCTCTCTATCTGTCTCTCTGTCTCTCTCTGTCTCTTTCTGTTTCTCTCTCTCTCTCTCTCTGTCTCATCTACTAGTCTAATCCCAGAAAAGTTCCATGGATGGGTATTCAAGTTAACAAGTATAACAAATCATAAAATAGTCAGGTAAGCTGAGAGCTTTATGTACAGTATGCACATACCATAGTTACCAATTTTCAAAAATGAGTGTAGTAAAAGTATTTAACATGAAAATTATACTAAAGACTATTTCATCCTTTTTTATCAGGATCCTTTTGATTCAAGAAACTCCTTCAGGATCTTTCAAAGCTACTTTATGAACAGCAATTCATAAAAGGTGAAAGCCCTTCTGATCATTTCAGCTTTCTGTTTCTTTAGATTCTGGAAAAATGGAATCACAGGGTTTAAACCTTAGAGAGCTCTCAGAGATCATCAAAGGCCAGGGGAGGAGAGAAGATTTGCCCAAGATCACATGGTAAGTAACAAAGGCAGGATTTGAACCTAGATTCTCTGGCTCTAAATCCACTTCCCTAATGGCAGCATACCACTCCTCCTTGCCTGCATATATATTTCTCTCTCTATACACACACACACACACACACACACACACACACACACACACACACACGTATATATGTATACATATATGTATAATGATCTCTATTTAAATCCTCCTGTTGAATTCTGACCACATGTTCTCAAAAATGATTCTAGCATAGCTCAAGTTCTGGAAAGTCCTGGGCCCACTGCTAGGCTGTGTCTGTCATCTATGGACCAGCCAGGTGGGGTGTGCTGTCATAACTAGGTTCGCTCGGAGGTGAATAGAGCGCCTGAAATAGATTTCTGTGTATTGAGGGTAGAGAATCACTGACTCTCTCACTGTAACGTATCAGGCAAGAGATCATCCAGCCTTTAGTGAGGAGGAACCCATTTTTTCCTGAGGCAGCCCATTTTAGTTTTGGATAGCTCTGACTATTAAGGAAATTTTGGATAATGTCAAGCCTACATTATGGGCAGGTAGGTGGTGTAGTGGATTGAGTGCTTGGCCTAGAGTAAAAAAGACCTGAATTCAAATCTGGCCTCAGACACTTATTAGCTGTGTGACCCTGGGCAAGTCACTTAACCCTGTTTGCCTCACCTGTAAAATGAACTGGAGAAGGAAATGGCAACCACTCCAGTATGCTTGCCAAGAAAACCCCAAATAGGGTTGGACACGACCAAAATGATTCAACAACAGCAGCAGCAGCAGCAGCAGCAGCCCTACATTTTCTGTTTTGCAGTTTCCACTCATTGCTCTGGTTCTGCTGTCCGGAGTCAAACAAAACAAGTCAGATCTCTCCTCTTCATGATGGTCTTTCAGTCCATCACATCCCCTCTGAGTCTTCTCTTCTCCAAGCCAAACATCACCCTCAGTTCCTTCAAATGATCTGCGTTGACATAGACTCAAGGCCCTCCCATGTCTTGGCTGCCCTCCCCTGGACACTCCAGCTTCTTAATGTCCTTCCTAAACTGCTGCACCTACAACTGAACACAAATCTTCAGAGGTGGTTTGACCAGACTAGAAGACAGAGGAGTGATTACATCCTTGTTCCAAAAGCCCAAGATCCCATCAACACTTTTGGCTGCCCCATCACATTGCTGACTATTACTGAGCTTACTGGCCATTAAAACTCCTGAGATTTTTTTTCCAAGCAAACTATCATATACTTGTGCCTCCCCATCCTATACTTGGGGATAAATTTCATTTTCATAGGATAAAATGGAGATCAGAACTATTACACTCATAGAATGAACACCTAACTCCTGGCCTGACTCTACTAACATTATTAAAATCAGTTCCGAGGTCAGGCTCACCTCTATCCTGTACCATTGATTTGTGGGGTAATTCCAAATACCTTATAAAATGCATAAGAAGGGAAGTGGTGAAATGGGAAAGAAAAATTCTTGTATAAGAGATTTTTATCCAAGACTCACATGTATATCTATTTATGTGTATGTATATGTAAATGTGTATGTATATGTATCTGTAAATGTATGTGTACAGTTTGTGTGTTTATGTGTATGTATAGGTATAGGTATGTATATACGTATCACCAAAAGCCATTTCCCAATAGATAAGTGGTCCAAAATATATGAGCAAACCATTCTTTAAAATTTGTAAACTATCAAAAACTATGTAAAAGAATGTTCCATATCACTAATTATAAGAGAAATGCAAATCAAAACAACCCAAAGATTTTGCCTCACACTCAGCAAATTAACAAGTCACAAGGGTTAAAAGGGTTTTGGGAAAATAGATGCACGAATGCATCATTGGTAGAGCTGTGAATTAGAATGATCATTTTGGACAGCAATTTGGAATGAAACAAATAAATGATTAAAATGTCCATACTCTTTGACTGAGAGATTCTGTTACTTGGCATATACCTCAAGGGGGTCATTGATAAGAAAATATCCCTGCAATATTTACAGCAGCAGTTTTTGTGGTAGCCAGGAATTAGAAACAGAGTAATTATCCCTCACTTGAGAAATAGCCAAACAAATTGTGAAACATGAATGTAATGGAATATTACTGTTGTAACCCTTGACCCAAAGCCCATGGGTATGGGAAGTCTGTTCTCATTGATGAAGACGAATGCCCTCCCCTGTGTGAGGGATGGGGCAGAGTTTGCTGGAGCCAGAGAGCTCCGGCCTTCTTCTGTTGGACTCTCCAAGCTTCAAGTCTTCATTAACCTTTGAGATGCTTCAGGCACTTCTGGCTTCCAGCTTTGAAAAGGAAAACAAATGAGACAAAGTGACAGCGGGAAGACATGAGAAGAATTTGCAGTCTCCATCCTGTCCTTTTCCCTAGCTTGCTACTCTAGGGACTTCAGGGAGTTTTCCCTTGGGTGAGATCCAGGACTCTTTCTTGGTTGACTTGAGTTATCTCACTTTCAGTTGGAAAACTCCTTGACTTGGCATTGTCTGGTATATATTTTCTTATGTGTACCTTTTCTGATTTCTGTTTTGCTACTGATTTGAATAAAGTGGTTTTCTTGGCTAAGGAGCATGTATGTTCATTGTGGAAGTAGGTGGCCCTCCCTTCCCCCCAAATAATGACAAAGTGATCAGAAGTCATGTTGGACCCAATATTACTCCTCAGACTAATAATATTTAAGGGAGCAGATAGATGTAATTCTAGCTTGGTTCTCCCTCTCTTTGAGCAGAGCAGAGTGGTCTTCAGCCCTAACTTCCTGCTTCCCCTCCTGGCAGGAATGAAAGTGAGACTTGAAGAAGAGTGGGGAGAGGGAGCAGAGCCAAGATGGTGGAGGGAAAGCAGTGACTTGCTTGAACTCTCCCCCAGATACCTCCAAATACCTATAAAAAATGGTTTCAAACAAATTCTAAAGCAGCAGAACCCGCAAAAAGACAGAGTGAAACAAATTTCCAGCTAAAGACAGCTCAGATGGTTGATCAGAAAGATATATCGCGCCGGGCCGGGATAGGAGTGCAGTTCGGCATGGGCGCACAGAACTCAGTGAACATGGAGCAGGCCTCAGAGGACTGAATGGCAGGCAGCTGTGGCATTTTCCAGCCTTCTCAACCCATGAATGCCAAAGACAACTTAGAAGGTCAGTGGGAAAAGTCTGTGTCTGCAGTGAGAGAGAAGCACAGTGGTCCCAGCCCCATTCTCCGAGTTTGGCCCCAGGGCAGCAGCTGCCTCCCAAGCTTCTAGCCCACAGACTGAGGGGGAATCGAGTGGCTGATCAGAGGTGGATTGCAGAGATCTCTTTGCTGAGGCAGAATTCTCTTGCTTTGCCCATGCTTGGATCTGGGTCACAGTTCTGGGTGGTGGTCCTGGGGCGAGAAGGAGCGCTGTCATGGTGGAGCTTATAGTGGCAGTGGAGAGGAAATCCTCCTCACAGTTCAAAAGACAGAAAAGAGTGCTTGTGGTCACTCACAGAAAAGAGCACAGGCCATGAAAGGAGTAAACACCTCACCCTTGATCATAGCACCTTGGCAGAACTGAAAATTTACAGGTCCCTAGAAGTATCTCTGAAAACAGCTGTACAAAACCCCTGAAGCTTAGGACAGTGCATTCTCCATGCTGGAAACAGACCCCTACCTTAACAAAGAGTTTATAACTCAAGTAATTGACTGGAGTCATGAGCAAGCAGCACAAAAAGAGTCAGACCATAGAATCTTACTTTGGTGACAAAGAAGATCAAAACATACAACCAGAAGAAGACAAAAAAGTCTAAGCTCCAAGAAAAATATGCATTGGCCCTAGGCCATGGAAGAGATCAAAAAGGATTTTCAGAAGCAAGTAGGAGGACTAGAGGTAAAACTGAGAGTGATGCAAGAAAATCATGAAAAACAAGTCAAAAGCTTGCTAAAAGAGACCCAAAAAAATACTGAAGAAAATAACACCTTTAAAAATAGCCTAACCCAAATGGCAAAAGAGGTCCAAAAAGCCAATGAGGAGAAGAATGCCCTAAAAAGCAAAATTGGCCAAATGGAAAAGGAAGTTCAAAAGATTACTGAAGAAAATACTTTCTTAAAAATTACAAGGGAGCAATTGGAAGCTAGTGACTTTATGAGAAACAGAGGCACTGTAAAACTAATCCAAAAGAATGAAAAAACAGGAGAGAATGTGAAATATCTCATTGGAAAAACAACAGACCTGGAAAATAGATCCAGGAGAGAGAATTTAAAAATTATTGGACTATCTGAAAGCCATGATCAAAAAAAAAAAAAAAGCCTAGACATCATCTTTCAAGAAATTATCAAGGAAAACTGCCCTGATATTTTAGAACCACAGGGCAAAATAGAAATGGAAAGAATCCACCAATCACCACCTGAAAGAGATCCCCAAGGGAAAACTCCTAGGAATATTGTAGCCAAATTCCAGAATTCCCAGGTCAAGGAGAAAATATTGCAAGCAGCCAGAAAGAGACAATTCAAGTATTGTGGAAACACAATCAGGATAACACAAGATTTAGCAGCTTCTACATTAAGGGACCGGAAGGCATGGAGTATGATATTCCGGAGAGCAAAGGAGATAGGATTACAACCAAGAATCACCTACCAGCAAAACTGAGTGTAATACTTCAGGGTAAAAAATGGTCATTCAGTGAAATAGGGGACTTTCAAGCATTCTTGAGGAAAAGACAAGAGTTGAATAGAAAATTTGACTTTCCAATACAAGACTCAAGTGAAACATAGAAGAGGTAAATGGGAAAGAGAAATCATAAGAGACTTATTAAGGTTGAACTATTTACATTCCTGCATGGAAGGATGATATTTGTAAATCATGAGTCCTTTGCCAGTATGAGGGTAGTGGGAGGGAAAAAATTATATGTATGTATATAGATAGATAGATAGATAGAGGGCACAGGGTGAGTTGAAGATGAAAGGGTGATATCTGGAAAATAAAATTAAGGGGTAAGAGGATTATACTGGGAGAAGGAGAAAGGGAAAGGTAGAATGGGGTAAATTATCTCACATGAAACAGACAAGAAAAGGCTTTTACAGTGGAGGGGAAATGGGGGAAGGTGAGAGGGAATGAGTGAATCTTACTGTCGTAGGTTTTGGCTTAAGGAGGGAATAATATACACAATGGGGTGGAAATCTATTTTACCCTACAGGAAAATAAGGGGGGAAGGGGACAAGAGAGCAGGGGATTGATAAAGGGGAAGGCAGATTGGGGGAGGGCATAATCAGAAGCAAACACTTCTGAGGAGAGACAGGGTCAAAATAGAGAATAGAATAAATGGGGGGTAGGATAGGATGAAGGGAAATAGGCTTAGTTTTTCACAAGAGGACTACTATGAAAGTGTTTTGCATGACTACACATCTATAACCTGTATCAAGATGCTTGCTTTTTCAATGAGGGTGGGTGGGGAGGGAGGAAGGGGGAAAATTTGTAACCCAAAGTTTTAAAAACACATGTTAAAAAAATATAAAAGAAATTTTAAAAAAAGAAGAGTGGGGAGGGAAGAGGCTAGACATGTCTGTTCTGCCTTCCTTCTAACACCCCTATGCTACATATGAGAGACAGTCCTTGTCACATGTGGGACCTCTTTACACTTGGGGCTCTCCCTATATTATGTTGTAAGAAATCATGAATATGGTGCATACAGAATGAATTAAACAGAATTAAGAAAACAATATATAGAATGATGATAATAATGTAAATGGAAAGAACAACCACTACAAAATAATTGAAAGAGCAAAATTCCAAAGAATAGATATGAAGACATACTCCCTGCCTTGTCTTCTCCCCCAAACTACTTTGCAGAAGCGGGAAGTCTCCTGGTGTGGAGAATTACATATATTTTCTGCCTTTTCTATGTGTTCGTAGGTTTTGCTGATTTTTGTTCCCTCTTCCATCTTTTTTTTTTTTTAAATTTCGTTATGATTTGGATGGCTCTCTGAGAGAAGCAATGGGGGGAGGATAATGCAATAAATTTTTTGTGATGTAAAACCAAAAGTTATCCATAAAATTTATTCTTAAAAATAGAAATTAATATAAAACTTTGAAACTTTTAGAGAACTTTTGTGTTCAGAAGTTGAATGAGGGATAAGATGTCTCTCCATTTCCTCTAAGGCACTTTCTGCTGACTGGTTAAAAGCTGCCAAATCCATCAGTCTACAAACATTTATTAAGTGCCAATGATATACCACACATGGTGCCAGGTGACTAGGATACAAAGACACAAAACAATACAAAACAAAACAATGCCATTCTCACTTTCAAGGAGCATACCTTTTGTTAGGTGTAGACAATCCAAATCAGCACAAATGCATACAGAATGAATACCAAATAAATATAAGGTCATGAAACATAAGGCAGTTGGGGAGGGAGGGTACTTGCAGTCGGGAAGATTAGGAAAGGCTGCCTATCAGAGAGAAGTAAGGATAAATATCTGCATTTAAAGCAGGGTGCTGGGCATCTTCAATATCTTTTTTAGATAATTGGCTATTATCTCTGAGAACAGGGATGTACAAAGCAAGAAAACTAGATACAGGTCAATTTTAGGCTGACTAATAAATACAAATGTAGTATAAACATTTTAATAAATATAAAATATTTTTTTCAACTTGATAAAACATCTTCTTCAGCTTCTCCAGTTATTATTATTATTATAATTATTCTCCACTGCATTAATTGCACTGTCCTTTGATGGATCTGGAAGCCAATATGCTAGACTGAAAACAGTGATGGTTTGGAGTCAGAGGACCTGAGTTCAAATCCTATCTTGGCCATTTATTAGCTACGAGACCTTGAACAAATCACTTCATTTTTATGGGCCTTGTTTTTCTCATCCTTAAAATGAAAATGTTAGATTAGATGTCCTCTAAGGTCCTTTCCAGACCTAAATACATGATCTTATGATTTTTGTTTTTGTTTTATTTTGTTTTGGCCACAGAAACTTTTGAAACTGTCTACCAAGACCTGAAGGGATTAATATCTGCATAGGTAGAAGGGGTGGACAGTTAGGTGGCATAGTGGATAATGTGCTGGGCCTGGGGTCAGAAAGATTCATCATCCTGAGTTCAAATCTGGCCTCAGAAACTTACTAGCTATGTGCCCCTGGGCAAGTCACTTAACCCTGTTTGCCTCATGGAATTTCCTCATCTATAAAATGAACTAGAGAAGGAAATGGCAAACTACTTCAGTATATTTGCCAAGAAAACCCCAAATGGGGTCACAAAGAGTAGGACATGAGTGAAAAATGACTAAATAACAATAAGAGGTGGTAGCCACATACATGAAATCACAGATTCTTGGAAGGACATTATATACATCTTCATATCTTGAGACATTGAGAGAAACAGGAAAGCCTCCGGTACCTTAGGTAGATCCATGAGGAAGGATATACAGAATCACACAGGATGAGAAAGTGTAGAAGGGGTTATCACCCATACTGGTCTAGAAAAGTATCCAAACTAGAAGACTATCAAAGCATCCCATCCATGTAGATATGTTTATTGCCCATGGTAGGGAAGGTAACTTCTGCTTGTCTGTGCCATTAATCAAATGACTTAGCTAATGTGTCCTAAATTAATGCCATTACCAGCCTCTCGTAATAACCACAGGCATGCTTCATTGTGATCAAAATAAGATTGTTGATGAAACTGAAGCCTGGTGCGGGAATGTTAGGAGACTAGAGATGAGATTGATTTTAATTAACTTCTTTCTCATATTACAAAGGTGAGAAAAGACCTATTCTCAATAGCTCTGGATGAAAAAAAAAAGGCAGAGACTGATGAAAATCATTGCTACAAGGCGTTTTTGTTCTCCTGTTCACCCAGTGCGTTTTATTACTAGGGCTGACAGACACCTAGCACAGTGAGTTGAGATAGCTGTATGTTTTCTCATTAAAGGGCTCCTGTTTGGGGAGGGTCTGGGCCTCCCCTGGTTTTATTTGCTCTGGGCTCCAGTGTGTCAGAGTGATCCTCAGAACCATTGCAATACTTCCCTTCCTCTATTTTTCCTCCAATATTTAATTTAACACATTTGTCCATCAAATAGGGAGAGGGGAGGTGCTTTTTGCTACTTAATAATAGCTAGCATTTCTATAGTGCTTCATAGTTTGCAAAGCCCTTTATGTAAGTTATCTCATTTCATCCTCAAAACCACTCTGGGAGTTAAGTGCTATTATTATCCCCATTTTAGAGATGAGGAAACTGAGGCTGAGAGGTTAAGGGGCTTGCCTGGGGGTCATAACAACAGCTAAGTGTCTGAGGCAAGTTTCAAACTCAGGTATTCCTGACTGCAAGCCTGACACACTACCAACGTACCACCTCATTGCGTTACTTCCCATTTGATGACTTTGTATTATGCTCCTGTTAAAACAATTCAACTTTAAAGCTTCAAATAATAAAAACTGAGATTCATATAGAGCTTTAAGGTTTGCAAAGCACTTTTATGCGCATAATTTCATTTTCTTCACAGTAGTCCTGTAAAGACTGTCTTTTTGGTTTTGTTTTTTGTCTTGATCTATGATTTCATCAATGCATGAAGCTCTGCATGAGGAAACTCCTTTTGTCAATGCAGTTTGGTAACTGTTCAGCAATGTCTGCTCTTAAAATGTTGCCTGAGGACACTTGGAAATTATGTGACTTGCCCAGGGTCACATTGTCAGTATGTGTCAGAGATGAGACTTCAACCTAGGGCTCACTTATTTCTTACCTAGGCTTAATCACTGAATGGGCGTTGCTTCAGACAAACTGAGACCTGGGAAGGACCTTAGCTTAAAAAGGCCACAGCCTCCCACTGCATCCATGGTCATTTTCAATCATCCTGATCTCTGTCTTGCCACTAGACTCAGATGGCTCTGGAGGAGAGAGTGAGGCTGGTGACTTTGCACAGTCCTGCCTCACTTAAATCCAATTCACTTGCAGGTCATGACCTTCCTAATTTTATTGGTCCTCTTCCAGAATGAAGGACAAACAACAACAACAACAATAACAGACAACAACTATATTATATATTACATATTACATATAGTCATACGCTATGCCAGAATGTCTTTAGAGGTAGGTATTACTGATGTCATAATCCCATTTTAAAGAGGAGGTTCAGAGAGGATTTATTTATGGTCACACAGGTGAGAGACAAAAACAAGATTTGAAGCCAGGCATCAACTATGTCCAGGGACAGCTCTCTTTCCAATATATACCACACTGTCTCAAAGCTCCTTCCTGGGTTCTATTAAAGCCAGGCCTGAGCTTCTTTGTATGGATTTGACTTGGTCTCTTCTAGATGGATGTCTGCATTAACCAGAGTTGGCTTAAGCACTTAGCTCATAGATACTTGGGAGGGCAGCAGAAGAAGGCAAACTGGGCTATCTGGGCTATCTCCCTGGATCTTGGCTCCTGATATATCTTGCAGGGGCATACACATGTGCATGCTATGCCCTCAAGTCTCCTTGTGCCATCTTAAAAGGTGGTCTCACATGGACATTCATTTGGTCATTTCAGCCAAGTTGATTGGTTAATTCATCCAAACCAACACCCATTCAACTAGTTATTCCACAAGTACTGATCAAATTCACAACATGTATTGTGCCCGACAATCAGTCTCCAAAGTGATTCCCATGTGGGGTTTCTAGGTGGCTAAGTGCAGAGATGTCATACTGGCAGCTGCAAAACTCCTGAGGGAGGCCTGAACCAAATTATAATGTAATTGGAAAATGTTTAACAAAATAAATAAAAATAAGATACAGCATAACGTTAATTCATGGTTTTCGAAGTCAATATGTGGCCAGCAGGGATTGGTTTGTAACTGAGTTTGAAACCATTGACTCAGTGCATAGAGCTCTGGACATGGAGTAAGAAAGAATAGAATTAAAATCTGGCCTTAGGCACTTGTCAGCTGTGTGACCCTGGGCAAGTCACTTAACTTCTATCTGACTCAGTTTATTTATCTATTAAATGCAGATAATAATAGTGCCTACCTCCCAGAGTTGTTGTGAAGATAAAAATAGTATTTGTAAAATACTTTGCAAACCTTAAAACATTATATAAATGTTAGCTGTTACTTGTTATTGTTATTATTGTAATATCAAATCCCATCTTTGAGGTCCCTCTCAAATCACAGCAAGTAGAGTCAGGGGACAAATGTCTTAGTTCTGATTCTGCTACCAGCTTGCTGTGTTACCTTGGGCAAGTCTTCTCATTTCTTCAGTTCTTGGTCCTCCATCTGTAAAATGAGGGTAGTAGACTAGATGCCTCCTTTCATTTGTAGGGCCCCTTTCTGCTCTAAATCTATGATCCTTTGAATTACAGCATCCCAGCCTGCGCTCAGTTCCAGTCAACCTCCTCTCTGGGACTCCCTCGAGGCAGAGACTGCTCTATACCCCTTGCCAGCAGGAAGTATTTTTAGAAGCCAAGACCTTCACCCCTTACCCCAAAAGAATTTGGGTCCCATTTGTTTGAGGGGGTGAATGATGAGGCATTAATGATGGACCCCTAAAAGGCCCTGGACTTTCCCACACAGCCCAGTCCCTGGCATTCACCTGAGGCATCTGGCCCACCCCAGCCCACTTTGATTGCTTAATTAACTTACTTGACACTCCTTAATCTCATCCAGACCCCTTTCTCTGTAACCTCTGGACCACCCCAGGCTATTTGCCACTCCTTAATCCTATCCAGATCTTCTCACAGTCTTTCTGTATAAAAATGTCAATTTTCCCCCCATTAAATTGCTCAGATTCTTAAAATCTGGCCAGTTTGTATTGGTGTCACAAATAAACTTGCTTTGACTGGAAAAAAAAAAAGAATTACAGCATCTCAGAAACTATGAACTGGATGGGACTTCAAGAGACATTTAATCTAACCTATTACTGACCAAGAATATAGTGTACAACCTTCCCAAGTTTTCCACCATTGCTCAAAAATCTCCCTCCATTAAAGATCCACTAATTTCATTTCACTTCTGGATAGCTCTAATTATTAGGAAGTTTTGCTTATTTTCTTCCCCCTTAATCAAGCCTTAATTTACCTCCCTGCCCCTGCTATCTGACTCCAAGGGCAAACCTGAACAACCTAATTGATTTCCTGGTGACAGTCCTACAAATACTTGATGCCATCTATCAGGTCCCCTCTAAGTCTTCTCTAAACATTCCCCAGTAGCTTCTACAGGTGCCAGTCCTCTCATCACCTTTATCACCTCTTATGATCAGGCTCTACTTTGTCTAGGTCTTCCCTAAAACTTGAGGGTCAGAATTGAATGCAATGCTCCAGCTGTGGCCTATCAGGACAGAGTGTAACACACTTCCACATCACTCTGTTGAATCTCAATAACTGAACCTCAATCTACTAAAATATTTAGATCTTTTTCAGAGGAATGTTTGTCCAGTCATCCTTCCTTTAATCTGGATTTTTTTTTTTTTTTAAATTGACTTTTTGAAGCCAAGTGTAGAACTTTACATTTATTCATACTAAATTTCATCTAGGTCAATTTGGCTCATCATTCCGGCCTGTTAGGATTTTTTTTTTTATATACAGACCATGTCATCTGAGATAGTTATCTTTCCAAGATTTCATCCACATGGTAAATTGACAGGCATGCCATTGCATTCATTGACATTTATGATGAATCAGTCAGCTTACTGATTTTGAGAAAAAGAAAAATGGAAGGAGAAGAAAGAAATAAAGGATTCTTTTTCCAGTGAAGTAGTGACAGGACCACATGGGATGTTTGAGGGAACAAAAGAAGCAGTGTGGGACAGTGAAAAGAGATTGGAACTTTGGGTTGGAAGACCTGAGTTTAAATCTTGTCTCCATCACTTATTTGGTGTGTCATTTTAGACAAGTTGCTTCACATTCTTAAGACTCAGAGAAAGGAAGAATTTCCTCATCTGTAAAATGGGGATAGTAAAGTACACACACACACACACACACACACACACACAAAGCCTACCTCACTTGGTTATTATGAGGATAAAATTGAGAAAACATGTATAGAATGCTTTGTAAAGCTTAAGGATACATACATTCATATATATGAAATCTATTATTAAGAGAGACAGAGAAGCAGGGCAAGATGATACATTGTATAATCCCTGCTGCTGGGGCAGGCTAACACTAGTGCATGACTTAAACTCAGGAGTTTTGAGATGCGCGTAATAGAACTAAAACCAATCAGGTGTCCACACTGAGTCTAGCACTAAGATGATCAGCACCCCCCCCCCCAAGAGTGAGGGGTTGCCAGTTGTCTAAGAAGGGATGAACTGGTCTGAGTCTGAAACAGAGGTTAAGACTTCTGTGCTGATCAGCAATAGGATTGGCCCCCAAGTGGTCATCTAGCCCGTATGAGATAGGGAGACATACAGACACACACAGACAGAGACAGAGGGACAGAGAGAAAGAGAGACAGAGACAGAGAAAGGGACAGAGAGAGACAAAGACAAAGAGAGACAGAAAGCCAGGATGCAAAACTGTACCCATTTAGTGCTAGATGACTAGAGACAGATTGACTAGCACAGATGCTGGAGTAACTGCAAATTTTTCCCATTAACAATGCATCTCCTTCTTGAAATTAAGTTACTCTTCTTGGAGAATCCTGACTTTCTGCTTGGCTTTCCCACCCTGATTTCTCTGTGTGCCTTGGCTCCTGGGCTGAGGAAATCACAAGCCACAGAGCAGTGTTTGGCTCTGAGTCAAGGATCCCAGCACACAGGAACTTTTATACGAGTTCAAAGCTGCCAGTCCTATGGCACATAGTTCTATCAGTGTAACTGAGGAGGCCAGCCCTATAGCTAAGCCATCTCAGCCTCACAGTTAACACTCCAGAGAGCCTCTATCTTTTAATCATTGAAATGAAGGATTAATACTTCTCAGAGTGATGCCCAAGATAAACTCTTTAATATCTCCCTAATCGGGGATGATTTGTCAGAGCAAACAAAAGGGATCTCTGAAAGATGAATTGGTTCTTAAGTTTTCTTTTCTAAGCCTCAGTTGGAAGCCTTTGCCATCCCCTAGGAGCCTGGTGATGCCATGGGTAGTGGATACAAATCTTTCTTGGCAAAGCTCCCAAGCTTCCTTAAAATCTCTCAGTGACGTTTGAGGCAGAGGTGCCTTGGCCTAAGTTATGAGGAGTAAAGTGACAGCTATCTGTACTTTATTATTAACTCATCCAGTAGTGAGTTTCTCATCATGAAAGGTGCTGAAGTGGAGGCAGAATGACTATTTGTCATTGCAGAGCAGATTCGTGTCGCAAAGGAGATTCATGGTTTAGATATAGTTTGTACTAGGTGCCCTGTATGTGAAGTCCATAGGCTATCAGCACTTCTCTAGAGATAATCTAGTCCAACACTCTCATGTTATAGTGTGGAAAACAGAAGTCAAAGGAAGGCAAGAAACTGACCCAAGGCCATTGAAAAACTTTTTTCTATGTAACCCTCCCACCTTCCCTTTCACTGATCTCTCCACAATCCTGGTAGCCATCCATCCTTCCAGGAATCCAATACCCTGGGTACTGAGGGATCCCTATTTAGACTGCTCTCCTTGGGCAGCGCTTCTATATTTCTTTCCTCCTCCCCTCCCAAGCAAAACTTATTTCCCTCCAAAACCCATGGGAAAAGATATCATCAATTAATTCCATCTCTAATCAAGGTAAAAGGAACTGAAATTCAATACCTCTGGGAAATGTATGCCAGCACACATTCCAGCTCACTGATTCTCTAGACCATTGGTTGTCCTGAGTGTTCAAGAGAATTGTAGCTATTTAAACTATTGATTTGGTTAGGGTCAGGTTATAAAATTGTGTGGGTTTGATTAAGCCCAGTGGATGTGAAAGGGAAAGATTTAGAGAAAGCCTAGATGTCACTGTGAACACAAGGTTTTGCTTGTTCCTACAACCTCTATAGTTATCACAACTCACATTTATAGAGCACCTTAAGATTGACATAGAAAGTCCCAAATCAACAGCCAGGTGAGACAGTGCAAGAATTATCATCCCATTTTTACAGATAAGGAGATTAAGGCTCTAAGAGAAATAATGAGGTGAGAAAGGGGAGAGGGTTAATCAGAAAAGAGGAAAGAAGGAAGGAAGGAAGGAAGGAAGGAAGGAAGGAAGGAAGGAAAGAAGAGAGCCAAACAAGTATTTATTAAGAGTCTGCTATATGCCAGGCACTGTGCAGAGAGCTTTACTATTATTATCTCAATCTTCACAATAACCCTGGGTAGCCGATGCTATTATGATCCTCATTTTATAGCTGAGGAAATTGAATCAGACAGAGGTTATGGGACTTGCCCAAGGTCACTCAGCTAGTAAGTATCTGAAGCTAGATTTGGACTCAGGTCTTCCTCAGTCAGTGGCTAGAGTGCTGGACCTAAATTCAGGAAAGACCTGGGTTCAGTAACCTAACCCCCCATACTATCTACTTGCTGTGCTATTGAGCAAATCATTGAACCTCTCTGAGCCTCAGTTTCATGGGAATAATTACACCTGTAGCACCGACCTCACAGGATTTTTGTGAGGCTCAAATGAGATTTTATATGCCTTGAAAATTTTCAGGAGCTTTAAAGTCTGCTATCACTATAGTGAGCTTGGTTTTGAATATGTCAGCTTTGAGGTGCTGATGAGACATACAGATGGGAGTATCCTGAAGCTGCTGACAATATGGGTCTGGAGCTCAGAAGGGAGATCAGGACTGAAGAGATCTTTTGGGGGTTATCTGCATAATGGTGATATTCAAAGTTGTGGGAGTGAGTGTAGTTGCTAAGAAAGAAAACATAATGAGAGAGAGCCCTTAGAAAGAGACAGACCCTTGAGGAATACTTATATTAAAAGGTCAGGAAGAAGATTAGGAACCTGTTTGAAAAAACTAGAGAAGGAATATTTAAAGAGTTAGATGGAGAACTGAGAGATTGCTGTGTCCTCATAGAGAAGGGAAGAGAGATCATCTCATAGTGTAGAATCAGGATTTTAAATCATTGTGTGTTTGTGTTTCTAGAAGCTTGACATTGCTGCAAAGGGCTGTGGGTAGGTGTGGTAGGCTAAGGCTAGGCCTAAACACATTACAAGGAAGGTAGCAGGTCCAAAGGAGCAGCTAAGAAGTCAAAGGGGAAGTTCCTAGGCTGTGCTTTGGATAGGATTATATAGCTATAGAATAGATAGGATTATAAAGCACTGGTAGTTGAGGGATGCTAATGGATGCTTACTCCCAGCCCCATAGGTAGCTGAGCATGGAGGTTTCTTTATTTCATTCCTAATGGAAGGCTTTGCACTGCAGACGTGGTATCTGGTAGTCATCCCCCCAAACCTCCCAACACTGACTTATAAACCACCTACTACATTGGGCGTGGTACTTTCTCAGACCTGGTGGATGCCTGACCCCTTCTTGACTGCGTTTGCCATTACCCAGTCCCCATTTCTGTGAAGGAAAAGGGAGACAAGAGAGTGTTCAATGGAACCAGAACATTTCTATCAATATACATCCTTGCTCTTTATTCAATATTGCATCCTTATACGCTAAGTAAACTTAATCTTTTATAAGCCCCTTGCTAGTGCTCCATCAGTCATTATGCCATCAAAATAGAAGGTTTTAGGAGGGCTTCCTGAGCTTCCTAGCACAGTAGTCTAGACATTTCTACCCTGAAGACTGCTGGGTGAAGTGCTTTCACATGGTTAACCTTGCTGTTGTGAGAAGAATAATAGGAATACTTGCTTAACTTGCTGTAATCAAATATTAGTTAATATTTTACTCCACAAATTAAAACAGACCACTTATCCAGTTACTTTCATTGACTATTTCCATCTTCTGACGTGATAGAGCTTCATTTATCTCCTAAATTTGTATGACTCTCCTATGATATTTTTTTTGTCTTCTCAAAAGATTTTTAAGAGTTCAGCCTTGCTCTAACTTGGAGAAGAATTTCTGCACCATCCTAAGACTCTGTTTATGTTTGAAAGGCTTCCTCCTTTACAGCTGTGAGTAAACAATAATGCCTTGGCCAAACATTAAAAAATACAGAGTACTGAATTATTCCTTAGACAGTATGAAGGTGTGGTCTATTGTGTTAAAAGCAGCAGAACTGTGGAGGAGTCTGAGGGATTGGAAAAAAAATCCAGGGTTGTTGGAGCTGGAATTAGGAAGTCATCAGTAACCTTTAAGAAACCCACTGCGGTAGAGTGGTGAAGGCAAAAGCCAATGTAATTATTATCGCTATTTCTGAGAAGCTGAGGAAGGTGGGGGAGATGGGGAGTGCTATGTCTATAATCCAGAGACCTAGGTTTCAGTTCCAGCACTGACATTAATTGTGTACCTATGGGCAAATGATTTAGCCTCTTTGAACCTTAGATGTAAAATAGGCATGGCCATAGCTGCATTCTCTAGCTTATAGAGGCTGTTATGGAAGAAAAAGTGGCCCCACTTCCTTTTATCTAAAGGGGCATTGGTCTTGGAGGCATGGAAGCTGGGTTCAAAATCCCAGATCCATACTAAATCACTTGCTGAGCTCTCAGTTGTCTTATCTGTAAAATGGGGATAAAATAATACTTGTATTTCTTTCCTTCATGGGAAGGCAGACCAAGACTGTTAAAAGCAATGCATCTTTATTATGGGTATGTTTCAGCTCATATAGGGGAAGATGAATAGCTAATGAGATAGCTGTCTGGAAGCTTTTGGACTGGGCTACAGAAGACACAGGGCATATTGTGGGACACCAAAGAGCCAGGGCATGGGAGAACAGGGGCGAGGGAAGAAGAGTTCAGGGAAAATGACACAATGAAGTTTTTGTCACTAGAAGAAAGAGATAAAACTAGATCTTGGTCACCAGAGATGGAAGGATATAACAAGGTCTTGGTAGCCAGAGGAAGGACCCTGAGCCTTGTGAGCAGATCAGAGGTTCAGCTATGGTTATTCCACACTCTTAGTAAGGCAGTTAGCATTTATTAAAAATATGCCAGGTACTGTGCTAAGCACTGGGGATACAAAATGAGGCAAAAGAGTTCCTGCCCTCAAGAAGCTTATAATCAAATGGAGGAATTTTTTGTTCATATGAGTACCTTGATAAAGCAGGTAAAGCCACAGGCTTCCTAAATAGGGATCTGGACTCTCTGGAAAGGGTGTATACTTGTTTGCTACATCTGACATCATGGGATAGGGGATCCTGGAGAAGTGGGCAGCGGATGCTGCCCTTCTCGCTTTCTGTCCAGCATGTGGCTATAAGTTTGTAGCATTAAACATCCTGGCATGGGAAATTCCATAGAGAAAGGGTTACTAAAAAAGAAGAGTGTAGAGTTGCCAGGCAAGGGCGGAGGGGATGGGGGTGGGTGTGTGGCATGTATAAAGCAAAGATAGCTTCCTGAAAATGAACTTTATGGATCTCAAAGAGGTCTTAAAAGTCAAAAGGTATTTTTCAGATTGCCACATTATTATATAATTGCAAATTACTACTATTATTTTAACAGGAAACAAGTCTTAACCTAAAAGAGTTTATCTCCAAAGGTAGACTAGGATGGACAATGGGAAAGAGATTTGAGGGTTCCCAGAATCCTTCCTTTCACATAATAAAGATGGCTTTATATTCTGCTAAGTCCTAAGTCTGGTCTTACTGAAATCCCGTTGATTCCACAGACTGAAAGTAAGTGAAATCCAAAGTTGGTTCCCAGATGTGGTAGGAACAACATTGACTTCACATAGGCTGGGATGATTTTCCTTTAAGGAAGAAAGGAAGCTGTGGTCAGGATTTGTTAGATCCCAACGATGAGAAGTATTAACAATGCAGCCAATAGAGAACTGGCATTCTGTGATTTGTCACCTTGCTAGACCATGTCTTTCTGATCCAGGGTTGCCTCCTTGTCAAATGTAGAGTGTTGGTTTGTAATAGGATCTGGATTTATGATTTCATTGGGAGGGAGAACTCCCTGGTAAGAAAAATCCCTCTACTAAATGCAGATTGAAACCTTCTCTGCAACTTTAGTTTTAGAGAGCTGCTGATATCACTGAGAAGTTAAGTGACTTGCCCAGGGTCACACAGCCAGTATGTTCTAGATACAGGACTTGAACTCAGACTTTCCTGACTCAGAGGCCAGATTTGTCTCTACTTTTTCACACTTCTTCTTAGCATGTCGGTTTTAATGATTGCATCTTTTTAACACTTTCTTAAAAGTGAAGTATTTTAATTTGTATCTTATGCTCCATTCTATTCTAATCCCTAGCTAGAATCACTGTCTTAGCTTGAGTTAAGCCTGTCCCATAATACCAGGTATTCTGGCGTAAGATATTGCTGGCCTAATGGTATGATTATTTTAGAGGTTCAGAGCCAAAGCTACTTCCTTGGTTGCTTTTATGGGGGAAGGGTAGCCCCAATCTTATACCCACTGGCTTGGCTCCTTCCCATCAAATACTGGTTACATAAAAGAGCATCACAAATAACAAATAATGAAAAACCCATTTGTCTAAGCCAGAGGTTGGCAAATTACAGGCCTGTGGGCCAAATCAGATTTGCTGCCTGCTTTGTACAGCCTGGCAACTAAGTTTTTGCATTTTCAAATAAAGATTTATTGTATTTAAATAGCAAAAACAAATCAGAGAAGTTATACAAACTAGAATATGTCAGAAAATGCACAAAGGTAAATGAGTTCTTTGTTGTGAGAATGATAAAATCTTGGCTGAAACCAAGAGAAAAATCTGCTCTCACTCAAGGGGAAGGTGCCTTAAATCCCCAGGTACCCAAACTAGACAATAGGGAAAAGTTGAGGAGCCAGCTTCCCCTACATGTCTCTGGCTTACAGGGTCTTTCTTTTTCTCTTGAACCCCATGTGTCTCTCTTCAATTAAGCAATCCATCAATTCCACACCTCATATAGGCACACGGCCTCACATCAACATCCTGTTCAACAAGTAGTGGTCAAGTTAGGTAGGAGTCATATCTCCCTCCATAAAATGAGAAGCATGCAAGATGCCCCAGGTTTAGGTGAAAACCTGATTACATTAGCAAAAGCCTCTAAGAGAGGATAACAGATTGTTCTTGGCCTCAGTACATCCTAAAGAGTAAATGACCCCTATGCAACACAAGCACTAGGTATGAAGACTGGCTCTCTCTCTTGTTTTGGTGGTGGAAACTAGGTCATTTGGGAGACATGGAGAGTACCAGTCCTCCCTGGTCCATGTACATATACATATATACATAGGGCACTTTGGCACATACACAAGTGTATACACATACACACATGGATTCAAATACACATATGTACATATAGATGCATATATATGCATATGTACACACAATATTATATATAATGTGTGTGGAATACCATTCATCCTTGGTCTATACACACACACACCCATATATACATACATATGAATATATATGGATGTGTGTGTGTGTGTGTGAATTGATCGGACCTCATGTGGGTGTCTGGAGGCAAGAGAGACTTCCTGGCCACTTGTGGGGCTTAAATCATTAAGTCATGGCAAAGACATTCTTGTAGTCAGGTCAGGGTAAGTATGATATTATTCTTGACTGAAACATCAAAAATGAGAGAACTAAGTACAAAATACATGTAAAACAATCTCCTACTTCTCCAGCATTTTTCTAAACTGGGGGTGGGTGGTGGGGTGGGCAGTGAAGTCATGTTGTTGTGTAGTTTCTTGGCAAAGACATTAAAGTGGTTTGCCATTTCCTTCTCCAGCTCATTTTGCTGATGAGTAACTGAAGCAAACAAAGCTAAGTGAATTGCCCAAGGTCACGTAGCTAGTAAGTGTCTGAGGTTTGAACTCAGGAAGACGAGTCTTCCCATCTCCAGGCCCAGCACTCTATCCACTATGTCGCCTAGCTACCCTAAATGAGGTCATAGAATCTTACAATTGTAGTTTTAAGATATTAAAGCTAGAAAAAACTTTAAGGTCATATAGTTATAAGTAGTAACATAGGACAATGAGTGCAGATAGACCTTGGTTTGCTGAGTAGGAGGGACAAGTAATCTTGAAAGCCAAACTCTCCTGTATACCCCTTCAATTTAACAAGTCTTGGCAGGAAGGAGTCAAATTAGGCTTGAGAAGTCAATAATCCATCTCTCTATTGCCTGTCCCCAGATACTCCCCACCTTCCTGGTCAGCCTTACCTCCTTGTTTCTTCCTACTGGTTCTGGGAGCACCATTTATTCTGCACCTTGGTCACACCTTTTTCTATATCTCTTAAATTCAGTGGAAATAAAGTCACTGAGGAATTTGAAATGTAGCCCAGCTGTCAGCTGTCTGCTGAGGGCTTTCCTGGGAGCCATTTAATCAATTAATTGACAAAGATTTATCAATATGCCTGCAAGGAATTAGAACAGGGAGGCTCTTTTCTCCTGGCCCTAGCTCAGAACTGCTGAGGGAAAGAAGCCCAAAAGAAAACCTCCTGCTTTTCCAGTACTTTTCTAAACTAGGAGGTAGGGGATGAGGAAGTGAGGTCACAGAATCTTACAATTATAGTTAAAATATGTTAGAACTATAAAAGATTTTAAAGGCTATATAGGGGAAGAAGCATGGATTCCTGGTTCCTGGTTTGATGTATTGGTTGCCGCTAAGGCATTGGCTTTTTCCATTTTCATTTGCTCTCTGTCTCATTCTCTCCATCTTCTCTCTGCCCCCCAAACCTGGCCTGTGATGTAAGAAGTTCCAGCATGGTGGAAATGGTATAGGATAGAATGTTGGACTTGGACCCCAGAAAACTTGAGTTCCAATCCTCCCTCTGACATTTAATTTTGGTATGAACTTGGGCAAGTCTCTGAACTCTCACACTCAGTTTCCTTATTTGTAAAATGTGCATACTTCCTACTAATAGCACCCACTTCACAGGGTTGTTGTGAAGATCAAATGAGATAATTTGTGAAAAGTTGCAATGTGCTATAGAAATGTTAGATATTATTATTATTCTCTACCTGGGTTGTGTCTCCAGGGCTGCTTCAGCATTCTGCCTCAAGAAGGGGACCTTGGCTGAGCTCTCCATTTACTTTGGATAACAAGATTTGAATGTCATTTCAATCCACCTGGAAGATTTTCCTCCCAGTCCTTTTGTACTCTAGTGGTCTCTGTCATCCTTGATGGACAACCCACTCTTCCCTCTTTCTGTATCAAAATACTTTGTTAAACCCTATCTGGCCCCTGCTCCAATACAGAGATCCTATCCTACCTCCCCAGGATCTAATTTTCCACAAAAGATGTCCAAGACTGGAAAGGTCACCAAGCAGATACTCAGGACGACTCTGTGAATGACTTCAGCTCATTAATCAACACCAGAGGCTCTGTCCATTTGAATAACATTTTCTTGTACTCTGTGGATAAGCTATCATTAGAATAAAGAAGAAAAAAATTGGTAAAAGACTCTCTCTCTCTCTCTCTCTCATCTTCTTTCACTCTCACACTTTCTCTGTCTCCCCTCTCTCCTCTACCCCTTTCCCCTCCCTTCTCTATCTAGCTCTATTTTTTTTTTAATGAGACTTCATAGCCACTCATAGTGGGATGCCTCATCTACCCAGTTCTTGAAAGAGCTATCTGACAAAGGTGTGGGAGGATTTTGCCTGATAAAGAGAGAGCCAGGGAGAGAATTTCACAGGGAAATCTGTCAAGGAGCTTACGGAGTTGCCAAACCAACCCCACATGCCCTGTTGGCTGGGCTGTCAGTCTTTGGGAAAATAGAGAAAGAAAATCTTTAATTGCACTCACCACACAGATGACATTTTATGCCCAATCGGTGCCGTCTGCAGAGCTTTCCTAGTTACTTCTAGAGAGAGGGGAGGGCTGGTTCTGGCTCTGTCAAGACTAAGGTGGATTTGCCACTTAATAGGGGCAAGCTTTGCTCTGAGGCTTAAGACTAACCAGTTACTAGAGGAAACAAGCCTGTAGTTATTGTAACTTAGTAAAAGCTTTACAGATATTTCAGATGCCACTAATTCTGAGTGTATTAACCTATAAAAATGTGTGGGGCCAGACATTTATCACCCAATCACAGAATCTTATAGATATCAGAGATCAGCTAGCCTAACTCTTAACCTGAGTGACATAACCTTTTACAATTAATCAATCAGCAAGCATTTATTAAGCTCCTACTGTGTGCTAAGCAGTAGAGATACAAACACAAAGCACAAAATCACCAGCAACTTTTCATCTGACTCTTGCTAAAAGACCACTGGTGAGGGAGCACCCACTACCGCCTGAGACAGTGCACTCCATTTTTGGACAGCTCTGATCATTAAAGAAATTCCTTTCATTTTGAGTTAAGATCTGTACCTGTCACTTTCATTTATCCTTGCTTTCTATGGGAATAGATGACCTTTACGAGGGCACTGACCATATCTTGCCTAAATTCTACATTTCCTGTAGCCTTAGCACTTTACTATTCACATAGCAAGCATTTTGGAAATGTTTCAATCAAATTGAAACTATACCCAGGATGGAGATCATATCCAAAGTCCTCATCTGACACCACTACCTTAATTTCTCAGATTAGCAGAATCTTAAGTGAATGGAACAGGGAACTAATAAGTTTTGATGAAGGTTGAGGAGTGGTCAGTGGGGATTAGTCCCTGGTGCTACCTGTGGAGCACCAGAATGAAGGACTGTGCAGGATAGGGCATGAGACAGGGGCCTTAAATAGAGGAGGGAGGCTACAAACAGGAGGAGAGGGACAGAAAGGGTCACTGGTGACAAACTTTGCCTACTTCACAATTTTGTAGAGTGCTAATACTGATGGCATCAGAATTTGTAGTTCAAATTAAAGATCTTTATAAACTAGATAATAATAATTTCTTGTAACACATACTGGCTATGTGACCCTGGCTTTATTGTTTACAGAATGTTTTCGAACCAAACTGTGATTTTCCTGAGGAAAAGGGTGTGTCTTATTTGCTATCTCCTTCATAGAGTCTCATGTAGACCTGCTGAACAAACCCGTGACCTATAGAAGTAGAGAAACAAGTGACATCAGGCAGCATAATAATTATGTGAATTATGTGACTGTGACTAAGTTTCTTGATATGCTTGGGCCTCAGCTCCTTCATCTGTAAAATGGGGATGCCAGCCAGAGGGTCAAAGGCAGGGAGCTTTGTAAACCATAAAGCCAGACACAAACGTGAGGCATGGCTCTGTGCTTTCGGTCTGCAGCAGGCTTTTCTCCCAATAACATAATCCTACTGTAATGTGCCTTAGGTCAGGGTAAGGCAAGGCATCCTCATCTAATTTGCCATGAACTGACTACTAATAGAGAAGAGAATATGTTTCCCTTCATGTTCTTTGGATTTATAAACGCTCCTGACAGGGCCTCCTTTCAGATTAGTACCTTAGCTTGGACAATTGGAGCAAGATAAAAAGGACAGAGGGGTGAGGCTGAGAGCTGCTTCTGCCTGGTCCAGGAAGAAGAACCCACCTGACAAGATGAAAAAGCAGGCAAGGGAAAAGCGGGTTTATGCGGATGGAAGAGAAGAGGAAGCCAACAAAGAAAAAGAGCAGCCATGTTTTCCATGGGCATAGAATGGCTTGACAGCTTTCTAGCTAGAAGCAAGAAAACTGGATGAGTTCAGGCTAGGGGGTGGTTTGTTTGCTTACAAAACCAAAGGATAAATTAGCTGGGTGACAGATTTTTTTGAGTTAGTCCTTGAATTAGACATTTCAGTCTATGCCAATACAGCCTGGGAGTCGTGAGGGTAGGGTAGTTTGGGTTGTGTTTGCCTAACTGATCTGTCCCCATTAGGGTCATAATTCGTATACACATCATACAGCACTTCACAAAATGCTTCACCTTCATTGTTTCATTTAATACTCACAACATCCCAGTGAGGAAGGCAGAGCAAGGTTTGTTATCTCCAGGGGACAAATAAGGAAACTGAGACTCAGAGAAGGTATGTGACCTGCCAAAAATCACATAAAGAGTAAGGGGTGGAGCTAAGACTCAAACCCAGGTTTCCAAGTTTCTTCCTACTATGTCATGTTAGTATGTGAGACCCAAGAAACCTGGATTACATGCCAATGCTACTTAGAGGTGGGAGGGATCTTAGAAATCATCTTCCAGTCCAACCTCTTCATTTGACAACAGGGCCTAATACAGAGAGGAAAAAGGAAGAGGAAAAATAGATCTAGAAAGCTGAAATGGTTTGCTTGCTCAAGGGGATATAGCTATTAAGTAGCAGGACTGGAATACAAAGTCCATTGGTGTTTAGCTAAAGTTAGAGTATTTTGGATTTCTGATGCTCTGGCTGATATGCAGCTTTACTCATGAATGAGTTCTGACCACATTCCTCTTTGGTCTTTTTTATTTCCCCCCCTACATGTCTGCTGGCTTCTCCTATACACGGCACTTTGTACATAGTGGTGGTAGGGTTGGGGAGAAGGGTTTTGCTTGATTCCTATTGACACAGGGCTCCTAGATTCTTTCCTCCCCAGTTAAAAAAATTGCAGCCCCTACATTTTTTTTGGGTGGGGCAATTGGGGTTAAGTGACTTACCCAGAGTCACACATCTAGTGAGTGTTATGTATCTGAGGCCAGATTTGAATTCAGGTCCTCCCGATTCCAGGGCCAGTGCTCTATCCACTGTGCCACCTAGCTGCCCCCATCCCCTGAAATTTACACCAGCTACATATTTGCAGTATGTATATATAGATTATATATAATGTACTAATTCTTTCATTATAGGAGTCATACATAGGTTATATGCAAGTACATATCATGCAATATCACACAGCAATTACATGAAGTAGACTTCTATATATACTCTATTATCTGTATGCCATCAGTGTGCCTTAAGATAATTTATGACTTTGTGCTATAACAGTTAAACTACAGGAGGAACATTTTTCATTACCCCTAAGGCATCACATATCAACCTAGTTAGTCAGTTTATAGAGACTTAGAGTGTGCAGCAAGGAAAACACCCATGGTTCTCTTTGAGTATCCAGAGATCTGGGCAACAATGATGCCTAGAAGAAAAAGAAGTTGGCAGTCTGGTCTAAGAGAAAAGACAGGTGATGGGACAGGGGGAGAGGAAGAAGGAGGGAAAGGAAAAGAGAAAGAGAGAGGAGGGGAGGGGGAGAGAGAAAGAGCAGAGTCCTTTTATATGACAAATTCTTAGAGGCAGGGTAATTTCTCCCCAAAATTCCCAGCATTCCTCCCTTAGCAACTGGTTCTTCCTTTTTAATGAAAAAATCTTGAATAAAATTCCTCCTCATTGGTTCTTCTACCTTTGAAGGATGCATTTAATGTGATCCTCTGTCATTTCTGAATACTCAGTCCTCCCATCCTATGTTGGGAAGCAGTTGTCCTCAGGACCATTGTTTTTATAATATCAAATATGGATCCATGGACAGCCTAGACAAAAGGACTTTTTTTTTTAAAGCATTGTAGGGGTCAGATTCTGTAAATGCTAATATTCCCTTATGGAAAGAAATAGCAGGTAGAAGAAGGGAAACTCCTAAAACCAGATCTAACTCTCCCTGCCTTAGCAGAGATACTCCTTAGACTGGGACAATCTTGCCTTTCTTTTCTATATCCCAAGATTGTCCCTAAATTCAGCTTATTCATCCAGGTTTTTAACTCAGATCCTTTTCTGACTGGTTATCTTTTGGCACAAATTACCCAGCTCTACCTGGTGGAATCACTCTTCATGAGACCTGATTCTTCTACTCTTCCATGTTCCTATTCCCTGATTCACCCTGACTCCACTATGGACAATGAGTGTTTGCAATTCATTGTCTTTGCAGGGCCTGAACAACTCCTGGAAACTATTTTGTAGACTGTCAGGCTACCCAATTTCTCAACCACTTGATATGGGGTGGCTTGCCACTAGTCCACTAACTCACATTTTCCCAGATGCGAAGATTTTGTAACTGGTCTCTATCCCTTGGTTTAAATGATTGATAACAAACTTGAATATTGTGTCATTTGTTTTTCTTTGGATTCCTCTGAAGCAAAACCATAGCTGAATTGTAGGTGTTTCTCAACTACTCTTGACTGAATAACATGCTAGTTGGGTGTCTTTATATTTTTCCCATCCTCAGGAGTTCCAGCATACATATGAATAGGCAGGTATAGCTTTTACCAAAAATCAACATGTGTATGGAGTAAAGTTTATGGTCACTATTTCTGGTGGCAACAGAGACACTCACTAAAAAGGTCAAATACTATCTCCACCAGGCCTCTGCTTAGGTTTCAATGGTCCCAGCATGTTCAGCATGCTGCAATTAAAACACAATTAAAACACAGGTAGACATGAGAATAATATGATCTACTTCTAGATTTCTTTATCCATTAGACCAAGCACATACATCGATAGGCCTCAGAATCTTGATCCTGGTCAAAATGAAACACTAACAGATACTTCTCCCATAATACCTCAGGTTCTGTGGAAACCCTATGGCTCCTGATTGGGAAGGTCTGCATATAACCAGGTCAAATGCTCCATCACTACTAAGATATTTTTCATGTTTTTCCATTCCCCTTCCAAAGACAAGCAATCTCTGCACATGAATTCAAAGACCGGCTAGTGTTTGTACATACTATATTTGTAATCCACTAGAGTCAGTAATCTTGTCTTTTGATCACGCTGAAGCACCAATTTCACATTCCACACATATATCCAATGCCATCAAGGACCAGGAGACCCTGTTCTGTGCCAAATCTAGTACTTTCTCTTGGCCCAGGTGTCAAAAAATCACCACGGAGAACTCTCATAGCCATGAATTTGTAAATTTTAGGCAACATTAATTACCTTTTGAGACCTTATATTGGATTGGTTATATTTTGATAATATTCTTTGAATTTGACCATCTAACCAGTTCTGAATTCATCTAATTGCACCATAATCTAGCTCACATCTCTCTAGTTTGTCCCAAGCATAGTACAAAATACTCTATCAAACACTTTGATAAAACTTGGGTAAGCTACGTGTATAGCTTTCTTATGATCTACCAGTCTAGACATCCAATCAAAAAAGGGAAATAAGATTATTGTCCTAGGAACTGTTCTCAATGAAGTCACACTGACTCTGTGATCCACATTTTATTTTCTTGATCTACACTATTTCTTTTAATTTTCTCAGGAGTTCAAGTCAAACTCACTGGCTCATAGTTTGTAGATTCCATTTGCTTTCCACTTTGCCAAATCAGGACACCTACTTCTCTGTAGTCCTCTCCTGTTCTTCACCGTCATATATGGATCATTGACAGTGGTTAACCAATCACATTAGTTGATTTGTTTTGTTTTGTTTTGTGTTAGTAACATCAGTCAGGTTTTTTTATTTTATTTTGTTTTGGTGTTTTAGTATCCAAGGCAGTATTTCCTCTAGGTCAGGTGACATGAATTCATCAAGCGCAACTGGGTGCTCTCTTATTATCACATCTTACTTATCTTGGCTATCAACTCCCCATTAGCCATTTTCATTCTATGCCTTCCAGAGCAAAGGTCATTCTCCTTGGCAGAGGAAACTGAAATAAAATGAGAAATGAACAGTAATGTGATCGGCTGATGCCATCTTATTCACCCTGAGCAGTGGAACCACTTTTTTGAATTTTCATTCTTCTTTTCCAATAGCTTAACCCAGGCCTCCATTTGTTTGGATCGTTAACTTACCTTGCTAGCCTTAGCTTAGTTTTGAGATTTAGCACTCTTGATTCTCACCTTACCATATCTTACCATGGTTATGTATTCATCCTCTATTATGGTACATCTCTTTTTTTATTATATACAACTTGTTATTTTTATTAAATATATAGTAAAGTTATCATGTAATCCCCCCCCCAATCCTAAGCTACCATTAGACACCAATATGTGTATGTATGTATGTATATATATATATATGTAAATTCATTCTATGCATACTTCTATTAGTTCTTTCTCTGGATGCAGATAGTGTCTTCTTTCATATGCCCTTTGTAGTTAATTTGGGAATTTATTTTATTTTTTTTTAAATGGTAATTTTTTTATTTATTTTGTTTCCAACATTTACTTCCACAAGATTTTGAGTTCCAAATTTTCACACCATCTTGCCCCTCCCCTCACCCCAAGATGGCATGCATTCTGAATACCACTTCCCCTAGTCTGCCTTCCCTTCTATCTTTCCCCCCACTTCTCTTATTCCCTTCCCCTTCAATTCTCCCGTAGGGCAGGATGGATTTCTGTATCTCATTTCCTGTATTTCTTATTTCCTAGTTGCATGTGAAAACATTTTTTTTAAACATGTGTTTTTAAAACTTTGGGTTCCAAATTTTCTCCCTTCCTCCCTCCCCACCCACCCTCATTGAAAAGGCAAGCAACTAAATATAGGTTATATATGTGCAGTTATGCAAAGCACTTCCATAGTAGACATGCTGTGAAAAACTAACTCTATTTCCCTTAATCCTATCCCAACCCCCAATTTATTCTATTCTTTCTTTTGACCCTGACCCTCCTCAGAAGTACTTGCTTCTGATTACCCCCTTTCCCATTCTGCCTTCCTCTCTATCATCCCCCTACTCCCTTGTCCCCTTCACCCCCCCATTTTCCTGTAGGTTAAGACAGATTTCCATACCCAATTGAGTGTGTATGTCATTCCCTCCTTAAGTCAAAACCTATGAGAATAAGATTCACTCATTCCTTCTCACCTTCCCCCGTTTCCCCTCCACTGTAAGAGCCTTTTCTTTTCTGTTTTTTTTGTGAGATAATTTACCCCGTTCTACATCTCCCTTTCTCCTTCTCCTAGTATAATCCTCTCTCACCCCTTAATTTTATTCTCCAGATATGACCCCTTCATTTTCAACTTACCCTGTGCCCTCTATCTATCTATCTATCTATCTATCTATCTATCTATCTATCTATCT
>NW_020954564.1:30360020-30408607 GCF_900497805.2 Vombatus ursinus
TCTATCTATCTATCTATCTATCTATCTATCTATCTATCTATCTATCTATCTATCTATTTATCTATATCTATATATACATACATATAATTTTTTCCCCTCCAACTACCCTAATACTGACAAAGGTCTCATGAGTCACAAATATCATCTTTCCATGCAGGAATGTAAACAGTTCAACCATAATAAGTCTCTTATGATTTTCTCTTTCCTGTTTACCTCTTCCTGTTCCACTTGAGTCTTGTATTTGAAAATCAAATTTTCTATTCAGCTCTGGTCTTTTTGTCAAGAATGCTTGAAAGTCCTCTATTTCACTGAACGACCATTTTTTTCCCTGTAGGATTATACTCAGTTTTGCTGGGTAGGTGATTCTTGGTTATAATCCTATCTCCTTTGCCCTCCAGAATATTATATTCCATGCCCTGTGGTCCCTTAATGTAGAAGCAGCTAAATCTTGTGTTATTCTGATTGTGTTTCCACAATACTTGAATTGTCTCTTTCTGGCTGCTTGCAATATTTTCTCCTCGACCTGGGAACTCTGGAATTTGGCTACAATATTCCTAGGAGTTTTCCTTTGGGGATCTCTTTCAGGAGGACATTGGTGGATTCTTTCAATTTCTATTTTGCCCTGTGGTTCTAAAATATCAGGGCAGTCTTCCTGGATAATTTCTTGAAAGATGATGTCTAGGCTCTTTTTTTGATCATGGCTTTCAGATAGTCCAATAATTTTTATATTCTCTCTCCTGGATCTATTTTCCAGGTCAGTTGTTTTTCCAATGAGATATTTCACATTGTTTTCTAATTTTTCATTCTTTTGAATTTGTTTTACACTATCTTTATTTCTCATAAAGTCACTAGTTTCCAATTGCTCTATTCTAATTTTTAAGGAAGTATTTTCTTCAGTAATCTTTTGAACTTCCTTTTCCATTTGGCCAATTTTGCTTTTTAGGGCATTCTTCTCCTCATTGGCTGTTTGGACCTCTTTAACCATTTGGGTTAGGTTATTTTTTTAAGGTGTTATTTTCTTCAGCATTTTTTTGGGGTGTCTCCTTTAGCAAGCTGTTGACTTGTTTTTCTTGATTTTCTTGCAAAACTCTCAGTTTTTCCTCTACTTCTCTTACTTGTTTCTCAAAATCCCTTTTGAGCTCTTCCAAGGCCTGGGACTGATTCATATTCTTCTTGGAGGCTTTGGATGTATGAGCTTTGGCTTTGTTGTCTTTTTCTGGTTGTATGTTTTGATCTTCTTTGTCACCAAAGTAAGATAATATAGTCTGACTCTTTTTGCGCTGCTTACTCATGATCCTGGCCAATTACTTGAGTTTTAAACTCTTTGTTGAGGTAGAAGTCTGTTTCCAATGTGGAGAATGTATTGCCCCAAGCTTCAGGGGTTTGTATAGCTGTTTTCAGAGATACTTTTAGGGACCTGAAAATTTTCAGTTCTTCCAAGGTGGTATGATAAGGGGTGAGGAGTTTTCTCTCCACCACCACAACAAACTTCACCACACCACCATTCCACCTCACCCCAGGACCGCCCCTTAGAACTGTGACCCAGATCCAAGCACCAGTAAAGCAAGAGATTCCTGCCTCAGCATAGTCAAAGAGATCCCTGCAATCCCCCTCTGATCAGTCACTCGATTCCCCCTCAGTCTGTGAGCTGGAAGCTCAGGAAACAGCCGTAACCCAGGGGCAGCTGAGACCTAGCTTCTCCTCTCACCGTAGTCACAGACTTTTCCCACTGACCTTCTAAGTTGTCCTTGGCGTTTGTGGGTTGAGAAGTCTGGAAACTGCCATAGCTGCCCACCATTCAGCCCTGTGAGGTCTGCTTCAGGATCACTGTGGCCTGCGCATCCGCGCTGAACTGTGCTCCTCTCCCTGTTTGGTGTGATACACTTTTCCAATCAACCATCCATGCTGTCTTTGGCTGGAAATTTGTTTCACTCTGTCTTTTTGTGGGTTCTACTGCTTTAGAATTTGTTTAGAGTCATTTTTTACAGGTATTTGGAAGGATTTGGGGGGAGAGCTCAAACAAGTCACTGCTTTCCCTCTGCCATCTTGGCTCTGCCTATTATGGTACATCTCTTCCATCTTTTGTACATATGTTTTAAAATAAACCTTGGCTAGTGAGTTCTCTGTGGGTTCATCATGGTCTTGTTAGATGATTATTTCTTTTTTGTTCTCTTTGCTATTGTTTCCCTTTGTGTTTTCAGAATATCATTCTTGAGAGTTTACCATCCCTCCTATGGCTAACTTCCTTGAAAAATTCTAGTCCATGGGATCCTATCTATCCTTTCTCTGATCACTTTGAAATCAAATGCTCTCCTATTCTGGACTTCATGTCATTCTATGTCCTGTTTTCCTTTTAGATGACAAATTCTAGGAGGAAGAGGTCACTTCTTCCCAAAATTCCCAGCATTTTTCCCACTTAACAACCAGTTGTTGGTTTTTTTTTCTTTTGAGTAGAATAAGATCTAAAATAGAATTTCTTCTCACTGGTTCCTCCACCTTTGAAGGATGAAATCATCATTAAGGCAACTCAAGAAGCTGCTTCTCTGGTATATGAGTATATAATAGAAGTCTCTCATCAGTATTGTATGATGCTTCTAACAGTGGCAGGATTGGGATTCTTTCCCAAACTTCTCACAAACAATAGTCCTCCCACCCTCCCTTCCTTCCTTCCTTGCTTTCTTCCTTCTTTCCTTCCTTGCTTCCTTCCTTCCTTTCTCCTTTCCTCACTCCTTCCTCCCTCCATCTTTACTTCCTTCCTTCCTTCCTTCCTTCTTTTCTTTCTTTATTCCTTTCTTCTTTCTTTCTTCCTTTCATCTCCTTCCTTCTTTTTCTTTCTTTTTCTCCCCATCTCACCTGAGGCTGGAAGTGTAATGGTCACTTGTAGACCAGTCCCTTTGGTAATCATCACAGAAGCTTTGACTTGCTCTGCTTCTGACCTGGACCAATTTTCCCCCGCTTAGGTAGCCTTGTGGTCCTCTGCTTTTGAGGACTCACCATACTGGGGTAGGATTTACTGCAGACACCAGATTGACTTTAGCCCTTCTTCAGCTTAGAACTCCTCAGCTCAAGTGCTCCACCAGCTTCAACTTCCCCAGCAGCAGGAATTACAAATCTTCATCACCACTCCCAGTTTCAGCAGAATATTTCTATGACAAAATTGCTTTTGTTTGTCTCTCTATTGACTTCCACCATGCTTTCTCCTCTCACTCCAGGATTTTCTCACATGAATATTCCTTCTGTTTTTTTTTTTGTTATTGTTGTTTTTATTTTATTTGGTTTTTACCAGTCTTGTTTCTTTTGAATAAGGTGTATTCATTCAGAGCACATTGCAGACATAGGTATCACCCCACCAAGTTTCCTAAAAGATCAGATTTGCATTCTTGTATTAGGATCCCCTAATTCATTTTCTTACTACCTAAACTTTATGTATTTTGGGCTATAGGTTTTACTGCTGGCTCTTTTCTCAGATTTTATCTCATGTGGGCTTCTAGGAATCCCAGAATTATTCTTTTTTCTATATTTTAGCTCCTCTTCTTGGCATCTGGCTTGGTAAATACACATAGTTTTCTTCTTCCTCCAGCTAGGCAAAATCTTTTTACTTTACCAGGAATTGATGTCAAGCAGAGATCAGCTTATTTTTCTTTAAAAAAATATTTTTATTGATACCTCTGGTCTATTCATCAGTCCTTTTCTAACCCTTTATCCCTCCAGGTTAAACCCTCCATTATAACAAAGAAAAAAAACAAACAAGTACTCAAATCCTTAACTACATGTGTCACCTTGGGTAAGTTACTTAACTTTCTAGGCCTCAGGCTCCTCATATGTAAAAGAAGAGAGTTGAGCTAGATGGCCTCTAATGCACCCTCCAATTCTACATTTTTATTTTGATTCTATGAATATGAATAGATGATTTTGCTTCTTGTTTGTATTCCTACTGCTTAGCAAAGTGTGGGACATCTAAGTGCTTAAGAAACGGTATGTTAGAGGCTGTTAGGTGTGCAGTGGATAGAGCACTGGTCCAGGAGTCAGGAGAACCTGAGTTCGAATCTACCCTCAGATACTTAACTAGCTGTGTGACGCTGGGTAAGTCACAACCCTGATTGCCTCCCAAACAAAAAAAGAAATGCATGTTAATTGGTTTATTGACAACGTATACAATATTCTGTCCCACTAGTCTTTCACTTCTCTCTTGCATGTCATTCTCTCTTTTCTGGGACCTTCGCTATTTTTTTCATTACTTATTGTTCAACTTCCTCTTAGTGGTTTCCTCATTTACCTTGTAGTCTTTGTATGTATTCTTTTCTTACTTTTGCTCATTTCACTCCTGTAAGTTCATATACATCTTTCCACATTTCTCTGAATGTCTCGTATTCATCATTTCTTATTGCACAGTAACCTATTTCATTCAACTACTTTATTTTTCTCAGCCATTTTCTATGATTAATTTCTTAGAGATCTATAGAGTCCTGACTCTGCATTCATTTCCCAGTGTTGGTTTGGTGGACTTTACCTTGTGGAAAATCAATGCCAGATTGTGTTTTGGGTGTTGCCAGGACCTTTATGCCTCTCTTGCTCACAGGTGTAACAAAATACTTCCCAATCCACCGAGGCATGTTCTTTTAGTAGGTTTGACCATGAGCAAACCTGTCTGCTTCAGTTTCCTCATCTGTAAAATGGGGATAATAATAATACCTACCTCCCAGGGTTGTTAGGAAGGTAAAAGTAGATATTTGTAAAGCATTTTGCAAACCTTAAAGAGGCATGTAAATGCTAGCTATTATTATTATTATTGTCAAAGTAGATAGCCTTGCTTCCCAGACTATTATTTATATATTAATACCCTTTCCTTTCTTTCCATGGTCTTATGATTATCTCACAAAAGGTCCAGACACTCTCACTGACTGTTGAGAATATATTCTACTGATTTGAAGATATACTTGTGTCCTTGTTTCTTAAGTAACTGTAATACTGATAAATCCTTGCCGCCTTTTTCTTTCCCTCCATCCAGGAATTCTCCACAGGTACCTCAACTTCGTGGGAGATAAGATGTGCCTAGAGGAAAACGCCTGTTGCTTGTAGCATCATTGGTCTGGTGTGTCTCTTTCATGGAAATCTTTATGCCCTCCAAAGAAGCTGCACCAGACTGGGATAGAGGAGATCCACTCACTCACAGCTGCAGCACACCAAGATAAGAGGTTGACCTTTACATTTTCCACAGTCTATCTCTCTGAGGGACTTTATCTTGTTCAGCAAATCCTGGCCAGATGTAAGGGGGTTAGTAACTGATATCTTTCCCAGGCAGGTAGTGGGGGACCTAGCAATCTCTAAAACATCAGGCAGCTTATTCAAAGCTTATTCTGCCTCCTTCTGAATGCCTTTTCTCACACCTTCTGGCCAATCTGTTGCCAAGGCCTGTTGACTTCACCTTTGCAACATCTCTTGAATACACCTCCTTCTCTCCTCTGACACTGCTACCACTCTGATGCAGACCCTCACCACTTCACAATCACATCCCCTCATAACTGCAATAGCCTGTTGGTAGGTCTGCCGGCCTCAAGTCTTTCCCTACTCTAATACATCCTCCATTTGGCCACCAAAGAGATTTTCCTAAAGCATGGGTCCAACCATGTCACTACCCTACTCAATAAACTCGATTAGCCACTCCCAATCAACTCCAGGAACAAATATAGAATCATCTATTTGTCATTCAAAGCCTTCCATGACTTAGCCCCCTCCTACCTTTCCAGGCGTCTTACACCTTACTCCACGTGCCACCTCGTGGCCGTTCCACATACAAGACACTCTACCTCTGTGTTCTAGGCATTCCCCCTGGTTGTCCCTCTGCCTGGAATGCTCTCCCTCCTTATCTCTACCTCTTGGCCTCTCTGGCTTCCTTTAAGGCCCAACTAAAATCCCATCTTATACATGAAACTTTTTCCAGTCCCTCTTAAGTCCAGTGCCTTCTCTCTCTTATTTTATCCTGTACATAGTTTGTTTCTACATATTAATTTGCTTGTTTTTCCTTCTATTAGATTGTAAGCTCATTCAGGTTATATTTTGCTCTTGTGGCTCTTTTTGAATCCCCATTGCTTGGCACAGTGCCAGGCACATAGTAGGTACTTCATAAATGTTTATTGCCTGACTGACTTGCCTCCTACCTCCAAAGAGTATCCACAGCAGCGTGCAATATCTTTTAAATGATATCCTTTTCCCTAGGCACACCTCTGCACCTTACTGCCAGGTCAATAGTCCTTGATGAAGTTCCACACTCATCAGGAGCAGCAGTAGCCTTCCAGTATTTGGGCAGTCATGATGGTTACTCACCCCTGGCACCAAGGTGCACAATGTTCTACAGGTTCATTCTTGTCTTGGTGCATTTGTACATGGAGGGGTCATGTGCCATTTCCTCATGTACAATTGTTGCAGAAAATGTAAATCCAAAAAAAAAATCATAATCCTGGATGACTCCTCCTCCCCCTGTAATTTATGTCAAATCCTGACCTCTGACTCATGGACCAGATTTAATTTTTCTCTTAAGTGAGGGAGCTCTTTCTATATCTGGTTCATGCCACCTATCAGCATCTCTGGGAATATCAAAATCTGATTCACGTCTCTAAAAGGATCCTTACTTCCCCTGCAAGCCCTGTAGGCTTACAAAGATAGTAAATGTAGAACAGGTTTACTTGATCCACTAAGGAACATAGCTAGGACTCCTTTCTTTCTGTGTCCTTAGTGAAATAATTGAGAGGGTTTCTCCTGACAGGCTATTCCGTTCCTAAGAGATTCAGTTCCTGCAAACCCTCAGCACCAACTAGTGGAGTTCCTTCATTGCTAATGGAATTGTGGCCCTATTACAAGTATAGGTTCATCATCTCTTGTGCAAGCACAGGTTTCATGTGTCTCTTCTGCCTTTGGTGTGTGACATAGCTTCAGATAGCTGCAGCAGTTCCCTAATTCTGATGTCCAAGTCTCTCAGGATGGTAATAGGAGATTGAGGACTCATCACTCTAAACAACCAGCCTCACTCCTGCACACTCTCAGCATGGCTTTCCATTTGTTATATGGGTGTCCTATTCTGAGAAAAATCTGAAACAAAAATCTATTGCAGTGAGTGAGTGAAGGAAAGCCTTTATTACACTTCTCACAAGAGAAGTGGGCACAACGCACTGTAGTGGCATGTGGGCACTGGTTCAGTGGTAGAATCAACTTTTAAACCATTAGTAAGATCCATACTCCACCCATCAGGGCTATGATTGGTCTAGTTCATCTGAATTACACCCTTCCTGGACAGACTATGGCATGTTCATTGATGTTCTGTTAACTCCGCCCACTTCATGGGTCCCATGTTCAAAAATAGCTGCTATCTCTGCCCTTGGGGTGTGTCAGTTCATATTCAATAAGCTTATTAAGCAACTGCAGTAGAGAAAAGCCTTTGTCAGGTCAAAACCTGTTCTTGAACCAGGCTGGTTGCAACCGGTTTAGCCCCTAGGGCTCTTTCTTAAGGAACTAGTTGTTTATAGAAAAGTTTGGAGTACTTTCTGATTGGTTGAGGTACTATCCACAAGATCTCGGAATTTCTTATCCTACTGTGGAAGCCTAACCCCCTGAAATCTTTCTTACAGTATTTCTCTCTAATGATGTCCCAAGACACCTGGGTCCATACCCAACCTCATTCCTGCCTGGAACTCCTTAGTGTTGTCTCTTCTTGAACCCTTGGCCTTTCCATACACCTTGTACAAGGAGGGGAGGAGGGGTTAACTCATGCTCAACTGGATTATTCCACTTTATATACCTGGGAGATGCACATTCTATGAAGGGAAGGGGAGGACTGAACTGAATGATGAAAAATATCATTCTAGACACATGGACAAATAGCTGGAAGGGACCTCAGACAGCATTTAGTCCTGCCTTGGTTGTCTCCAGTTCCTGATTAGTCTCTTTGTCCTGATTCTCAAGCTGTACCTTTTCCTGTTTACTAGAATTCACATCCTCCACGCATTTAACTCAAAATCAGAGACAACCACAGAAGTTTACATTTGCTTAAGAAACATGGATCTTGTTGGGTCAGCACAGGCTTGATGCCAGGGTATGACTCTCCAGGCTTCTCCCTTCCCAGCTTGGGATGACTCCTACTCCGTTCCAGAAGTATCTCTACTCACCACCCTCACCTCCTCCCCGCCTCTTACCATCTATTACACAATAGACCGAGGAGAGAAGCTGGGAGGGAGTCCCTTTGATTCCCTTAGACCTCTCTCTGTTCATGTAATTGGAAAAACCCTCCCCAGTTATCTGACATAGGATCACAGGTTTAGAGCTAAAATCATCTAGCACAACTCCTTCATTTAATAGATGAACAAACTGAAGTCTATAGAGGTCAAGTGACTTGCCAAAGCTAGCAGAGGTGGTAGGTAGCAAAACAATTTGATTTGAGGTTCAATGTGTCCCTGCTGCCTTTTATATTTCAAAGAACATTTACACATAGTGTGTCCTTTTATCTTCAAAAACCTGAGAAGCAGTAACAATAATAATATCTAACACTTAAATGTGTTTTAGGGTTTGCAAAGAGCTTTACGTATTTAATTTCGTTTGACCCTTACAACAGCTCTGAGAAGTTGGTGCTATTGTTATTCCCATTTTACAGATGAGGAAACTGACATTGAGAGAGGGCAAATGACTCTTTTAGGATTTTGAAAGCTAGTAACTGAGGAAATATTTGAACTCAGGTCTCCCCAACTCCAAGTCTAGAGGACTCCTAGCAAGATAGGGCCTTTTATCTTTATTTTACAGAGGAGGCAGAGGAGAAATCACTTGTTCAAGGTCAAGTAGCTTGTTGATGGCAGACCAGAGGGTCTCCTGACTCAGCCCAGTAATCTTGCCACAAGACTTCACCAACTTTCAGTTAAGATTTCCAAGGGATTTAGATTACATTTAGACTGACCACACATACAAGAGTTCGTTTCTGTTAGCCACTCACCTCTCCCCTTTTAAAATACCTTGAGATTCTCCTCAAGGGGTCATCAGAGATGTGATAAATCCTCCTGTCCCCTGGGGCCATGAGAGAATTACCTGATAACTGAGCTATTTTCTCCCCCAAGAAGTCTCCTCTTGCTAACCAACTACTACTGAAATACTTAGAAATATTTCTAGTTATTTGTAGTACTCCTTCCTTCCATCACAGTAGGAAATTGGTGTCAGAACATTTTTCAACTTAGAGAGCTGATAGAAGAGAGTTGTATTGGGGGCATGAAAACAGATTTATCCATTTCATCCAGCGTTTGTGAAAGCTATCTCTGTACTGTGTAATTCCCTTCCTACCTCTTCCCCTCCATCTCCAGCATCCTCAGGACTCTTGCTCCCCTCTCTCTCAAATAAAATCAGTATTACAGAAAGGTAGAGTGGAGAGGGCTCTGGATTGGGAGTCAGGAGATGGATTGGAACCTCGGCTCTGACTTTTATTAGCTGTGCTCTCTTAGAGTAATCATTTCCTTTCTCTGGGCTTCAATTTCTATATTTGTAAAATGGGAGTCATAATATTTTTGCTGCCTACCTTAGGTATTATGAAGGTTTGCAAACTTTGCAAATTTTAAAGAGCTATATAAATATGAATTTTTATTATCAGAACAATGAAAGAAAAAACAGTGAATGAATAAGCACTTTGAGAGCAAAATGTCTCAACAATGCATGGAAAGCACTCCCCATATTAGGTTTCTAATGTACATGAAAATCTAATCAGGAAACTCTGTCCTATGTGGTTTGTACAGTCGTCACCTGCTGAAAAAGAGGAGGTTGGGTCCGATGACCCTGCTTGGTCCTTTTTATTTCTGGGAGTCCATTTTGCTGTGAAATATGTTGCTGACATTCTGTGCATTCTGAGCACTGTCACATCTCCCATCAGCAATTGTAGAAGGCACACAAAGTCACGTGTGCTTTCTGTCAATGCCAGGGGGTTATATACCCAGACTGCCTTTGGTTCATGTTAACCCGATCACTCAGGGCATCAGCACTTGTCCAGAGGAAATGCTATAAGGAGACTCCATTTCCTCTGCCATCCTCCCTGCTATCTTATCATTGGCAATTTAGCCTATATCTGATTGCATCTGCTGGGTAGGCGACTTCAGGGAGACAAAGGAGTTTCTGGTGGGGTGGGGTGGCTCAAGAAGCTGCAGGAGCCTTTCTGTGCTTCACTGCTAATAAAGTTGATTAGATTGACAAGTCTCTCCTGTTTTGTTACCTATGGCTCTTGTCCCTATTTTGATATATTACTGCCACATCCACCTGAGTCAGGAGCAGGTATTAGCTTAAATTAAAATTTGCATTGCTCAGAGGCCAAGAGGCAGAAGTCAGAATAACTCCCCTTCTTTACATAGTGATGGGAGGCTAACCAAATGCTGTCCATCTCTTGTGCCAGATGGGGAAGTCCCACATTACCAGGAAGAAGGACTAACCCTCCTTGTTCCCAGGAAGAGGGAAGATTTCACCATTCCCTCTTGCATCTGGGGAAGAAAATCTGCCTTGGTAGTGGGCAGTAAGAAATCATTGACTGTATGGTGACATACGAAGTTGAATGTGTCTCTGCCTGTCTTTGGAGAATAATAAATTTTGAAGGAGGCTAGGTCTTTGCAGGCAGCTGGAAACGTGAGCAAAATTATCAGCAATCTAGTGCCGATGTTATCTGATCCCGATGAGCTTTTGGGGGCATGGGAAATGTGTTTTTATTGATATCTTTTGTTTTTATATTCCCTGCATTTCCCAATGTATCCCTCTCTTTTTCTCTTCTTCCCCTCCTAGAGAGCAATGCCTTATAACAGTTGATGGGAGGAGATGGAGCTGGCCTCTGGGATAAGGGTTATTTTGGGGGGAGGGTTTGCAGGGAGGGGTAGTTAGGAAAGGCACCTGGTAAGTAAGAATGCCCACAGAAAATGTCTGTTATGTTTGGCACTGGGTCTTGATGTTCACAAGAATGAGAGCTGGAGGGTATCTTAAAGCTCATCTAATCCAATCCCCTGATTTTACAGATGAGGAAACTGAGGCCCACAAGGGATAAATGACTAGTCAAAGACTTCACCCAGGTCTTCTTGCTCCATATCCATAGATACACCACCCATTCTTTCAGTCGGATTCCTTCCAAGGTCTCTTTGTTGCCGAGACCCTGACCCTCAAGTTCCATGATTTCAGCAGGTGATCTGTCTGATTGCAAATGCAGGCCAGGCATCAAGAAGTTGGAGCCTCCTAGCTAGCTGTAAAGTCAAGTTTCCTATAAAAAGTTAAAATTTGTTACATTGATTTTGGGGGTGGTAAGGGAGGGAGGAGATAGAGAAAAAACAGAAAACAGCCAAAAGCTTCCATTCCTGTGTGATTAAAAACCAGCCTTGAGATCTAGCTACTCTGTTTCTTTCCACTGGAAAAAAAAAATTCAAAAACCAACCCAACACCTACTGATCTCACACACCTGCATGCAATAAAGCCAGCTCCTCAAACCCTTTTTTTATAACTATTTTTCCTTATTAAACTGGAACCAGGTGAATCTCCATTGGCCTATTGATTCCAGAATTAGGCTGTGTATCAAAAATATGAAAATATAAATTGTTTCTGGGAGAAATGACTCTATATTGTTTTTTGTCTCCAGGGTCCCTGAGAGTCTCCAGGGCTCCAAGGGTATGTAGACTCAGAACCAGATGGTCTTCTTTGTCAGAAAAGATTTTTGTTTCTGTTTTCTGAAAGGAAATGCTTTGAAGATGGACTTAGGTTCACCTCAGTTATGAAGTCCCCTTCTTGAGTCTACATAGAACTGCTTTAGAAATGCCCTTATGTCTATCAGCTATAGGGTAGGGTCCCTGAGGGCAGGGCCCACAACTTCTGTTTTTTTGACTTCCTTACTACTGGGCTTAGCACATAGTGGGCACAGCTCCAGAATTAGTGCTCTTATCTCTCTGGTGTCTTTCTTCCCCCTCCCCACCACACTTCCACCCCCAGCCCCACATTTAGTGTCTTTTGTTTGACCTTGTCAAGTTGGTGTTTTCTCCAATAGTTACCAATAAGTCATTAAATCCATTCCTAAGTTTTATTGGTGGGGAAGATGCTTCCCTGGAGCTCCCTCAAGTACCTTCTGTCACCCCTAGTCCCCACAAAGGCAGCAGAGAGTAATCGATTTCTCCTTATATTCTATCCAGCTTGGCCATCACACACTGGAGTGAGTGTTAAGAAAGAAATTCTGGGAGGGTGGGAACAGCTTTCTCAGCTGATCGTCTAAACCCTTTCCTCAAACAATCTTTTTTCTGCGCAGCGTAGTTAAAAGTAACCCTGGACCCACAATCAGGAGACTTGGATTTGACTTAAAGATATTTACTAGCTGTTTGTTCTTGGGCAAGTTCTTGAGCCTCAGTTTCCTTATTTGTAAAATTTGGGAGATTCAACTAGAGGATTTCTATAGACCTTTCCAGCTTTGACATTCTGTGATTCTGATTCTTCTTTTTTTTTTTTTTAACCAGACATCTGAGGTAATATGAGTTTCTCCCTTACTCTCTGGGCCAGGTGGCAGCCAACAAATCCTCATCCTCTTAATTCAACAGAGACATGGGCCAGCTCTTAAAGCCAGGGGTCAGTATATTAACATTAAAAAAAGATTCACATCGAAGGCAATGTTTTAACTCAGGGGGATACAGCTCTATGATGGGGTTTCAGAACCTGCGGCAAGCTGGTGAATGAGAGATTTCTGAGCATTCCCAAAGTCCCTCAAATTGCGCCCTGTAGGCAACCGTCTAGTCTGATTATATGTATGGTCAGTCCTGCCATTACCCTTTCCTCCACAGAGTCCCAGCACAGAAACTTATTAGTTATGTGACTCTGGTCAAATCACTTAATCCAATCCAACAAACATTTGTTAGTCAATTACTATATACAAGTTACTGTGCCCATCTCCGCTTTCAAGATTACCTGTGTTTAGGGGATACAAAATGCAGATGAAAGTAATTCCCAGAAGGAGAGAGCATTAACAGCTTGGAGATCAGCAAAAATTTTATTTAGGAGGTGGGCTAGTTTTTGAAGTATACATGTCAATAGAATATAGAGCCATTCTCTATGCTCTGAAGTGTAGTTTGAAGCAGTTTCATCTGCTAAATGGGTATAAAAATACTTGTGCTACCTACTTCAGAGGGTTATTGTGAGAAAAGTGCTTTTTTAAACCTTAAAACATTAAATTGTTAACCAAGAAAAAAATATCTCAAGTCCATGAGACATGCAATGCAACTGGCTTTATTACAAGAGAAAGGAACTCCTTCTACTAAGGACCCCAGTGGTGCAGGGAAAGCCTTGGGTATTTAAATTACAAGGAAAAGGGTAAGTCATAAGGGAGAGGGAAAAGAACTAACATCCTCCTGAAGGGCAGGAGACAGACAGTGGCAAAAGCAGCATTCTTTCCCCTTGGAAACAGCTGGACCATGAAGATAGAATGGCCTGCTTATCCACAAAGGTCCCACCTGCACAAATAGTTTCTGAGTCTGGTGCAGATTGACTGGCGCCTGTCTTGACTCCCAAGGACACACAGGAGATCCAGCTTGGGGCACAAACAACAAATTATGTTGGCTGGGGCGAGGAGGAACTTCATCCTTGATATGTTTAGGGCCTCCTGCCTAGTCCAGGTTCGGTGTGTCTGGAAAATATGGCAACTCAAAAAGACGAGGTCAGGGAGCCTCTTAACAAAGTTAATGTGAGTTGTTAATATTATCAATACATAGGTAAGCATCAACTTCAATCTATAACATTGTGATCCCCTTCCCCCAACCCTCTCCCCAAACACAAATATCCACCAATAAAATGTACATTGATAACAGATGGCAATTACATAGCACTTTAAAGTTTGCAAAGCACCTTCAATACATTATCTCATTTGGGCCTCAACCCTGTGAGACAGGTACTATCAATCAATCAATCAATCAATCAGATCAGCCAATCAAAAAGCATTTATTAAATGCCTACTCTACTAGGCCCTGGGATACAAAGACAAAAGTGCAAATCTCTGCCCTCAAGGAATTTACATTCTATTGAGAGAGACAACATTCATTGGGGAAGTATGTACAAAATAAATCAAGCTTGTGAGTGAGAGTGTGTGTGTGTGTGTGTGTGTGTGTGTGTGTGTTTAGGGGGAGGATAGAGGGGCGATGTTAACTGCTGGAGAGAAGAGGATTCAGGAATGGCTTTATGTAGAAGTTGGTATATGAACTGAGTTTTAGAGGAAACCAGGGATTCCAAATGGCAGAGGAGAGGAGGGAGGGCATTTCAGGCATGGTGGACAGCTTGTGCAAATGGATATAGAATGCTATATATGATTAACAGCAAGAAGGTCAATTTGGCTGGGTCCTGGAGTGTGTGAAAGGGATTAATATTCAATAACCTGGAATTGTCATTTGGAGTCAGGTTATTATCATCATTTAGTACCAAAGAGAGAAATGTATTTTATCCCAGAGGTAATAGGTGGCCACATCAGTTTATAAGCAAGTAATTAGCATGGTCAGATCTATGTTTTAGTAATATCACTTTGCTAGTTATGTGGAGAATGGAGAGACTTGAGATGAGGTCTCCAGGTATGAAGCTGTGAATAGCTGGCATTTATATAGCACCTTATGGTTTGCAAAGAACTTTACTTATATTATTGCATTTGTTCCTTACAATCATCCTGGGAGGTAGGTGCTATTATTATCCGCATTTTACAGATGAGAAAACTAAGGTAAAGAGAGATTAAATGACTTACCCAGGGTCATACAACTAGTAAGTATCTGAGACAGGATTTGAACTCAGGTCTTTCTGACTCCAGGTCCAATGCTCTAACCACCCTGCCAGACAAATGATGATGAGGGCCTGAACTAGGCTGGTAGCTATATGAGTGTAGAGAAGGGGGTAAATGTAAAAGATGTTGTAGAGGTAGAATCAATAAGATCTGGCAACTGATTGGATAAGGCATGAGGGAGAATGACTAATTGAAGATAGTTCCAAATATGAGAACCTGGAATAATCAGAGAGAAACAGGACGTTCAGAAAAGAAGTAGACTTTGGGAAGAAAGTACACGAATTTTGTCTTAATCTTGTTGAGCTTGAGCTTCTCATGGAACATCCAGCATAAAATGTTCAGTAGGTGGTTGATGATACAGGACTAGATGGTAAGCATGAGGCTAGAACTGGTTCTATAGTGTCTGAATAGAGATGATAATGAAATCCATGGGATTTGATGAGGTCACCAAAAAAGAGTGTATAGTGAGGAAGGAGAAGAGGGGCCAGGGCAGAGCCTTGGGCTCAATGCATAGTTAAGGATATGTTATTTATGATAATCTAGCAAAAGATACTGAGAAGAAGTAGTCAGATAAATAAGAGGAGATTTATGAGAAAGCGGAATCAGGAAAACCCAAAGAGGAGAGGGTATTCTGGAGACAGTAATCAATTACATCAAATAATCAAGTGAGGTCAACAAGCATTTATTAGGTGATTACTGTGTGCTAGGAACTGTGGGCTAAGCCCTGTGAATGTAAATACAACTAGGAAGAAAGACAGTTTCTGCCCTCAAGGAGATTACATTCTAGTTAGATAAGATCAAGAAGGATAGGGTTAAGAAAAGACTATAGCATTTGGCAATTTAGGGATCATTAGTAATTTTGGAGAAAGCAGTTTCAGTTATATGGCATATCATAAAGTAATCTTATAGATAAGTAAATGGAAGCTTAGAGAGACTGGTCACATATCTAGCATAAATGACATAGACAAGATTTCAGCTCAGCTCTTCCTAACTCCAAGCCCAGTCTCTACCTATTAGGACATAAGGATTCAATTGCTTGCCATTTATAGAGTATTATGTAGATTCAGGGGTCATAATCAAATTTAGAAAAGACATGGTTCCTACCCTCTGGAAACATACAGTCTAATATCGAATAAGACAGCAACACAAAAAACTATTAATTGTGAAATTTGATGATATGTGCATCCAAGTGGTATAAAGTAAAATGTTAGATGTGATCCAAGAAAATAAATAAAACATTGATTCAGTATGTATATAATATATGTGTGTGTATATGTGTAATACATGTATACATGTATATATGTGTGGATATACATATATCCACACACACACATACATACGTATACACACACACATATATACATACATACATAAATACATATATATATATATATATATATATATATATATACTGCACTAAATGCTGGAGATAAAACACAAAAAAGTAAGACAGTCCCTGCTTCCATGAAGCTTCCATTCTGATGTGGGAGACAATACACATGGAAGGTTTCAGCTGCAAAGTTAGTTGGAAAGGTCCCATGGTCCTTAGGGTATAGCAACAAAGCAGATATTAATGCCTCTTTAATGCCATTTTCTTTCTTTTTTTTTAATGTCATTTTCAAGGATAAAATCCTATCAGTTTCTGATTTTGAACCATTTGACAATGCAAGGACTTTGGTGGTGAGAACTTTCTTTATTGGGTCTTCAGTAGCTGTGGCTGCAGCACCTGAAGAAATAATTGCTGGGTCACATTCACATCTCTGTGGGGTTGATTGTTATGAGAGCTGGGCTAGATATATGGCTGATGGTCTGGGCAGAGGGTACTATCACTCCCAGGATTCTTGGGCATATCTGCCCATAGCCCACAGCAGATCAGCAGTTGGTGTGGTGGTTAGTCCCCTTCTCCACTGTGATTACTCCCCTTGATAAGTGTTATGGCACCCAGATTGGAAGCAGGGCAGGTGGTCTGAAGGGCACTACTATTCCCGAAGCTCTTGGGTTCAGGGTCTTGGGCTGTCTCCATTGGATTCTGAGGCAATGTGGTGATCAAGGTGGTGGTTGTGGTGGTTTTAACCTGCCTGGGAAATTTGGTCCCGTGTCTCCCTCCAGGTGCCTTGCTGCCTTAACCTATCAATATTGCCTGCTCTGGGGGTGGCAGTTGGTGAGGCTGGCTGGCTGCTTCTCCATAGGAGTTGCTTCCCTGGACTCTGGCTTCAGGGCCTGAGCTAGAAGCAGGTATTTCCAACTGGTAGTATCAGGAGATTCTTCCTGGAGGAAGTAGTATTTGGATTGAAATGTTTTAAGTGGAGAGAGATCCTAGTCTAGCTTTGGGAACAGTGCTAGCAAAGGCTTGAAGGTGGGGGGCCTCAGGAGGATTTTTGAGACAGAGAATCACCCTGAGTGGCTGGGCACATAGGGCATATGGAGGTACTAATTTAAGATAAGCAAAGCTTGGATGGGACCAGGTTAGGGAGGGCCTTGAACATCAGGCAGAGAATTTTAAACTTTAACACAAAGGAGATGATAGAAGAAAGCAGACTTTATTCAGTTTTATCATCTCTTTACCATGGGCCACTTCTTTCTTTATGGCCCTAGGGTCCAATCACTTTTAGGCTTTTTGGCAGAATTGGAACAGTGAATGAGCATCTTAGTGCAGACCAGTTTCTTTCAACTTCATGGATGCCTCCCTTGTCTCCCACAGCGTTATTCTTTCTTGGAGTCTGTGGCTACCAACTTTGAAGAACACTTGGTCCCTTTCTTAGGTTCAGAAAGGGCATCTGATGGTTTCCGTCTATGTAACCCCTTGAACTCAGCTCAGCAGTAGAGCTACAACCTCTGCCCAAACCAGAAGGAGAATGACTTATCTCACAATTATTTCTCTGTATCCGCCTCCTTGGTTACAGCATTCTACCTAATAGCTCATATAAAGATTATTAATCACTTGGAACGGCTACATCAGCTAGAGCTGTGACAGAGCTGGCTCCAGATTTCGGTATTACAGGCTGCCACAGACGTGCTCAGCATTATCTTTTTGTAGCATCATCCCACAGGCCACCCCAACTCTTATATTCCTGCAGTGGAACAAGAGATATCAACTTCCTAAGCGTTTCCTACCATCTCTTCTTTTTGCAAATAAATCCCAGATATTGTGGGAGTCAGGAGAGGTGGGTGCAAAGGTATACTCTGACACTCACTGGCTCCATGACCTTGGGCAAGTTGCTTCCTTTCACTGGGCCTCAGCTTCCACATCTATAAAAAGGAAGAGTAATTAGATTATTCCTTCCAGCTCTAACAATCTCTGAATTATTGGTCCTGTGCCTAGATCAGCTGGTCATTTCTCCTAGATGAGAGTGAAACCATCTTAAGTACTAAGGACAAGGTGATCTTGCAATCTAGCAGGGTGCACATCCATCCATCCATCCATCCATCCATCAATCCATCCATCTATCCACCCATTTATGTATCAATTAATCCATGCATCGATTTATTAATTTACAAATATTTATTAAGCCACTACTGTATGCAGAACCAGGTAAAAATACTCATATTAGCAATGTAACAGGTATTATTACTTGACTATTTCATATCTGTCAATGATTAGGTTTTAATTGAACAACCCACATGTGCCCAGACATGTGCTAGGGAAACATGGACAACACAGAAAAAAATTCATCTCCGTCCTCAGGGGAAATAAAACTCAAAAACTTGGAAAAGAGAAACAATGGTACATAATCAAGACCTTCATGTACCAAGTACTTAGGGTGTCAGATTTTTAAGAGTAATAAGAGGTCAGAGAATAATAATAGCTTGTATTTCTATGGCATATTGCAGTTTACAAAGAGTGATTCTCTTACAGCAACCCTGTGAGACATACAATAATAATTGTTATTACTATAGGTTGAATTTCTAGACTTCTTTAAGGTTTCTCTGACTCTCTCTCTCTATCTCTCTGTCTCTGTCTTTGTCTGTGTCTCTGTCTCTCTTTTTCTGTCTCTTGTCCAAACTTCAATTTATTCAGTGTTCAGGAAATTCTTTGTGTGGAAACCACTCCCCCCCTCCACGGATCAAGTACCTCTTCTATGACTTAGAGTCTTAGGGAATTTTATGAAGCATTAAGAACTTGCCCATGGTCACATAATTAGTGTGTCAGAGGCAGGATTTAAACTCAGGTCTTCCTGATTGCCTCTATCCACTATACCATGCAACCTCTCAATGCAAATACTATTGCCCTCATTTCACAGACAAGGAAACTAAGATCCACATAATTTACATAAATTGTTCATGGTTACACACACAACTATGAAGTGGCAGAGCTAGGATTTGAACCCAGGCTCTCTGGATTAAAATTTGGCAATCAACATCTAGCAATTTTCCCCATGTTGTTGTAGTTCATCCTTTGTTTTTGAAGAAGACCAATGCCATTATGGGAAATGTCTTGACTTGCATGTGAATTAGATTTAAGTGAGGAAGAGCTGCATGAAGTTGTCAGCTTCCCTCTCTCTTCCAAAGTCATCAGAGTCCAGTGGCGAGACAACTAGCGATGACCCAGGATGCCGTGGAAGACCTTGGTGTCTTGTATGCCTGACCAAGCTCTCCGCTAGAACAGCACCCTTCATACCTGCATTCCAGAAACCATGTTTTTCCTCCCCTTCCATGGGGCTCAATCCATTCAGCTTTGGAAGCTTGCCTTGGGGCTCAACAGTCTTGATGGGGGGGGTGGGGTGAGTGAGTATAAACTCACTAAACCACTCCATCTCTACCTGGTGCATCTTGCCACCAACTTTGCTGCCTCAAACTCTCCTCCCCTCCCCGCTGCCTCACAACAAACTTCATTATATAGAAACAACAATCACATCAACTCTACCACTGCTTCTGGAAAGAAAATGATAATCACCTACCACTTATGGCTCACCTCATCATGCAGTGACTTCCCAGGCCAAACCTCTCTTTCCTGGTCTCTTTGGGAGAACACTCCATGTGTTCTTCCCTTCCCTCCAACCCCCCATTAGAACACAAGTCCTTAAGGCAGGGACTCTCTTTTCATATTTTATCTCCAGCACTTAACACAGTGCCTGGTACATAATTGGCACTTAATAAATGTTTTTGCTCCATCAGTCAACAAATTCACTTTAGAGAAGGGTGATATCACTAGAGTAATCAGGAAATGCTTTATGGAAAAGGTAAGACTTGAGCTAAACCTTGAAAGATAAGTAAGATTTGGATTGTGGAGAGAAGTAGAAGGTGATTCAAGGTAAAAAGTGTAGAGGTGAAAATGAATTCAGTGTGTGTGGGTGTACACATGTGGGTGAGGGGCATATGGAGAAGAGTAACTTGGAGGAAAGAGATTGTATTGGGGATCAGTAAGAGAATGGTCATATAGGTAATCCAGGTTGTGGAAAGCAGCACAGGATACAGGCAAGATTACTGAATTTGGAGTTAGACAACCCCAAGTAGTTCTAGAAGATACTTATTACCTGTCTGACTTTGGGCAGATAACTTCCTTTCTCTTGGCCTCCATTATTTATAAAATGAAGGCATTAGACTACAGTTCCTAGCTTCCTTCTGGATATAAACCCCGGAGTTTGTGGGATTCTTGATTTCCCAAAGAGATTGCAAATTCCTAGATAGCTGGAACTGTATCTTCTCCCTTCTTTTGGATCCTCTAAAGTACCCAGCCCAAGCCCAGGCCCTTAGTAAATCCTTAATGAATTCTTGTTGAATTGAACTGCAAGGCAATCATCAGCAATATAATAAGACACAGCATAGCATAGTGGAAAGAGCACTGATTTTGAAGTTGGAAGACCTAAATTCAGATCACAGTTCAAACATTTCCTACCTTCAGGACCTTGGACAAGTCATTGACCTCAGTTACCTTAACTGTATGATAACAAGCTTGGATTAGATGACTTCTAAGGTTCTTTGTAACTCTAAATCAATGAAGCTATAGAATTATGCTAGGAAAATAAAAAAAAATCATTCCTTCAGGGCTCTTGTGCAGCTAGTAATCTCTTCTTCAAAATTTGTGAAGCGATTTGCAAACTTAAAGCACTATATAAATGCTGTTGCTGCTGCTGCTGCTATTAACTTCAGACTAGTGATGCATTTTTATAAACTTCCCAAACCCACTTTTTAGAGATGGAGAGGAGAGCTTGTTCAGGTATTGGTTGAACTACTAGATGACCTCTGAGGGTCAAAATTCTAGGTTGTTGTGAATGTTCTGTCTTCCAATTGAGATCCTTTGTTGGTGCTGTCCCCTGTGCCCCCTTTCTCCCTTAGCATGCTTATCCACCTGCTGTTCCTTAAAGTCCACGCCTCTGGCCATCAATTACTGCTGTTGGTAAGCCCAGTGAATTATTATGCTCCTCTGCCACCAAAGATGTTACTTCTATTGGGAGCATCTGGCAGCATCTTTAATTTTATCTAGTTTCTTCTGTCTCTGAGCAACATCCTGAAGGGAGCAGCTGGCACCAGAGATGGGTAGATAGACTATAAAGAAAAGGGATTTGGTTTGCCCTTGAATTCTCTAGACTAAAGCTTTCCTTCATGCTTGGGGGTAAGAGGGCTCAAAAGGGAACTTTACAGAAGGTAATTAGGGTGTATTACAGATAACACAATACTGTTGTTGATTACTAGGCATGAGGAGAATGCCAGAATTTCAGAGGTTAAAGGGACTTCACAGACCATTGTATAACCCAGACCTGAACTAGAATCTTTTCTACAATATCCCAAATATCCATCCAGCCCCCTGCTTGAAGACCTCCAGTAAGAGGAAACCCAAAACCTCCTGAAGCAGCCCATTCCACTTCTAAATAACTCTTATGAAATCTCTCTCTCTCTCTCTCTCTCTCTCTCTCTCTCTCTCTCTTTCTCTCTCTCTCTCTCTTTCTCTCTCTCTCTCCTCCTTCCTCCCTCCTTCTCTCCTTCCTCTCTCTCCTTTGCTATTTCTCTTCTCCTTCTCTCTTTTACTTTCCTCCCTTCCTCCCTTCCTGTCTGTCTTTCTTTTGCAGTTTACAAATATTATTTCATTTGATTCTCACAACAACCTTGGAAGGTAGATTGCTATTATTACTCACATTTTACAGATGAAGAAACTGAGGCAAACGTATTAAATTACCTGGGCCTAGGGTTACACAGCTAATAAGTGACTGTGTTCAGAATTGAATCCAGGTCTTTCTAATTCCAGCACTCTATCCACTGTACCACTTAGCTGTTCAATATTAATATCTTTTCAATCATCAGGCATTTAATAAGTGTTTACATACCAGGCCCTGGGCTGAGTGACGAGGATGCAAAGAAAGGCAAAAACAGTCACTGTGTTCAAGAGGTTTACATTCTAATGGGACAGACATATACATAAGTGGAGCCATATCCATACATCCACAAATGAATACATAAAGAGTAAATGGAAGGTGACTGCAGCAGGCTCAGCTTTAGCTCTCAGAAGGGCTGGCTCAGGGAAAGAATCCTATACTTAGTACCTGTCTGACTTTGGGCAGATCACTTTCCTTGTACTGTGCACACAGACTCTGGGATTTATGTCCAGAAGGAAGCTAAGAAACTGTGGTCTGATGCCTTAATTTTATAAATAAGGGAGGCCAAGAGTCAGACAGATAGTAAGTATAGGTGTATAGGTGACATATGAGCTGAATCTAGAAGGAGTTCAGGAATTCTACAAGGCAGGGATGAGGAGGACAAGCAGTCAGAGAATCAAGCCTAAAATCTGTCTCTGCAACTTGTATCTATTGCTCCAAATTCTATCCTATGTCCAAACAGAACAGGTCTAGTCCATCTTCCACATGTCACCTATTCAAATAATGGAGGATAAGCACTGGGACTGAACCTGTGACATCATTGATACCCAGAATTCTCAGGTGAGGAGCTGTCCCATAGAAGCCTTCCTTCTATGGCTACCTCCAATTTATTCTTTATGTATCACATTTGTACAGAGTTGTTTACATGTTTCCCCACCCCACCCCAATCGTGTGCCTGACACATAGTAGGCACTGAATAAATGCTTATTGATAAATTAATTGACTTGACCTCCTTTGCAACTAATAGTCTTAAACAGTTGCCCAGATCACTGAGAGGTTAAATGACTTGCCCTGGGTGATATAGAATATATACCACAGGTAAATCTTGAACACAAGTCTTCTTGATTTTAAGGCTAGCTGGCTATTCACTGAGCCGTACTGCCTCTTATATTTCACCTACAACTTCTCTTTTCCAGGGTAGAAACACCAGATAATATGGTCTCCAGGGCAGCAACACTGACAAATAAATCAGTTATAAACTACTCACAGCTTGGTGCCCCCTTACTTATAAACAGCTGCTCTCCCAACATGGTATGGTGAAAAAAGCACTGGACTTAGAGTCAGAGACCTGGATTCATATTCTGACTGTGCAACCTATGAACTATGTGACCTTGGCCAAGTCACTTCTCTTTATTTGAGTCCTTGTTTCCTCTTCTATACAGAAAGATTTGGATTAGATTATTTCTAAAGTTCCTCCAAGCAAGTCCTAATGTTGCATTTTAAACAATGGGCAGCCAGTTAAAGTGTGTGCTATGAATGAAATATAGGAATGTTTTCAGTTTGCAAAATGTGTCACAATGGCAAACAAAAATCGGAGAGGAAAACAAAGACCCAGGGATGCTGTAGGAATGGAAAGATCAGCTGCTGCAAATCTAAGGTATGCATTTTATTCTACCAATATGGAAAAGCTTGTCGGGCAATTTGAGAAATGTTAGGTGGTGATGTGAAAATGAGTAATAAATGATTGTTTAAACCTTTGTAATAATTACTTGGTTGGTAATAAAAGCAATTTTTAAAATATCTCTAGTAAAGTTACTTTTTGAATAACCTTCATTGTTTTCTGGTTTGTTTCAAAACCGAACTGTAGAAGAAATCTGTTTTGTTTTCGGTTTTTTTTTTTTTTTTTTGCTGTTCCATAAGATGGGATGTTGGACCAGTATCCAACATCTCTTCTCATTTTCAGCCACATCAAAAGATTTTTTTATTTTATTTTATTTTATTTTTTATCTTGAAATCTTTATAATTTTCATACTGATGTTTTTTGAAATTTGGGTCCCTGCCCTAAATATATCATTGGCTATCACAAAATCTGAGTTGAGTGAAGCCTCACTAGTCCAACCTGCACCAAATAGAAATCTCTTCTACACCAACACTTGACATGTGATGAGTCAGTCAATTAGCGTTTTTAAGCACCTACTATGTGCGATGTACCATGCCAAACACTGGGGATACAAAGGAAGGCAAAAGGCAGTACTTGCTCCCAAGGGGCTCATGGTCTGATTGGGTAGACAATACAAACAACTATGTACAAACAAGGATAACCTGGAAATAATCAGCAGAAGGAAAGCAGTAGCTTTAATGGGAATCAGAAAAGACTTCTTGCAGAAAGCAGGACTTTAGCTAAGATTTCAAAGAAGGAAACCAGGGAATCTACAATGTAAATATGAGGAGAAGAGCATTCTCAATATGAGAGATCATCTAGCCTTTGATTGAAGGCATCTGAACCCACTATTCCACCATAGACTGATACCTATCTTTGTACTTTATTGGTCGTCTCCTATGTCCTATTTCTCTGTTTCCTAATAAGTCTTCTATTTTTGCCTTATGCTATACCTGGTCAATGGAAAACACATTTTTAAGAGTGAGTATATACCATATCCCATGGATGGAAATCTGTTCATTGAAAAATCTTGGGGAGCAGCTAGGTGGCGCAGTGGATAGAGCACCGGCCCTGAAGTCAGGAGTACCTGAGTTCAAATCCGGCCTCAGAACGAACAGTTGGCACTTACTAGCTGTGTGACCCTGGGCAAGTCACTTAACCCCAACTGCCAAAAAAAAAAAAAAGATCTTAGAATGGCCAAATGGGCCTGGCCACATGGAAAATTGCTTAAGGTCTTTCAAAAACTACCTACATTGTCAACACATTTCCAAAGAAGATGGCAATAATATCAATGCCAAGTCACTCCTATCTTAAGCTTAGAAAAGCAAATCCATTAAAAGATATCCGTGAGTTAGGCAGACTTTGATAACGTTATTATGCTGATTTCAAAAGCCACTGGAACAGGTTTATCTATCTATGCATATATTTCAGGTGTGGTCCCTAAATTATATAAAACATAGTCTAATTGACTGATAATTTAAAAAAAAATTATTGAATTGTTTTAGTGTTATGGATAGGCAGTCATAGCCAGTAATGTCCTTGGATAAGTCACTTAACTTTTTTGGCTTCCATTTTATTTATTTGTAAAATGAAGGGGGATTAGATTGGATGACCTGTAAGGTCTCTTCCAGCTCTAAATCCATGATTTTATCCTGTTAGGATCAGTCAGAGAAGGCACTGGGAGAGAGAGAAGAGGGAGGACTTACAAACAAAAAAGAAGAGAAGATATGAATCCCATACCAGAAAGGAGCTTAGTATCTAGTCAATAGAGACAAGATAAAACTATGTGAATTAGATATCAGAACATACACAGAAATATACAGGGCAAACAGAAATTCACATTCTCATCATCAGAGATTCATGTGAATACATCATCTTTATGATTTCACAAATCAGTCTTAGAAAATTCAGAATTGAATTTAGGCAAAGGTAGTTCAGTATCAACTTTTGAAGAAGGTTCAGTATCAACTTTTGTTCTAGTGGAACAAAAAGATCTGTGTCCCAGAAATCTGTGATCAATGATGTAAATAAAAGCATACATGGCATGCATATGATGTCACAAAACCCAGAAGGACAGCAACAAGTTAGGTGATAGAGTCAGGATTCAGCAAGATCACTGGGCTAAATCTAATAAGGTAAACTACTACAACAAAGGTCAATATTGTCTTGAACTTGGGTTCAAAAATTAACTTCACAAATTCAAGATGGGGAGATGTGGTTAGACAATAGTTCATCTGAAGAAAGAACTTAGAATTTTAGTGGCCTTCAAGCTCAATAGTGATCAAGAGTGTGATTTTAGGCTAGGTTGGGAGAGTCATGGTATCCAGAACAAGGTTGGTGATAATACCACTAGATTCTGCCTTGGTCATATACCATCAGAAGTATTGTGCTTAATTCTAGGTGTCACATTTTCTAGGTCATGCTATATGAAGGTCAGATGAAGGATTCTGAGATTGTCTGGAGGAGAAACAAGTTGGGGGAGTGGTCATTATAACTGTTTTCATGCACTCGAAGAGTTGTCAAATGGAAGAGGGATTAGATTTGTTCCATTCTGTCACTAAGTAGGTGAGTTGTAAAGAAACAAAGTTGGGACTAAGGTATGGAGAACTTTCCTAATCATTATGGCTGACCAAAAGTAGAATGGGCTGACTTGGAAGGCAGTGAGTTCCCATTCATTGGGAGTTTTCAGGCAAAGGCATGGTGACCATTTGCTAAGTATGGAATTGAGGGTATTTTTGTTCAGGAATGGATTGGATTAGATGATCTCTGAGGGCCCTTCCAAGTCTGTGATTTTGTGATTCCATGAGTTGATAAGGTCACCATTTTCTGTTCAAGTAAAGGACTTTTAGCTGGGCCTTGAAAAATAGCTAGGATTTGGAGAGACAGACAATGATAAATTTGACGCAGATGAATAATTTTCAAAGCATGAGTAAGCTTTCTCCTTCCTATTCTAAATGATTATTTTCTTCGGTTCCCCTATTGTTACTTATAGTGGAAAGAATGCTGGACTAGGAGTCAGTAGACCTAGGTCTGGTCCTTCCCCTTGCCACTAACACACTGTGACATAGGATAAGTCACTTCAGGTCCCTGAGTCTCAGGTTTCCTTCTCTTTAAAATGGAGAGAATGATCTCTGGCCTCTCTCAGGATTGTTATGAAATTAAAGGAGGCAGTGGATGTGGCAGCTGTAGTGCAGTGGATAGAAAGCTGGTCTTGGATCCAGGAAAACTGCTTTAGGCAACTCTCTAAGACTATAAGATGCAGAGGAGGTGCCTACTTTCATTCATAGAGAGAGTTCTCCATTATCAGTGAAATCACTGATTCTATCCTTTTGTTGTTCAGTCTTTTTTCAGTCCTATCCCGATTCTTCGGCACCCCATTTGGTGTTTTCTTGGCAAAGATACTGGAATGGTTTGCCCTCCCTTCTCCAGCTCATTTTACTGATGAGGAAACTGAAGCAAACAGGGTCAAGTGACTTGCCCAGGGTCATACAGTCAGTAAGTATTTGAGACCAGATTTTTAACTCAGGATGACGAGTCTTCCTGACTTCAGGTCCCCACTCTATCAACTGTACCCCCTAGCTGCCCAGATCCTATCCCTAAAAGCTGTAAAAGTACTTTGTAAATATTAAAGGTCGATCACTAAAAACTATATACTGTAAGTACACTTATCACTTCACATTCCTCATTTCTCCCCTGGCTGCATTACTTTGGGACTTCTCTGACTGATTCTCCACCATGCCCCAGGAAGCTCATCATCCTGTTAAGATCCCATTAGTCTTGGGTACTCTACCTCATCACTATCATCTGCCTCTCTGAAGGGAAGGTGGGGCCGTGAACTCCAAACCTCCACTTAAAGAGAGAGCTCAGCTCAGATATCTCATTTATCACCTGGCTGCACTATTTCGGGACTTCTCTGCCTGTCTTCTCCATCTTATCCCCTCTCCACCACCTCCCTCCCAGCTGACTTTTGTGTGTTGTCTTCCCTGTTCAATCACAAGCTCCTTGAGGGCAGAGCCTGGCTTTTGTTTCCCATATTTGTATCCCCAGCACTTAGCACAGTGCCTAGCACACAGCAGATGCTTAATATGTGTTTATTCACTACTGCCTACTATAAAAGGTTTATACCTATCTGCTTCACAATCTCTAACTGCAGCCTTCATTACAACTTCCAGGCATAGCTGCTTGACTGCATTTTAAATATGACGATACATTCCCTGGGTACCCTGCATGGCCTATATTCTATCCTTCTCACAATGATGAACTTCCCTCCTTTATTGCTGTATTAAAGTGTGTTAATCAAATGAGAAGTGTTAAGCGCTTTTCCGTTATGAATAATCCTTCCTGAGATGTACATGCTCAATGGGAAAATAAAGAGACAGACAGGGATCAAAGGCTGGAGAGGATCAAACAATAACAGCAGTTTTGATTTGTGTTAATTTTGCATGTACCAAAGGAAAAATATGCCAAGTTTCTCTTTATGAAAAAAAAGACAGAAGAATGACAGTAACATGTTGTTTGAAGGCTGAAGGTCAAAGGAAGGACATTTTGCTCAGATATTGTAGGAAAGGAGAGGCCACACAAATACAATGGCACAAGCTGTTTTTGTGCTAGAGACTGATGCACATTCGTCAAATGTTAGTTTTAAGAGCTCAATATTTTTTAGGTGGCAGTGGTGGTGGTGGGGTGAATGGAGGAGCCAGTACAACAAAAAGAGTATGGATTTGGAGGCAGGAAGACTGGGATCAAATCCTGGCTCCATTATTATTTACTAGCAGTGTGACCTTGGGGAAGTCATTTACTTCTCTGAACTTCAATATTCCTGGGGCTCATAATTCACATCCACAACTCATTATATTCTAGTGAAAGTCGATGTCTAGTATCATGTTACGCACAGCTAATAAATGTTTGTCGTGATGTATTCTTTTGAGATCCTCTAATTGAGAATACTTTGCAAGCTGATATAACCACACAAGCATCTAGGATGAATTTATACAATGTGATCCTGGAGAGCTAGCAAAATATACTCCCTTGTCTCACTCTCATTTTTGAAAACTGAAAGATGGCATAATTTATTTTGAATTGTAAAGATCACAGCTCAGACCCCAGGACTGGGGGGGTCCTGTCCTTTTTGATTTGTGTTACTATATTTATTAGTATAACAATTATCATTCAATAGCAGTCACATACATATTTTAGAAAGTGCATGATAGTTGTGACTGATGGTATTTCTGCATATGAGAAATAGGAAAGGAATGAGGCCTTGGCTAATTATCACCGAATGAAGAACTATGAGCAGAGACTCACACTTGGTGCATTTGCTATGCAAAAGAAATAGATGTATGCGGCCTAACCTAGAGGATTTTGCAAGCTGAGGTGGGATATTTTGGGAGGTAGTGTAGAGAGTTAGGTGGTGAAGTGGAGAGAGTGCAGGACCGAGAGTCAGAAAGACTCATCTTTGTGAGTTCAAGTCTGGCCTCATTCTAGCTATGTGACCTTGGGCATGTCATTTGACCCTGTTTGCCTCAATTTCCTCATCTGTCAAATGAGCTGGAGAAGGAAATGGCAAATCACTCCAGTATCTTTGCCAAGAAAACCCTAAATGGGGTCACAAAAAATAGGACATGACTGAAAGGACTGAACTAAATTGTACAGCAATTGTCAAACAATTTCCTGAAGAACACATCAGCAAGTTCAAATAACTTTTGGAAAGAGAATTGGAATTAGGGATCTGGAGATCTAGGTGGTGCAGTAGAAAGACAGCTGGATTGTAGTCAGGGAATCTGAGTTCTAATACTGACTCTTCCCCTTACTACCTGTGAGATGTTGGGCAAGTCACTTAAACTTTCTTGACCTTGATTCCCTCATCTGTAAAATGAGTGGTTGGACTAAAGGACTTTGAAGGTCCCTTCCTTCTCTCCACCTATGATCCCAAGATCCTGGCTTATTAGCTCAGACCAGCTCTTGAGAACAGATTGCTAAATTTTCAGTGTGAGCATATATGCTTATACTGCCACAGCTAAGAATGGTTTTTACATTTTAAAATACAAAGAACCTTATTTACAAATATAAAAACCACTCATAGCTGGGTGCTGTACACAAACAGGTGGAAGGCAAAATTTGCCTTGGATCCTGATCTAGATTTAAAAAAAGTGATTTTAACAAAAATGTTAATAAGGCACATTAAACTTTAAAATGTCTTGTTGTACCTTTTTTGAAGAGCTAATTATTAAACATTTATCAATCTACTCCTGCTTATTGTCCATGTGATCCTGATCACTTGGTAAATGCTTGTTGGATCCAACTAATTAAAAGGCGTCATTTGGTTGTTGGCCATGAACTCATTCCCACCATCCCTTGTCATTAGGAACTGGGATTAGGTATTGGAAAGGTAGACAATGACTTAGAATACAACATTTAAGAGGACACAATAGATACAATGAATACAACTTTTATAAAAACATATTTTTATCCTAAGAGAATTCTGTTCTCCATGTCAAATGGGTATTCATGTTCTAATCAGTCAAGTCCATTATGTTACAGTGAAGGCTGAGAGCTTCAGGGTGGATGGTAACAGACCTGGGCCACAATCATCAGAAGCAGAGGAAGAATAATTCTTGCCCAAGGTACCTAAGTACCTTCTACTGGATTGTCTTGTCAGTCCTCATGCAGACAGACAGAACCCTTGACCGCATGGTCAGACCTATACAAAAGGAAGATTGCAGATTGTAAAGTCCTAATAGACTGTGAGCTCCTTGAAGGCAGCTACTGCCTTTTGTCTCTTTTTGTATCTCTCCAGCACATAGCACAGTGCCTAGCACATAGTAGGTATTTAATAATGTTTATTGATTGACTGCTTGAAGATGGAGTAGTTTGGCAGTCATGTTCAGCATGTATTGGAGGTTGGAGAGTGTAATGGGTGAGGTCAGGTAGAAGAGCTTTCAATAGTTCTGGTAAGAGATAATGAGACTTGAGCTGAGGTTGTGGTGGTGAGAATAATAAGGAGAGGCATGGTTTGTCTATCGACCTATAACTAGGGTGAGAGCACAGGGTGGTGAAGGACTATGAGGCATGGGGATACTGGTCTCCACTATGGGGAAGAAGTATGCCTTCCTGCATCTCAGTACATGAGACAAAGCCCCAGTCCTAATTATGGAGGTAGAATTGATGAAACTATTGTAGGAAAAAAAAGTGTCCTAATATGGCATGGTGTCACAGCAAGAATCCTGGGTCTGAAGTCATTGAACCTGGATTTAAATGTCTGCTCTGAACCTTCCTGTGTTTCCTTGGGCAAGTCACCCTCTTCCCCCTTTTCTGGTTAGTTTCTTCATCTGTAAAAGGGAGATAATAATACTTAAACCCCTCATCTCCCAGGGTTATTGTGAAGAAAATACTTAGTAAACTTAAAAGCTCTAATGAAATTTGAGCTATTATTTAGTGCAAAGTGAGCATACAGGTGCTGAAAATGTACAGAATAAGAGAGGAATTTGGACTAAGCTGTCACCCAAGATGCAGTTTCCAAGAGTACCTTGCAATATCTTATGTTCTTTCATAACTGCTGCATAGCAAAGTACTATTGGCTTAGTTACCTAATATAGATATTTTAAAAATCACATTTTTCAGACAGTTAGTTCCTATGACAGCCTATGACCTTTTGGTATTTGGGAAAAATGAAACCTAGCAAGAGCTGGAGCAGCCCCGACATTTCACTCTGAGCTAGCGGTAAACCAGCTGCTTCTGAAGGCTGGCTCGTCAGTTCAGTGCTTGATAGGTAATAGCTGTGTGACGCTTCAGTATCATTTGGATGCAGCAACATTGAAAGATGATGGCATCAACTGTCAGGTTCCTGGGGTGGAAAGAGCACTAAAGGCAACTGGATGGTCCAGGGCTGCTATAAACATTTTTTGCGCATGTAGGTCCTTTTCCTTTTTTAATGATCTCTTTCTAATACAGACTGAGTAGTAGTATTGCTTGATCAAAGGGTATGTACAGTTTGTTTGCCCTTTGGGCATAGTTCCACATTGCCCTCTAGAATGATTGGATTAGTTCACAACTCCACCAACAATGCATTAGTGTTCCACTTTTCACACATCCTCTCCAACATTTATCATTTTCCTTTTCTGTCATATTAGCCAATCTAATAGGTGTGAGGTGGTTCCTCAGAGTTGTTTTAATTTTCATTTCTCTAATCAAAAGCACTTTAGGGCACTTCTTCATATACTTATAGATAGCTTTGATTACTTCATCTGAAAACTGCTTTTCATATCCTTTGACCATTTATCACTTGGGCAATGGCTTGCATTCTTATAAATTTGGTTCTCTATATTTTTGAGGAATGAAGCCTTTATCAGAGATGCTTGCTGTAAAGATTGTTTCCCAGCTTTCTGTTTTCCTTATAATCTTGGTTGCATTGGTTTTGTTTGTGCAAGAGCTTTTTAATTTAATATACTCAAAATTATCTGTTTTACATTTTGTAATGCTTTCTATCTCTTGTTTGGTCATGAGCTTGTAACTCACTTAACTTCTCTTTTAAGAATTTGGATGTTATACCACTTGGTGCATGTATGTTTTGTATTGATATTATTTCATTGTCTATGATATCTTTTTTAGCAAGATGTAGTTTCCTTCCTTACATCTTTTAATTAGGTCTATTTTTGCTTTTGCATTGTTTAAGATCAGGATTGCTACCCCTGATTTTTTTTTTTTACTTCAGCTGAAGCATAATAGATTTTGCTCCAGCCACTTACCTTTATTCTGTGTGTGTCACTCTGCTTCAAGTGTGTTTCTTGTAAACAATATATTGCAGAATTCTGGTTTTTGATCCACTCTGTTATCTACTTCCTTTTTATGGGAGAATTCATTCCATTCACATTCACAGTTATGGTTACTAGCTATGTATTTCCCTCCATCCTAGTTTTCCTCTCATTTGTCTTCTCTTTCCTTTTACCCTTTCTCTCCTCAACAATGTTTTGCTTTTGTCTACTGCCTCTCCCTGTCTTCCTTTCCTTCTGTCACCCCTCTATTACTTAATATCCTCCCCTCCTACTTCCCTGTTGGGTAAGATAGTTTTCTATAACCAATTGATTGTGTATATTATTCCCTCTTTGGGCCAATACTGATGAAAGTAAGGTTCAAGTGATGCCCATTGCTTACCGTCCCATCTTGCCCTCTACTGTAATAGGTTTTTCATGTCTCTTCACGTGAAATAATTTACTCTATTCTACCTCTCCCTTCCTTTTGCACACAGTGTACTTCTCTTTCTCATCCTTCAGTTATTTTTAAAATATCTTTCCCTCAAATTCATCTTATACCCATACACTCTATCCATGTATATTCCTTCTAGATGTACTCTTAGTGGTACAATTTTTGAGAATTACAAGTATCATCGTCCCATGTAGGAATGTAAACAATTCAGCTCCACTGAATCCCTTATGTCTTCTTTTCCCTTCTCACTTTTTTAGGTTTTTCTTGGGTCTTGACATTGGAGATCAATTTTTTTTTTGTTCAATTCTGGTCTTCTCCTTATGAAAGCTTAAAATTCTTCTGTTTCATTGAATGACATTTTTCCCTTGAAGTATTATGCTTAATTTCGCTGGGTAGGTGATTCTTGGTTGTAGTCCTAGCTCCTTTGCCTTTCAAAATATCATGTTCCATGACCTCTGATCCTTTAATGTTGCAGCTGCTAAGTCCTGTGTAATCCTGATTGTGGCTCCCTAATATTTGAATTGTTTCTTTCTGGTTATTTGCAGTATTTTTTCCTTGACTTGATGGTTCTGTAATTTGACTATAATAATGTTCCTTGGAGTTTGTATTTTGGGATCTCATGACATACATTTAAGTTTAATTTGTATTATTAAAATTTTCTCCAGCATTTTCTTAAATTTAGATAGTTAACAAAACACTAAATCAAGCCCTAATTTGTAGCATTTGCTGAAAACTTAACAATCAGGTCTCCAGAAAACTCCTGCATATATCTATACTTGTCATTGTAAGATAGATAGTGTGTGTGTGTGTGTGTGTGTGTGTGTGTGTGTGTGTGTGAGAGAGAGAGAGAGAGAGAGAGAGAGAGAAAGAGTTTCCCTCTAGTAACTGGAGCAGGAGCTTAGTCAAGCGAGCTTGTTTGGATACCTTTTCTGCTTTGTATTTCTTTGCCTGATGATAGGTGACCAAACAGCAATCTCAAGATGGATGTTTTTAGTCTTACAGGCAGATTTGTGAGCCTGAGAGATCAGAGCATGTCATGCCTTCAGTCATGCCATCTACACTATAGGAAATTCCTTCTTTATATCTATACAGCACTTGGAAAAGAAGACAACAACCTTGGGAAGATGAGCCTAAGTCATGGCCTGGCTTGATAGGATTTAAATGCCTGTTCAAGTGTCCTGAAAACTGCATCATATCTTCATGTTTTAAGTATCAACGTTCTGGGTGAGTATAACAGTAAACTTATTGCTTTTGCTACTTTTTAAAGTTAGTTATTTTTTTCTGTCAATGTGCTAATATGTCTTTTGTGTAGAAGAAATAAATAACTGTTCTATACCTGATATAGATTGAACATTGAGTCTAATTTCTTCTCCTACTTTGGGGAGACTCTAGACACAGCCAAGCCTAACCTTTAAGTAATTTTCCCTGGGGCTTCTATGGTAGCTGGCAAGTAAAGAGTACAAATGAAGAGTCTAGTTCTCAATTTAGAGGTCAAGCTCCATAGGATTGAACCCAATCTCCTCTCATGGGTCCAGAGTTGAGAGAGGTTCTCTTAGTGAAAATAACAATAATAATGTCTAGAAATTATATAGCAGTTTAAGGTTTGTAAAGCACATTATAAGTATGGGATGTCCCAAAAACTGTGTATATACTTTATCAGTCTATAATACTACAATGTCTTTTCTTTTTCAGAAAATAAACAGCTATTATTCACAATCAATATGTGTTTATATTTTGGGGCACATCATGTATTATCTCATTTGATCCTCACAACAACTCTGTGAGGCAGGTAGTATTATTATCCCCATTTTACAGATGAGGGTACTGAGACTGAAAGAGGGTAAATGGCTTACTGAGGATCAAGTGCCTCAGTACTTGTGGGCCCAACAGTAATTCAGTGATTGTTTTAGATAGATAGATAGATAGACAGACAGATAAAGATATATACAGTCCAACATGAAGAATTATAATTGATCAAGAGACACTGAAGAATTCACCTAGAAAAAGAGTATAACTCCATTAAAAACTACATGTAGAAACTAAAAAAAAAATGAATTTTCCATAAGGGCTACATGAATATACAGAAAAAAATGAAGTAATTAATAAAAAATGAAGCAAAGGCCCTAGGGGAATGAATGTGAAAGACAATATATAGCTTAATACAGAAAGTGGTAAAACTTACCCAAGTAATGGAATCCCTGAAAACCAGAAAGAGCCAAACAGAAATCAATGAATCCATGAACAGCAAAAAGCATTAGAAAAAAAATCAAAAGACTGAAAAGAATAAAATAAAATCTAAGGTGTTTATTGTCAAAAGCAACTAACCTGGAAAACACATCAAGGGGAGACAATCTAAAATTCATTGAACTCCTTGAAAACTATGATTAAAAAAGCTTAGACGCTACATTGCAAGAAATTACAAGTGAAAGTTCTGTTTGAATCCTTTTGTTTCAAATGTTTTTAATGCAAAAACATATTGTTAAATTCTGGCTTCTAATCTGTTTTGACACCTTGTTCTATTTTATGGGTGAGTTTTTTCCATTCATATTTAAAAGTATGATTGGTAATTGTGTATTTCCCTTTATCCTATCTTTTTCTGCATTTCACTTTCTTTGCTGCCTATTCCCTCTTTCTAATAAAGATTCAGATATTGAGACAGGAGTATACTCAGTTCCAGTGATCTTTATTTTATATGCTTCTTTTCTGTTACTACTCTTCTCTTCCACTCATCTAATCCTCAATCACCGGTCTTGTCCTATGTTTCCTTCCTTTTATTTCCGCCTTTATGATGCATTGTATTCTAATGGAGTATGGTTTTGCTTATGAATAATACCGCCTTGAATTTACCCTCCCTCTTAATCAATTTCTCTCTTTTTCTTTCCTCTCTTTTTCCCTGCCTGATTACCTGTTGAGGTAGCTAGTGACATAGTGCTAGATCTACAGTTAGGAAGACTAGAGTTCAAATCCTGCCTCAAACACTTTTAGCTGTGTGACCCTGGGCAAGTCACTTAAACTTTTTCAGCTTGTTTTCTCATCTATAAAATGGGAATAGTAGTTGCACCGACCTCACCAAGTTGTTGTTAGGATTAAATGAAATAATATAAATAAATAAATAATAACAAACCTTAAAGCATTACATACATGTTAGCTACTATTACTGAGTTTAATATATTTCTCCACTAAACTCTTTGCACATATTTATGTGTATTCAATTCACCTTTATCTGATCAGATGAAAATGATGTCATTGCATTGACTGATCCCCCCATCCCTTCTTCCATGTTCTTGTATACTCTGAGTATGTGACAATAAGCTCTATGCCCTTCCTCCTTCTTGTATATTCCTTTTTCTCTTCCCTTTTATTTTTGTCTGAAGATTATCAAAATTTAACAAAACTACTCCCATGCCCTCTACCTTACTCCCTCAAAGACCCTTAAAGAAATTAGGATTCTGAGGGGACCCTTGCTGCATCTCCTCCATTAGAAATATAAATACTTCATCATTGCATGTGCTCAAATGTGTTTACTTTTTTGTTTCTTTTGACTCCTAGGTTTTGCATTTCAAAGAATCTACTCCACTCTCATATCTTCATCTGGAATAACTGGAAGTCTTTTATTTCATTAAGGATCCACTTTTTTCCCTGTTAGAATATGCTCAGCTTCAAGTTATGCTTAGTTGTAAACCTGTGTCTTTTGCCTCTCCCCCTCCCTCTTCATCATTTCAACACCCCCTAACTTTAATTAAGCCCTCCCTTGTGACAAAGATAAAACACTTAAGCAGAACCAGTGAACTGTTTTTCGCATCTGACAGAAAAAACAATATTACACATCTATATGCTCTGATAGTAATAGAAGGAAAAAGGGGTGCATTTTCTCAATGAAAATTGGTCATTATAATTTTATAGTATTTAGCCAGTTCCTAGAGTTCTAGTTCCCAGAGGAACTGGGCCTTTAGTACTGGTCCAACTCCATTTAGATTATAGATCAGAAGAGATATAAATATTTTCTCTGGGAAAGGCAGTAAGATGTAGTGGAAAGAGGGTTGGACTTAAAATTTAGAAATAGCTAGCCTGGCCAGAAGGACTCATAGACAAGCAGAGCAGCTTTGAAATGTGTGTTGAATTTATTATGTTTCTAAAATAAAAAGCAAGTTATATATAACAGAGATTCACAATTCATTTATAATACTCTGTTCTGATGTGTCTGTCTGTCTATCTATCTATCTATCTGGAAGTAGTCATTTTAGTAGATGTTTGTTAAGTTCAGAATTTTTTAATGGAAAAAAATTTGATTGGAGTAGGTAGAAATCAATACCTTTATAAGACAACAAAAACTGAAAAGAAAGACTGAAAAAAATCAGAAAAGTGTAAGGTTGTGTGGTTTGTCCCTCATTCTCGAAAAGGACCATGACATCAGGGAGATGATGACATGACTTGCAATTGACTTTGATTTGAGTGAGGGAGGGCTGTGCAAAGCCACCAGCTTCACTTTCTCCTCCAGAGCTATCTGGGTCCAGTGGCCAGATAGTGATCAGGACAACTGGAGATGGCCCAGGATGCAGTGGGAGACCCTGGCGCTTTTAAGCTAAGATCTTTTCAGGTTCTCATTTTGAGTGAGGCAACACCCATTCAGTGAATAGGCCTCTTTAAAAAATGAGTCAAGGGATGGCCTCTTTAATAAAGAAAAAATCATATGGGGGGAGGGAATACCCTCAGAGTTGCTGGCCAAAAGAGAAACAGTAACTATTTACATTCACTCTGATCCTGGAGGACCCAAAAAATAATCATTAAGTGGTGTTTGGGAAGGTACCTATTATTGTCCAAACCATGAGATCAAGAGTGAATTGGGTTTAAGGCTTTGTCTTTGAGAAAGAAATCTAGGCTGTAAACTCCAAGTTAACTAGGTAGCTTTCATCAACATTTACCTTCCTTTGGGCAGAATACCCTTAGGTAAGGGAAGAAGAGAGGAGAGGGAGGGAAGGGAGAGGGAGGGGAGGGGAGGAGTTGCCCAACTGGAACTGGCCAGCTGGGTCCCTAGCTCAGACTACTCACAGGTTGTGGTTTATCCTTGTTCTGGAAGAGGACCATGACATCAAGAAGATGATGACATGACTTTGCAATTGACTTTGATTTGATCAAAAACAGGTTACCTGGGGGGAAAGGTCAAGGAGAGATAATCTAAGAATCATTGGACTACCTGAAATCTTGACTCTTTTTATTAGCTATGTGGCCTTAGGAAGTCATTTACTTTCTTCAAGCCCCAGTTTCATCATATGTAAATGGGGAAATAATGTCTGCCATGTTAATTTTTATAGGAAGGGAATAGTTCTCACTCAGAAGGGTGTGAATGGTTTCCTACTCCAGTTAGAAATCATAAGCAGGGAGCCAGCAACCATATAGAAATTAGGTGAAGAAGAGAGGGGTTAGGGGCAAAGGTGAATAGATGATGGAGTAATTAACTCAATAGGAGAGAATGATGATTGAAGAAGTCATAGAATTATATGGAATATGGAATAGCTAAATTGGAAGAGGCTTCAGAGACCATCTAATTCAATACATACATGTAGGAATGTCCTCTACAGCATACCTGATAAATGTTCATCTATCTTTTGCTTGAATACCTCCAGTGAGGGGGCTCCCTTGACTTCCAAAGGCAGCCCATTCCACTTTTGAACAGCTCTAATTATTGGGGAGTTCTCCCTTGGATCAAGCCTAAATCTGCCTCCTTGTCACTTCTCTTAATTGCTCCTAGTTTTGCCCTCTAGAGTTGAGCAGAACAAGTCTAATTCTTTCAAGTAATAGCCTTTCAAATACTTGGAGACAGCTGTTATGTCTTCCTCTGTCTTCTGTTTCCTAGGCTAAGCATCCCCGTTACTTTCAACATACTCTTTTATGGCATCAGTTTCCAGTCCTGTTGCCAGTTTGGTTACTCTAATCTGAAAGCACTTTGCCTAGCTTGCCAATATCCTTATTCAAATGTGGCACCTAGAACTGAACATGACACTCTAGAGGCAATTTGACCAGGAAGACCACAGCAAGACTTTGACCTCCATTGTGCCTACTTTAACGTGTCTTGAGAATAGTTTTTGTTGTTGCCATGTCATGCCACTGGCCTCTAAAAAGTTTGCAATCCACCCAAACCTTTCAGAAGCACAATCTGCTTCCTCTCACTTCCATCCAATGTTTTGGTTCATGAGTCTTCAAGCTTATGAAAGGCAACCAATAGAAGGACAATGATGATGAGGTCTTTCATTTTTTCCTCTTCCTCATCATAAGGAAATGGACTTAAATTGCATCTTAGAGCTGAATTAGGCAAAAGGGTTAACTTTTACCCTATCACAGATCGTTTGGAATCATTGAAAACTCTGGAAAGTGCCAAGAACCAAATCAAGTGTTCCCTGTATGTTTCAGGGGTGGTTCTGCCCAATGGCAGTGGGTTGGATTAGTCACTAGATGGTTCTGTAAGATTTATTCCAGTTCTGTGGTTGTCGATTTTAAAAAGTCTCTTGGCTGGGAAGAACTCTCAGCTTCTGTGGGGGCAAGATGAGTTCAATTTTCTCTAGGTGTAGACCTTTCCATATTCTTTTGTGTGCAAACAACAAAACAACTCTTTCTGATTCTCAGAAAAAACACCTATAATTAGTTGTTGTTAAAAAAATGCACACACACAAATTGTACAGAGCAGAGACAAAAGTAAAGGGAAAGGTGGCCTTTTGTGACCTTCCAGAGCTATGACAGTCTTGGGGACTAATTGCAGAGCAGCAATGGGGTAGACATGCAAGTGTACCCCTAACCTCTTTGTTGACAAGCTGTTAGCCTACAGGAGTTTATATCTTCTGGGATTTTAATAAATCCTTCATTTCAGAAACTCATGCCTGAGGACCTTTTTCCCTTAGTGGATGGCTTTGTGTGTCTCACATTGTCTACTTAATATGCTCAAAACAAAACAAAATAAAACAATAACCAGGCAACATATTTGAGATTACCTGATATTTGGTAACAGAAAACCAAAGGGCTCTTCCTTTTCTAGGGGCTATGGGGAAATTGAATGATAGAGGCAATGGGGTATATTTGAAAGACTGGAGTTGGAAGGTCGGCATTGGAAACCTAGCTTTGCCATCTATTATCTGTCCGTGTAACCTTGAGAAAGTCACTTAATTCTAGGCTTGCTTCCTCATCTATGAAAAGAGAGGATTAGACTCAGTTTACAATGCCCCTTCCAATTCCAGTATTACGCATTCTGCATTCTATGTTCTAAGGTTCTGTGTTCTAAGACCCTTTCTTGTTTCAACTTCTAGCATTCTGGGATCCTTCCACCTCCAACTAAATATACATATATATTTATATTTTTAATATATTAGAATATATGAATTATTAAATCTACAGAATCATAGATTAAGAGCTAGAAAAGACCTTCAAACATATTCAGTATGACTTCCCTCACCTTACAAATAAAGAAGCTGAGGTTCAAAGACATCAAATGACTTGCTTGAGGACATATATGTAAAAATAAAAGGGCAGCTATGTGGTTCAGTGGATAGAGTGCCTCATCTGGAATTAGGAAGACTTGAGTTCAAATCCAGCCTTAGACACTTACTAGCTGCGTGACTCTGGGCCAAATACGACCCTGTTTTGCCTCATTTCCTCATGTATAAAATGATATAGAGAAGGAAATGGCAAACCACTCCAGTATCTTTGCCAAGAAAACCCCAAAAGGTGTCACAAGACTAGGACACAACTGTAAAAAAGACTAAACAGCAATAATAACAACAGCCAAAAGACATGGGGTTTGAATCGGCGACTTAGACTCCAAAGCCAGTCTTTTATTTTGACAATAGACATTCCTTGCAAACATCCAAAAAAGTCTCTGATGAAGTATGCCCTGCCCCCCAAGCAATTAAGTAAGACTGCTAAATAGAATCATTGTGACTGATCCTATATTTTACTTTATGTGGTTTGGTTTTTTTTTGTGATTTACCTCTTGTTAACATAAAGACAGTTGAGTGCTTTAACTTCTGTAATTTAGTGCTGGCATTGTAGATTGTGTTTGACATGTATTTTATTGTCTTTTAATACTGTTTTATTTACATGGTTGTAGTCATTGATATATTTTATATATATATATATGTATATACACACATCCATCCATCCATATATACATACATTCATCGTTGGGGTTCTGTTTTCTTCACTGGACATAACATTATATAACTCTTTCCATGTTTCTATGAATTCTTCATTCCTTATGAAGCAATAAAATTAGATTACATTCATATGCCAAACTCTGTCCAGTTTTCCAGTTGTTGGGCAAATTTCTCCTAGTATTAAGTATTACAAATAACCAATAAACATTTCTTAAGTGCCTATTATGTGCCAGGTACTGTGCTAAGTATTGGGGATACAAAGAAAGGCAAAAGATAGCCCCCGCTCTCAACAAGCTCACAGTGGGGAGACAACGTGAAAACTACATGTACAAACAAGCTATATACAGGATACATTGAAATAATCAATAGAGGGAAGGCACTAGAATTTAAGGGGATTGGGGAAAGGTTTCCTGTAGAAGGTGGGCTATCAGCTGGGACTTTTGACCATAAATGTTTTTCATTGTTGGCATTTAGAATAATAACCAATGTGCACATAGTACCTTACATGAATTATCTCATTTGAATCTCCTAATAATATGAAGCAACTTCTATGAGATATAAACCCAGTAGTGGGAAACCTGGGCTAAAGTATATGGTCAGTTTAGTCACTTTTCTTGAGTAATCTCAAATAGTTTTCCAGAATGTTGGTACCAACAACAACTTCAGGCCTACTTCAACCAAGTGAATTAATATGCTGTTCTGACACTGAATTTTCCCATCTTTTATCATCTTTGTCTTGATGAGGGTCTTGTGAGGTAATGTCTCTGAGCAGTTTTAATTTGTATTTCTCTAATGATGAGTGATTTTTAACAATTTTTTCAGGTAGTTGTTGATAGCCTTCCTTCTTTCTTTTGAAATGTAATCATTTATATCCTTCAGTTATGCGATGGACTATATGTTGGTAGGAAACCTCATCTTTCTGACTTTTGGGCAGCAGTCTTGCACTGTTGACCACCCTTTCCTCCCAGATCCTCTCCTCCCTCAGTTTGCATGATGCACCTCTCTTTTCATCTTCTTCCTTCTAGCCTGGTTGTTACATCATGGTCTCCTTTGCTGGATCATTACCTGTGACTCACCCCTGAACTATCCCTTTTCTGTTCTATCTTTATATTTTCAGTGATCTCATCAATTTTCATGAGTTCAAGTCTCCTCTCTATGAATCTGATACTTAGAAGTACATATCTAGCCCTACTTACTCTCCAGAGTTACAGTCCAACATCATCAACTACCTTGACATTTACAACTGGATTTTCCATAGACATCTCAAACTCATCATTCCTTCCTCCTCCTTCTTAATGTCCCTACCTCTGTTAAGGGAACTACCATCCTTATCTTCACTCAAGTTTGCAATCTGGGAGTCCTCATCAACTCTTCATGGTCCTCAAACTCCCTCCCCCCAGCCAATCATTTGCTATGTGTTGTTGTCTCTATGTCAGCATCATCCCCATACATAGTCCTGCTTCTCTTCATTTACATTGATACCATCCTAATTCAGGCCCTCAATACTTCTCAGCTGAACTATTACAACAGCTTTTTAGTTGACCTTCATAACTTTTGTCTCCTCTCACCCTGATCCATTCTCCACATATCTGTCAAAGTAATACTCCTAAAGAATGACCATGTCACTCCCATCCTTAAGAAACTTCAGTAGCAACTAGGATAAAATACCAACTCTTCCACTTGACATTGAAAGTGTTTCACAATCTGGCTCTAATCCACTTTTCTAGTCTTTCTACACATTCCTTCTCTTTACTCCCAATACCTAGCACAATATCTAGCACATAAGAGAAACGTAATCAATGCTTGCTTGATTATTTAACTTGTACACTCCATGAACCAGCCAAACTGGCCTACTTGTTCTCTGGACACAATGTTTTGTTTCCTGTCTTCATGCCTTTGCGCTGGCCGTCTCCCATCCCTGGATACAGTTACCTCTACTTCTTAGAATCCCTTAGCGTCTGCCACAGTTCAGTGCACGTGAGCCTACACATAGCCTATCTTGATCAGTTGCTAGTAACCTCCTGAAATTACTTTGCTTCTGTTTTGCACATTATCTCATATATATTTCTCCATGTATATATTGCCTTTCCACCCCCAAATAGAATGTAAGGTCATTAAGGCCTGGTACTGTTTCATTTTTATATCCTCAACATCTAGGAGAAAGCCTGGTACCTAGAATACAGTTAACAACTCTTTGCTGAATGAATGAATACCTTCTGTGGTCTCTTCTATCAAGAAAGATGAGATAATATTTGTAAAGTGCTTAGCACAGTGTACGACACATAGTAGGTGCCTATAAATGCTTATTTCTTTCCCCTCATTTCCTCTTCCCACTTCTATCCTTTAAAATTCTGTGACCACTTGCCTATTGGGGAATAGCTCTCAATTGTATAGATTTATGTTAATTCCCTATAGATTTTGGATTTCTGTCATTCTATATTCTAACCATCAAAGAGACTTTCTAGCACAAAATCTTAGGTAGGATTCCATGATTGCTAGATCTGGGAGGGATATGACAGATATTCCAGTCTAATTCCCTCATTAGCCAGAAAGGCTTAACTGGGGCCGAGAAAGAGGATATGATTTATACCAGGTCATTCCAGGAACACATGGTTAGATTTTATTTTATTTTATTTTATTTTCAGTCTGTGAAAGAGAGAAAAGAGACTTGTTTCCCTGAATTCAGTAGAACAGACTTAATGAAGCAATAGTACCATAGCATCTTACATCTGTGTGATGTTTTGAACAGTTCAAAGAGTTGATGTTTGTTATCTCATTTTTATCTTCCTAGCCATACCGTGAAGGAGGCAAAGCAGGATCACAAAAACTCAGGTTTGTAAGGTCCTTAGTAGTTATCTGTCTCAACTTACGCCTGGGCACAAATGCTCTCTACAGAATGAGAAGATCATAGATTTTGAACCGAAAGCATCTTTAGAAGATATGGAGTCCAACTCCCTCAATTTACAGGTGAGGAAACTGAGGTCCAGTGGCCTGCTGAGGGTCACACAGCTGCTAAGTATCAGAGGTGGGATTTGAACCCATCTTCTTGACTCTGAGGCCAGCATTCTACCCACTCTGCCATTTTACTTCTTAGATCTACCCTCAGTTGTCATCCAACCTCTACTTGAAAACCTCCAGTGACAAAGAACCTCCTGCTTCCCAAAGCAGCCCATTCCACTTTGGGACTTGCTCCTTCTTTTGAAGAACAAACACAGCTTGTTATTTGCACCTGACAGATGGGAAAACTCAAACATAGATACTTGCTTAAGGCCATACAGCAAATTAACCAGAGTATCTCGGAATGCCTCAAATGGAAGGAGCTTTGGGGACTAGCAAGTGCAACCCCTTCCTTTTACAGAGAAGGAAACTGAGGCCCAGAGATGAGAAGTGTCCAAGGTCACCTTCTGAATTACTGTTGTATACATTGGGCATTTGAGAGGTGGTGTTGTACACTGGAGAGGGGTCTAATTTCTGAGTCAGGAAGACCTGTGTTTGAGTGCCTGACATATGTGGTCTGTCTGGTCATGGAGGAGCCACTTAGCCTCTCTAGGGCCCAGGCAACTGTCTGAGGTTGTAAGTAACAGGAATTGCTTGATCTACATTGGGCAGATGGAATTTTCTCATACCAGAGTTGCCAGCAATAATGAAATCGCAGGTCCTGATCAAATAGTGTATATGTGAATATTTGTGCACATATACAATATATATTTGAATTGTCTGTATATATGTTGTTTCCCCTAAACAAAAAAAAAGCAATGTTCCTTGAGGGTAAGAGTTATTCAATATTTGGGGATCCTTTTATCTGCAGAGCTCAAGCACAATGCCTATCACATAGTAGATAATTAATAAATGTTTGATTGATTAACTAATTGTTTGATTGACCTAGGCCTCCTCACTTCAAATCTAGTTTGACTTTGCTCTTCCATTGAAATGCGCTAGCAGCAGAGATAAGAATCAGAAAATGTCTTTTGTGTAAAATTCAAAGCTTTTCCTGATTTCTCTCTGTCTCTCTCTCCCTTTCTCCCTCCCTCCCTCCTTTCTCTTTCTCCCCCTCTTCTTTCTTTCCTTTCCTCCCTCTCTCTTTCTCTCTCCTTCCCTCCTTGCTTTCCCTTTCTCATTTTGTCTCCCCATTTCTCTCTCTTTCTTACACACTCTCATACAGAAACAGTTCAGGCTATGTTCCAATTCTGAGAATTCGTCAAGGGTTGGGAAGGTTCTCCCCCTCATCACCACCCCCCTCCACTCCCTGCATTGCATCTTTGGGGAAATCAAAATGTCTGTCAGAGCTGTATATTCTTTTCTTTTCATTTTTCCTAATGATTGTAAATAACTTTTGCTAATATGCATAAAAGTCTTTTCATGTGCAGGAACAAAAGGTGAAATGTTAATATAGTTTTATTTTGGCTAAGATTGCATAAGGAACACCTTTTGTTTCCTACCTTTCATCCCAAATTCTGCACTGGTTAATTAAAACTGGCCTGTGGTGAATGAATAGCCTTTTGGGAGGGGGCTCTGATGAAGATAATATGTGTTAGTCAAACACCTCCAATAAACGGAAGGTAAATAACTAAGTAAGAAATGAGATTTTGGTGAGGAGGGGTGGGGAGGGGGGCGGGGGGGGGGGTGAGGGGAGGCAGATGGAGAACTTTGTGATGAAATATCTTAAAGTGTTTGGCATTTTCCTTTGCTTTTCCTTACACTTGGGCTCTTCTTGGTGATCATACTTCATAGCCAGGAACAAAAGAAACTGTATTGATATTATCAGGTCCACTCTATAAGAATTTTTATTTCTATAGCACCTAAAGGTTCATTTTCCTCCCCAAATCCCTTCCGAGTAAGTACTCAATTACTATGATCCTCATTTTACAGATGAGGCAATAAGTCTAAAAAAGGGCAAACTTCCCCCAGATAGTAAATGTCAGATGCAGAATTCGAACATAGCTCTCCTGGCTCCATGTTAATGCTTTCCCTACAATACTGCAAGGCCTCATTTATAGTGCCAAACCCTGGCCCCGTTCCTGGGGGTTGGTAAAGGTCTCTGTTCACCTTCTGCCCCCATGTCTGTATAGCCTCCTCTAGGAAGGCTTGGGAAGCATGACTTCTGATCTGGTGGAAGACCAGGGTAGTCAGAATTGTGTTTCTCTCTGCTTTGTCTCACCTGGCCACAAGGGGGAGAAGAAGAAATACTTTTCTATATGTAGAGACAATTAGACACCCTGCTTGACTTTTTTCTTCCTGTGCTGATTACATGTTTTGTCAGATTCACCTGGTGAGAAAAGGAAGCAGTTTTCATTGGTCACGTTGGTTCAGGGTACACCTTCTACCTGTCTCTTCTTTCATTTTTAGTCATGGAAGAGACCTTGGGAGCTCTGGATTCAGATAAGCTTCAAGGCAAGTCTAGCCCCATGTCCAGAATAAGAGGTTACTCAAAAGGGTATGATTTAAGGAACAGTAATAATGGGGCAGCTAGGTAATGCAGTGGATAGAGTGCTGGGCCTGGAGTCAGGAAGACTCATCTTCCCGAATTCAAATTGGTCTCAGACGCTCACTAGTTGTGTGACCCTGGGCAAATCACTTAACCCTGTTTGTCTCAGTTTCCACATCTGGAAAATGAGCTGGAGAAGGAAATGGCAAACCACTTTAGTATCTTTGCCCAAAAAAACCCAAATGGGTCCCATGAGGAGTCAGACATCACTGAAAGGACTCAAGAACAACAAGGAACAATAATAACAACAATTTACTTTTCTATGGTGTTTTAAATTTTACAAAGTGCTTTCCTTACATCAACCCTTTGAAGTAGACAATACCAGTAGAAACATGGATTTGGAATGGGAAAAGGGACTTGTCTTTTTGAAGATAAGGTAACTGAGGCCTAGATATTAAGTGACTTGCCTAGGACTACACGGTTAGTAAATATCTGCAGCAGAAACAAACACAAGTCTTCCTGACTCTAAATCCAACAGTAGCCACTATGCCATGCTGCCTCCCAAATATCATCATTCTATTTACAAATGAGGACACTGAGGTTCAAAGAGGGTTATTGACTTTCTAAGATGTTAACATTAACATGATTCTGAGTGAAAAACCAGGAAGTCAAAAGCAGGGACCTCTGACTCCAAGTCTTCCAAACTGCTGCATAGAGATACCTTTCAAACCTACTTTTTACCATACCTAAAAAGTCCACTATTCAAAGGAAGATAAGGAGATGTGAAAGAACATTTATGGAAAAGAAAATGGAAATCTATTTTTCTAATCCTAGAATTTCAGAGCTGGAAGGGGTTTAAAGAGACCTTGTGGGCCAAAATCCTCTTTCTACACATGAGGAGACTGAGGACCAGAAAGGGCAAGTGAGTTCACTCATGCTGTACCAGTAGTCAGAAGAGGCAGAATTAGATTCCACAGGCCCTGTGTCTCTTCTTACTAGGTTATTTTGCTTCATTCTCTAGGAAAGAATTATGTTCAATTTCACTGAAGTCCATCTGACCCATGCATTCCTCTTTCTCTCATGGTTGTTGGTCCAAGGAGAAGAAGATGCTCTGTCCCATTCCATTTAGGGCTAGACTATGATTCTCAAGCTTTCTTCCATGGAGGCTGCTCTTTGAGTCAGAAAGATAGCCCTGGGAAGAGAAGCGGCAAACTCCAAGGGAATGTGACAGATTTTCTCACTCATTGGCCAGTGACTAGAACAATTAAAGTTGTCTTTGTTCTTCATTCTACTTCTTTCATCTTCTGCAAATACTGAGCTAGACGAGCTCCAGACCTCATGCACTTTGGGAGGAAATGCTAAGTCCCTGGGAGTTAATTAGTACAGTTTAAACCATCTCCTGGAATGTTTACACCATCTTACTCTGGGAGAACTTGGTATCACAAAACAAAGGCAGCTGAGTCCACAGTTTATCATTCTACCTTCCCACCCAGAACCCTCTCATCCTCCAAAGTGATATCTGAGGAGTCTCTTGGATATGTCTGGACCTCAGTTTCCTGATCTGTAAAAAGGGAACATTGAACTAAATAATCTCTAAAGGCCCTTCTTGTTCTGACATTCTGTGAGTCTCAGAAGTCAGTTTGCTTCTCTATGTCTCAGCTTAACAATCTGTAAAATGGAAATAATACTTGCTCTTTTTTTATAAAAAATCAAATAAGTGCCTTGAAAAGTACACAAGTGGCAAATGGGGAAAACACTGGTGTGTGAGTCAGTCCAAGAGAGTTGAGACAAGTCACTTGTCAGTATGCTCCTCTGTAAGATGCAGGTGTTGGATTAGATGATCTCTCTGTTCTAGCTCATTTTTCTGATCTGTTACTTTATAATCATGCAGATCCATACATTGTTTTTAAAACATTATTATGGCCATCCATTGGTAAATGCATCACAGGTAGCATCCTAGAAGCAGGATATTTTCCTGACCTGATTTCTAGTCGCTTAATTTTTTTTTCATAGTGTTTTATTGTTGCTCTGCTTTCCTCCGTGTCTATGACTACTCACTAACCCATGTCCCCTCATCCAAGAGCAGAAGCCCTCTTGTTACAAATACGTATAGCCAAGCAACACAAATCGACAAGTTGATGATTTCTGAGAGTGTTTGTGTGATTCTACATCTCTAGTCTATCACCTCTCTGCCAAGCGGTGGGAAGGTAGGTTTCATCATTCTTTCCTTTTCTTTTTTCATCACTCTTTCCTTTTCTTTTCATCACTTTTTTCTTTTCCATCACTTTTCTTTTTCATCACTCTTTCCTTTTCCATCACTTTTCTTTTTCATCACTCTTTCCTTTTC
>NW_020954564.1:30408617-30408816 GCF_900497805.2 Vombatus ursinus
CTCTTTCCTTTTCCATCACTTTTCTTTTTCATCACTCTTTCCTTTTCCATCACTTTTCCTTTTCATCACTCTTTCCTTTTCTTTTCATCACTTTTTTCTTTTCCATCACTTTTCTTTGTCATCACTCTTTCCTTTTTCATCACTTTTCTTTTTCATCACTCTTTCCTTTTCCATCACTTTTCTTTTTCATCACTCTTTC
>NW_020954564.1:30408826-30697389 GCF_900497805.2 Vombatus ursinus
CACTCTTTCCTTTTCCATCACTTTTCTTTTTCATCACTCTTTCCTTTCCTTTTCTTTTTCATCACTTTTTTGAAGCATCATTGGCTACTGCTTTGGTCGGGATCTTTTTGGTCTTTCGAAGTTCTTTCCTCTCACATTTGTTGTGCCAATCACTTTTCAAATCCAAATTCTCTGGACCTGGGTATGACAGCATTACTCTGCTAACCAAATGGAAAACAAATTAGATCATGTCCTTTCTACTGGAAACCTCAAAGAAAAGCAGGTAACGCAACACAAAGTGAATTATCGATGGAGTTGTAAGTCTCAGGACTCAAATTCTAGCCCTCTTACTAAATTGTTTCACCTCTCTAGGGCTCAGTTTCTTACTCTATGTAATAAAATCAGAGGTAGCATGATGTAATGGATTAGATTATCAACCTTTAAAGTCAAGAAGACTTGAGTTCAAGTCCTAGTCATTCATTATATTACCATGGGCAAGTGAGGAAATCAGCTGACTTGTCAGTGCACTAATTTGCATCAGTGAAAGGCTTTTCCATACCAGGAGTTGCCCGTACCAATGAAATCACAGGTCCACACATTACATATATACAAATATACACAAATATACATATGTATATTTGCATATATGTGCACATATGCGTACATGTGTGTAAATTTGCATATGTATATATGCACATCATATATGAGGAGAAAAAGAGAGGGAGGAGAGAGAAAGAGGGAGGAGGGAGAGAAGGAGAAAGAGAGAGAAAGAGAGAGAGAGAGAGAGAGAGAGTCAGTCTCTAAGGTCCCATCCAGATTCTGTGAGGATTTTTTTCACCTCCCAGGGAGACTTTCTTGCACATCCTTCCAAGCATAGCTCAAACGCCACCTCCTACACATGGTTTTTCCAGTTCTCTGTGGTTTTTAGCACTCTCTTTCTCTAACTTCTGAAATTATATACCTTGCATTTATTTCCTTGTACACATGTTGTTATCTTCACTCTTCCCCCGATACCCCTCCCCTTCAACACAAGCTTTCTTGTTTTCTTTGGATCACCAGTTCTTAGTGCAGTACCTTGCACATAGTAGGTGCTTAATAAATACTTGTTGAATGGAACTGACTCAATGCATGACATTATTACACGATATTACATTCTGTAACCCACCTCCCTTCCCCAGTAGAATGTTCCTTGAGCAGAAACCACTTCTTAATTTTGCCTTTGTATCCTCAGTGCTTTGCAAATGATAGATAATTAATAAATGTTTGTTGACTTGCATTAGATTGGATTGGATGACTGGATGAATAGAATTGGACTGGATCAGAAGAGCAAGACACATGTCTCAATAACTGCAATCTTTAAAAAGGAGGAGATAACAAATCTGACCTCAGACACTTGACACTTAGCTGTGTGACTCTGGGCAAGTTACTTAACCCTGATTGCCTCACCAAAATAAAAAATGAAAACAAAAAGAGGAGGCCTCCTCAGAAAAGGAAGATTTGATATCATCCCTAAGCTAAAACATCTCTGTCCTGCTTAGCTGGCATGTTAGAGCAGGCAGTGATGTTGAACTTGGGGACTAGGGGAGCTAACTAGTTTCAGAATGAAAACTAGGGTTCATTGGAGGAAACACCTATCTGTTTACAAAGTGGACTCATTTAACCAAAAGTGTCAACATGCCTGTAATCCCGAGGAAAAGGAAAGGAGAGCACCAACTCTGGAGTTATTGAAGAGACCACAACTGAATTTGTCGCAAGTGCCCATTACATTTTCTCCCAGAATGACTTGAAGAAGAGCCAGGAAGGTAGGAAAGTAGTTCATCTCCAAACACTCTCCTCTCTCTAATAATCTTTCAAGTGTCATTAGAGCCCTGGGAATGTTTCCTGCTAAGGCACTGATGTTGGCACTAGTTCTACCAGGGAGGGTTGGATTTTGTATCTTCCCCACTCACCTGACCCAGATCCAGAGAAAGAGAACAGATCTCTTCAGGTATCATTGAAAAATTATCATCAGACAAGTATTTGAGGTAAGGAGTTTGTAGGAACCCTGAGATAAAAAAAAATCTACTTCACGATTTATAAAATAAAAATGACAGAACACTGTTTTATTGATCCTTCCCCCATTGTCACACAGTTGGGTGGATAAATTCTACTTGAAGGGTTTACACAAATTATTAAATAAAATTGTCCAAGTAATGCCTCTGGAAAATGTAGTTTACTCTTGAGCCAGAGGGCATGGGAATGATGAAAGAGAGGGCTTCGGGTTCTGTTTTTTCTCATACCTCAATTGATCTTCCCTGACTAATATTGGATTTGGAGAAGATTGGATGCTGAGGGGAATTTGCCAAGGGGGGAATGGATCCTTTCCAAAAAACTTGACTTTGTGTTTCATGAAATGGTACAAGATCCCATCATGGTTTCTCTAAGATAAAAAACACACACACACACATCATGGGTCATATTAATTTAATGATGAAATACTCAGAATCTATCCCTATGCTGTCTTTAGGTTACCTATCATGATTATATTAAATACAAGAATAGGCTTCTGAAAAGAAAAAGAGTGAGCTTCTATTGGGGGAAAGACCAAGTTAGAAAGTAAGTAGTGTTTCGTTGTTGAATCATTTTTCAGTCATGTCTGACTCTTTGTGACCTTATTTGGGGTTTTCTTGACAAAGATATTAAAGTGGTTTGCCATTTCCTTCTCCAACTCATTTGACAGTTGAGAAAACTGAGGCAAACAGGGTTAAGTGACTTGCCCAGGGTCACATAGCTAGTTAGTGTCTGAGGTCAGATTTGAACTTCCTGACTCCAGGCTTGGTGCTCTGTCCACTGTGCCACCTAAGTGCCCAGGAAGTAATGATATATGTACAAAAAAAAATTTTTTTTTAAAACATGCTCAACAGAAAACAAAAAGGAAGTCAACAGGGCAAGGAGGTCTCTAGGGTGGAATCCTTGCTTGGCCCTGTGCCATTGAATCCAACCCATACATGAAAGGACTCTTCAACATAACATACCTGACAAATGATTATTCATTTTGATCAATGATGTGGATTATTTTGTTTACCATTTGGATCAATGGTATGGATAATTGCATGGATGAAATGCTCATCAAGTTTGCCCATAACACAATAGCTAGGAGGCATAACTAACCCACTGGATGACAAAGTCTGAATCCAAAAGGATCTTGACAGGCAAAAGCATTGGGTGGATTTAAATAAGTTGAAATTCAGTAAGGATAAATGTAAAGTCTTATATAATAAAAAAAAAACCAACTCCACAAGTACAAGATCAGAAAGTGAGCAGTTGCTCTGGGAATGATCTAGGGGTCTTAGTGGGCTGAAAGCTCAGTCAATAGCGGGGTATGGAAGTCAAAAAAGCGAACGTGATTTTGGTACTACATTAAGACAGGCATTTGTTGAGTTGTTTCACTCATGTCTGACTCTTTGTGACCCCCTTTGGGGGTTTCTTGGCAAAGATATTTGGGGATTTCTTGGCAAAGATACTAGAATGGTTTGCCATTTCCTTCTCTAGGCTCATTTTACAAATGAGTCACTGAGACAACCAGGGTTAAGAAACTTGCCCAGGGTCACACAGCTAGTAAGTGTCTGAGGCCAGATTTGAACTAAGGAAGGTAAGTTTTCTTGACTCCAGGCCTGGCACTCTAGCACTACACCACCCAGCTGCCCAAAAATAGAATAGATTGCCTTTAGAGGAAGTGGCTTCCCTCTCCTTGAAGGCCTTCAATCATGGATTGACTTATTTGACAAAATTTTTTTTAACTTTTTCAGTTATGGTGAAGATTACTTTCATGTATGAGTGGGACTCAATGGCTTCTGGGATTCTTTCTAACTCAAATTCTGTAACTAGTACAATATGGCAATAAGTATACACTGATACAGTAGACAGTGAATTTATACATTATGAATATATAGTGCGGAAAAGGTGTTTTAACTTTTTCTCTGTTATGAACCCCTTAAGCAATGAGATAAAGCTCATAGACCTCTTCTCTTCTCAGAATAATGTCTTTAAATGCATAAAACAAAATATATAGAATTATAAAGGAAACCAAAGTTAGTGAAAACAAAGATAATTTTTGCATTCAAAAAAAGAAAACAAAAAGAAGTACAAAGAAATATAGAAGATAACACAAACAGAGCAATCTTCATACCTTGTTTGATTAAATTTCTTTAAACACAAACTATATTGTAACAGAAATTTTTATAAAATTCTCTTTTTGTCTTTCTTTCTATATTGAAATGTGATAATTTTTTGTAACTCAGGCCAATTCAATTCAAAGGTACTTATCAAAGTCCTGCTTTAGGTTCAACACTGTGTTACCTGCTACAGGAAAAATAGAAAAATATGAACTGTTATAATTAAGCTAGACTTCTTGCTGTTCTTTGCTTCTCTACCTCTCCTACCTTGGTGCTTTTGGGCAGGCTTGTCTCAATCTTTGGAATGAACTCTCATTCAACTTTGCCTCTGGACCTCTGTACAAGGCATGTTACCTTGGGAAAGTCCCATAGCTGCTGGGACTCATTTACTGATCTATAAAATGGGGCACATGGCCAAGGAGATCCTTTTTAGATCCCTTCCAGTTATAATACCTATGATCTAATGGCCCTCCTCCCTCAAACTCTTGGGAGTTGATTGGTACGGTGTGAGCCATCTTTTGTCATGTTTATATAATTTCTCTTTGGGAAAAGTAAGTGTCCAAAAAGTAAAGGCAAATGTATCTAAAAGCTTCTGTTTCCTTAGGTACCATCTAAATCAACATACTGTAGCTTCCCTGGGTTCTTAGCTGGAAGTAATTTGTCTCTTCTCTCATACCATTCAGGTCTCTCCTTTATGCTTATCATATTTTAATTTGTATCATGATAATTAGTGAACATGAGAGGCAGCATGGTTCATGGGAAAGAGCACTGAAATGAGAGTCAATGGGACCTGGATTCAAATCCCATGTTGGACACATTCTAGCTGAGTGACCCTGGGCAAATCACTTAACCTCTCTGAACTTTAGGTTCATCATCTTTAAAGAGCGACAACTGAATACGGTTGTTTTAAGCTTCAGCTTAGATAATGTATTTTAAAATACTTCACCAACTGTAAAGCATGCTACAAGGGTTAGCTCTTATTATTTTGTCTTATGAATTTCCTAGTCTGTAAGTGTTTGAGGGTAGGAATGGAGTCATTTTTGTACCCTTAGCACTTACGACAGAGTCTTTTTTGCTTAGAATAAATGCCTGATAAATATTTGTTATACTGAAATGAACTGGACCATCCTGACCCTCATGCAGTGTTCTTTTCTTTTTCATCAGTCTTTCCTTTTCTTTTTCATTACTCTTTTTTTATCAGTCTTTCCTTTTCTTTTTCATCAGTGTTTCCTTTTCTTTTTAATCACTCCTTTCTTTTTCATCACTTGTTCCTTATCTTTTTCATTACTCGTTCCTTTTTTTTTCATCAATCCTTCCTTTTCTTTACATTCTATTCAGGGGAGGCAAGATAAACACCCATGAAGTAGATGGAATGAGAACATGAGGCACTATTTTTTATTAAAGTCCCAAATGAGTGATATGATCAATCAATCATCACTGTGCTAGAATAAAAAGAAAAATAGAGATAGAAAAATTAAAATGACACAATCCCTGCCCTCAAATAGCTTATATGCTGATGGGGAAAACAATATGCACACATTTAAGTCAATAAAAAACATTCATGGAGAATATTAAATAATTTGAGGGACATGAGAAGCTAGGAGGGGAATCAGGTAATGCCTTAGGTGAAGTCGGAACGCAACCCAGGAATGGGAGACAGCTAGAGCAAAGAGAGAGTCAGAAGGAAGAATGTTGTTTATGAGAAATAACAAATAGTCCAACATGGCTGGAATGTTAATTGCACGGAAGAGGGTAACATGGAATAAATCTGGAAAGGTCAGCTGGAGCTAGGTTGTAAAGAGCTTTGAAAGGCAAGGGAAACATTTGCATTTTATCCTTTAGGCAATAAGGAGCTACTGGAGTTTCTAGAGCAGGGAAGTGACACACTTTGGCAGCGCTACCAAAGAGAATTTGTAAAAATGAGAGACTGGAGGCAGGGAGCCCAAATAGGAGGCTATTGGAATGATCCAGGCAAGAGGCCTAAATTAGGGTGAGTACTACAGGAATAGAGAATATGGGACTGATGCAAAAGATGTTTTGGAGATAGAATTGACAGGACCTGGCTACTGATTAGATATAAGGGACAAGAGAGAGCCGAGATAACTAAAAATGACTTTGAGGTTTCAACCCTAGAAGGATGGTGGAGCCCTTGACTGAAATAAAGAGGCTAGGAAGAGGGATGGGTTTTGAGCTACTCTAAGAATTCTTTTTTTATTAATAAATTTATTTATTTTTAGTTTTCAACATTTACTTCCACAAGATTTTGAGTTCCAAATTTTCACCCCATCTCACCCCTCCCCCCACCCCAAGATGGCATGCATTCTGAATACCCCTTCCCCTAGTCTGCCTTCCCTTCTATCTCTCCTCCCCTTCTCTTATCCCCTTCCCCTTCTATTTTCCTGTAGGGCAGGATAGATTTCTGTACCCCATTTCCTGTATTTCTTATTTCCCAGTTGCATGTGAAAACATTTTTTAAACATGTGTTTTTAAAACTTTGGGTTCCAAATTTTCTCCCTTCCTCCCACTCCACCCACCCTCATTGAAAAGTCAAGCAACTCAATGTAGGTTATATATGTGCAGTTATGCAAAACACTTCCATAGTAGACATGCTGGGAAAAACTAACTCTATTTCTCCTAATCCTATCCTGCCCTCCCCCATTTATTCTATTCTTTCTTTTGACCCTGTCCCTCCTCAGAAGTATTTGCTTCTGATTACCCCCTTTCCCATTCTGCCCTCCTCTCTATCATCCCCCTACTCTCTTATCCCCTTTCCCCCCTGTTTTTCTGTAGGGTCAGACAGATTTCCATACCCAATTGAGTGTGTGTGTTATTCTCTCCTTAAGTCAAATCCTATGAGAATAAGATTCACTCATTCCCTCTCACCTTCCCCCGTTTCCCCTCCACTGTAAGAGGCTTTTCTTTTCTGTTTTTTTTTTTGTGAGATAATTTACCCTGTTCTACCTTTCCCTTTCTCCTTCTCCTAGTATAATCCTCTGTCACCCCTTAATTTTATTCTCCAGATATGACCCCTTCATCTTCAACTCACCCTGTGCCCTCTATCTATCTATCTATCTATATATACATACATATAATTTTTTTCCTCCAACTACCCTAATACTGACAAAGGTCTCATGAGTTACAAAGATCATCTTTCCATGCAGGAATGTAAACAGTTCAACCTTAATATGTCTCTTATGATTTCTCTTTCCCATTTACCTCTTCATGTTCCACTTGAGTCTTATATTTGAAAGTCAAATTTTCTATTCAGCTCTGGTCTTTTTGTCAAGAATGCTTGAAAGTCCTCTATTTCACTGAATGACCATTTTTTCCCCTGCAGGATTATACTCAGTTTTGCTGGGTTGGTGATTCTTGGTTGTAATCCTATCTCCTTTGCCCTCCAGAATATTATATTTCATGCCCTGCAGTTCCTTAATGTAGAAGCAGCTAAATCTTGTGTTATCCTGATTGTGTTTCCACAATATTTGAATTGTTTCTTTCTGGCTGTTTGCAATATTTTCTCCTTGACCTGGGAACTCCGGAATTTGGCTACAATATTCCTAGGAGTTTTCCTTTGGGGATCTCTTTCAGGAGAAGATTGGTGGATTCTTTCAATTTCTATTTTGCCCTCTGGTTCTAAAATATCAGGGAAGTTTACCTTGATAATTTCTTGAAAGATGATGTCTAGGCTCTTTTTTTGATCATGGCTTTCAGATAGTCCAATAATTTTTAAATTCTCTCTCCTGGATCTATTTCCCAGGTCAGTTGTTTTTCCAATGAGATATTTCACATTGTTTTCTAATTTTTCATCCTTTTGGATTTGCTTTACAGTGTCTTGATTTCTCATAAAGTCACTAGCTTCCAATTGCTCTATTCTAATTTTTAAGCAAATATTTTCTTTAGTAATCTTTTGGCCAATTTTGCTTTTTAGGGTATTCTTCTCCTCATTGGCTTTTTGGACCTCTTTTGCCATTTGGGTTAGGCTATTTTTTAAGGTGTTATTTTCTTCAGTATTTTTTTGGGTCTCCTTTAGCAAGCTGTTGACTTGTTTTTCTTGATTTTCTTGCATTACTCTCATTTCTCTTCCCAGTTTTTCCTCTCCTTCTCTTAATTGCTTCTCAAAATCCCTTTTGAGCTCTTCCAAGGCCTGGGACTGATTCATATTTTTCTTGGAGGCTTTGGATGTAGGAGCTTTGATTTTGTTGTCTTCTTCTGGTTGTGTGTTTTGATCTTCTTTGTCACTAAAGTAAGATAATATAGTCTGACTCTTTTTGTGCTGCTTACTCATGATCCTGGCCAATTACTTGAGTTTTAAACTCTTTGTTAAGGTAAGAGTCTGCTTCTAATGTAGAGAATGTACTGCCCCAAGCTTCAGGGGTTTGTATAGCTGTTTTCAGAGATACTTCTAGGGACCTGTAAATTTTCAGTTCTTCCAAGGTGGTATGATAAGGGGTGAGGTGTTTCCTCTCCACCACCACAACAAGCTCCACCACGCCAGTGCTCCTCCTCTCCCCAGGACCCCCCCCTCAGAACTGTGACCCAGATCCAAGAATGGGCAGAGCAAGAGATTCCTGCCTCAGCTCTGGCAAAGAGATCCCTGCAATCCCTCTCTTATCAGCCGCTCGATTCCCCCTCAGTCTGTGGACCAGAAGCTTAGGAGGCAGGCGCTGCCCCAGAGATCACACTCGGGACTTGTGGCTGAGACCTAGCTCCTTCTCTCACTGCAGTCACAGACTCTTCCCACTGACCTTCTAAGTTGTCTTTGGTGTTCGTGGGTTGAGAAGTCTGGAAACCACCACAGCTGCCCACGATTCAGTCCTCTGAGGCCTGCTCTAGGTTCTCTGAGGCCTGTGCGCCCACGCTGCACTGCGCTCCTCTCCCTGCCTGGCATGATATACCTTTCCGATCAACCATCCCGGTTGTCTTGGGCTGGAAATTTGTTTCACTCTCTCTTTTTGTGGGTTCTGCTGCTTTAGAATTTGTTTAGAGCCTTTTTTTTTACATGTATTTGGAGGGGTTTGGGGGAGAGCTTTAGCAAGTCACTGCTTTCACTCTGCCATCTTGGCTCCACCCCCCTAAGAATTCTAATAAGGGACGAGATACCTGCCTCAGGAGGTAGTGAGTTCTATGTCACTGCAGATCTCCAAGCAGAGACTTAAATGAACTCTTGTTAGGAAACTAGGAGAGGGAATTCTTGGTTTGGGCTAAATAGGCCCTCAGTTCCCTTCTAGCTCTGATATTCTGTGCTTCAGTGTTGGAAGCAGGGAGAAATATGGTTGGTATAGAGCAGAAGTGTCAAACGCAGGGGCTGCAAGCCCAGATTAAACTGTAGTTGAGAAATATTTAACAAAAAAATAAAATTCAATAAAACATAGATATTGTATTTTAAAAACTAAGCCAATATGCAACTCACAGAGATGCTCCTGTACAGGTTAGTGGCCCCATTTTAATTTGAGTTTGATGCCACTGGTGCAGAGGACACTCAATTACCTGGTTGAATGGGGAAGTAGATTCGACCTGAGAAGGAATGAATGATAAGGCTAGAAAGAGACTGGGTCCAGATTTAGGAAGGATTTTGAATAACAGGCCAAGGAATTTGGACTTGTTCCTCTTGACAGTGAGATTTCAGAGCAGGAGAAGCAGATGATCTGAGCTCTGCTTTAGCAAGATTAGTCTGGCAGTGGTGTGCAGGAGGAATTGGGGCAGGGGAAAGGAGAAAGAAAGAAGATTCAGAGCACAAATAAAAACAATTCGAAATTCAAGGGAGTGATCAAGAGCACACTTGAACTGCAGGAGAGCAACACAGTCAGACAATGGCCGGTGCGCTTGCTGTGACTGGGATGGGGCCAAGGATATTTTTGGAATGCAGGCAATGGTTAGAACATTGTGGCATAAAGATTAACAAAAGGACACAGCGAATCCTCCACCAGCCCTTGCTCTCCTACCTTGGAATGGTAGAATTGTCTTGTGCTCCCTTGGGGGGAAGGAATATTGGAGTGCAGTGAAACAAAGTTTTCATCCAGAAGTTGTGTGTTTAGAGCTGAGTATCCTTTAGCATCTCCCAAGAGCACTCATAGTTTTTAGAGCTTTGGAGATGCTTAATGCATAATTTGGCCATGAGGACCCTTGAGCAGGGAGCAATCTTGGAACTCTGAGATATTGAAATGTGTAGCGTGGTGCTCCGTGGATTTGCCTCCTCTCCTCATTGTGACTAAAAACCAGTCTAATTAGATGGTGTTTAATCCATTTATTAACTCCCTAGGAGATCCTGTCTTGGTCACTAGGGCTCTGGGTTTGTCACTAGGAGGTCTTTATGAATAACAGGGGCACATAAAGGTTTCAGTCTGAGAAGCGTTAGCTGGGGAAAATATTTTTCCCCTTCTGCTTTAAAACAAAACAAAATAATAACCTGCTCATAACTGTGTAGCTCTGGCTTGGGTATAGGGGCAATGTTTCTGTGGTTAAATAGATGAATTATAACCCCAACCTAGAAACAGTAGGGGTCTCAAAGGGGAGAGATGACTTCTTCAAGACTCCTTGCTAAGGAGCCTAGACCAACTAGAGGGGGTTCAGACTTGTGACTGGTAGAAATTTACTACACCTTTTCTCCCACACCTATCTTCTACACATATTATCCCTCTTTCCCTTTTGATACCCTGATGGCATTGTGACATCAATGGTGTGGATAGCCCCTTCCCTGGGACAAATGGTAAGTCATCTCATTCTGTGGGATTCTCATCCATGTTCTCCCATAAATCCTCCATTAAGGATCTGCCTCACATACTGGAGGCCTTCTTCCAGTTCATTTATATTCTGTGGATACTAGCATAGCACTTGGGCTTTCCCCTGTTTTCCTCCTCCTTCTCCTCCTCCTCCTCCATCTTCACCTTAGTCTTCATCTTCTTCTTCACAGGACAGGTCTACTTCCTAGAGAGATGTGTTCTAGATGGTGCCTCTTTATATCAGTTCTCAAGTTCAGGTCTTCATTTTTCTCATAACTTTGTGATACTGGGCAAGTTGCTCAATGCTCCTGAATCTCAGTTATTTTTTATCTGTAAAATGGGAATATTAGTACCTACCCTACATATCTCATAGTATTATGTGAGAACCAAATAAGATACAGTGATATATAAATGCCTACTCACATTAATATCATTGAAGAGTTCTTGAAAGTATGAAGCCTTGAAAGTTCTTGAAAGTATGAAGTTCCATATAACAGTGAAATCACAGAGGCAGGCCCTAACTCTAGGACAGGTTAGAGTTAGGGCCTGCCTCTGTGATTTCACTGTTACATGAAACTTCCAGATGAGAAATTTTCTCCACCAATGCAGAAGGACACTTTCACTACAACTTAAAGTTCTTACAGAGTTGATTAGAATGGCTCTCAAAAAGTGGGGGTCCCAAGACCTTCTCAAGGGCTCCACAAGGTCTAAACCTTTCATAATGATACTAAAATGTTATGATATGATATGATATGATATGATATGAAATATGATAAATATTGATGATATATTGTTGTTGTTTGTCCTTCTTAATTCAAGAGGACCAAATGACATCATGATGTTGGGGTCAAGGTGCAGCATGTTTGACTGTGGCTGCTCAGTCCAATGACAGCTAGGACAGTTCTACCACAGGTCAGATAGAAATAGTCCTTTTGAGCATTTAGGATGAAGATATCTCTAAGTTTATGCATCTCATGTTTCCTTTGTGCTGATATGTAACACACAAACAAAAGCTCTTGGTGGGGGTGAGGGAATTATTCTCAACAATTTTTATGAGTGTTAAAGGGGTCCTGAGGCTAAAAAGTTTGAGGGCCACTGGCCTAGAACACTCATAATTTAAAGGACTTATCCCAAGTCAAGAAGCCAGTGAACATCAAAGAGATTTGAACCCATCCCTGGGCTCTGAGTTGGGCTCTCTCTCTCCAGCATATAACACTGCCTGTTTGCTATACAAATAGTAGGCACTTACTAGATGTTATCTGGATTGAATTGAATTTGTTCTATCTCTAGTGAACGTGGAATAGGATTAGATGAGTTTCCTTTGCCAGCAGGAGAGGCTTAGGTTAACCATGAGGAAGAACTTTTTGGCAGCCTAGGTTATGAGTCATTGGAACAGGATTCCTGGGGGAGGTAGTGTAATCTCTATTTCTGGAGGCCTCTCAAAATTAATCTCTTCCTTATCTAAACTTCCATATTGTGGACTGTCTGTACTACTCATTTTTGCACTTATCACATTTTTCTTTGGCCCAGAACCATAATTTTATCAGTGTAGGGAGCTCCCAGTAAGAAAACTCCCTCTACCACAGTAGGCAAGAAATTTATAATGCTAGAGAGTTGCCTTGGGCATTAAGAAGTTAAGGGACTTGCCCAAGGAAATATATATACTCAGCACATGATGGAAATGGGACTTCAACACAGGTCATCCTAACTCAGAGGGTAGCCCTCTATTCCTTCCAAGGCTATTTAGAAGTTTTTGGCTTTCCACCCAGACTATACACTTCCTGAGGGCAGGAACTATCTTAGAATGATCATGATAACATGCCACACTTATCTAGTGCTTTAGAGTCTCCAAAGATTTTTCACCTCAATTATATCATTTGTTCCTCATGAATACCAATGAGATAGGCAGGGCATGTATTATCTGCCTTTCAAAGAAGGAAACTGAGGCTGGAGAGAGAGGAAGTGACTTGCCCAGGGTCACAAAGGCAGCAAGGAGCAGGACCAGGATTTGGAAGCAGCACAAACTTGATGTCAAATCCAGGACTCCTTTCACTCCAATGGCTTGGATCAGGTCACAAGTAGGACATTAGCTTGTAGAGCATAGATTATAGATTTAAAGCTGGAAGAGACCTCAGAAGCCACGGCATGGTTATACACCTCAGTGATTTACTCAAGGTCACAAAGATGAGCAAGCCTCAGAAGCAGGATTTGAATTCATGTCCTCTGACTCCAGAACCATTGGAGCCCAGGTCTATAATCACAGGACCATAGATTTCGTGCTAGAAGGAACTTTGTTGTTCAGGTGTTCAGTTATGCCTGACTTTTGTGATGCTGTGGACCAACTGTCCATGAGGATTTCTAGACAAAGGTACTGGAGTGGTTTGCCATTTCCTTCTCTAGTTTCATTCAGGTAGGGGTTAAGTGACTTGCCCAGGATCACACAGCCAGTAAATATCCAAGGTCTTGAACTCTGTGTTTTGTTTTTTTTTTTGATTCCAGGTCCAGTGCTCTATCCACTGTGTCACCTAGATGCCTCAGAAGGAATCTTAGAAGCCATTAAGTGTAACTCTCCCCCTCCCATTTTGCAAATGAGGAAACTGAGGCACAGAGAAATTAAACAACTTGCCCAGGGTCACACAAATATTGTCTGAGGCAGGATTTCAATTTAGTTCTTCCTGTCTCCAAATTCAGTGCCCTAGCTACTATACTACATCCAGCAATCTCATCACTACAGCAAAATGTCTCTTAGGGCTGGCAAAGTAGAAGATCAATGCCTAGTTGTTGAATTGATTTGAGCTGAATTTGGCTATGGGATGGTTTAGGTGGAATTGGACCTGGAGGCAGGGGATGAATTAAATGACCTCTCAAGGTGACTTTCAGCCCCAACACTGTTCTTGTCTTTGGGGTTCAATTCATCATGGTCTAAGTGAAGATCCATTGTTCAATCCTTCCAAGTCTTCTATAAAAGCAGGCCACTGGCTGCAATGCGACACCCTGGGAGCTGCAGCCATTCCAGCCTCTTTCCCTCCCTTTTCCTCCTCTCCTTACCTCATCCACCTCCCCAACCAAGTATAAATAGGCCCAGGGCTCCCCCCTCCCCACCCCGCCTAGCACTGTGCAGCCATCTGCCAGGCTGTGCTCTAGCCCTGTTTTACTGGGGAGTGGGCACAGTGCCACTGAAGCTTATAGGCATGAGGGCCGGACGGCTGGGCAAGCATGTGTGGGCACCGCATGGGCCTGGTGAGGACGTGCAGCTCAGCCTGGGGTTCCCAGGGCAGGGGAGGGGAAAGGGAAGCAACCATGTGGCATGATGGATTGGTGGGGGTGGAAGGAAGTTGGGGAGACCTCATGGGAGGCAGCCCTGCTCCTATATAGCTGCTAAAGCAGGCCCCCTTAGCCTCAGAATGAGATGGAAGAGGCGTTGTTGGGGTTAGAGAAGACTGGGAGGGTGAATCATTTCAAAAGAGCATTTAATCCATATCCTTTTCCCCATGCCTGTCCCCTCACTCAGCCCAAAGTAATTCCTCCCTTCCCAAATTGTCCAAGAGCGCTTTGTCTGGATTTCCCCACTGCTTCTATCCCACTCTGCCTTGGGTCACACTTTTTTCATTCCCATCCTGTCCCATGCCTGAGTATGTTGTAATCTCCCTGAGGGCAGAGGGCAGGGTTCCTATGGTTTTTCACCTCTGTATCCCTTGCTAAGCATGGATCAAGCATGGGTTTAATCGATATTTGCTGAATTGAATGGGTTTAATGGGCCACTAGGTTTATCATCAGAAGACCTGAACCCAAACTCTGACTCTGCTCTGTGAACTTTGACATCATTTCCCCTCCTTCCAGCCTCCTCATTTACATAAGGGGTATTGGACTAGAATCAGGAGTGGGGAACCTGCAGCCTGGAGGCCAGCCTTGAGGCTGCAGGTTCCCCATCCCAGGACTAGATGTTTCTCTCAAGTCCCCTTCCAGCTCTTAGTACAGTGCCAGACACTTAATACTAGTCAACTGCCTGACTGTCTGAGTCTTGCAGTATCTAAATCCTGTGAACCTGTAGCTGTAGGGAGAGCTCTGGGTGGCCATGAGAGGTTAGGCCAGAGCCCTTCGGTTGGGTTTGCAAACTTAGTACTTCTAAAACAGTTCATTCTCTTTCCTGGACCCTCTGAGAGGAATTTATCCAGGGAAGAAGGCTTTCATCATCATTAGCTGAGACTTATTAAATAAAAGGCACTGTGCTAGGCTCCATGGAGGATGCAAGGATGAATGAGGCATAATTCTTATTTAGAGTCATGGAATTTAGAGCCAGAAAGACTAAGATTGGGAAGGAGTCTTTGAGATCAGATAATCCAACAACCTCATTTTAGAGGAGAGGAAATGGAAGACCATAATGGGGAAGTCACTTGTTACCTAGAGTAGTAGTAAGTAGAAGCAGGATTTGAACCCAAGTTACTTGAGTACAAATGCAGTATGCTCTCCACTAAAGCACTGTGCTATGCCCTCAAGGTACTTAGTTGAGGTGGTGAGTTTAAGCTTTTTAAAAAAATTCAACCAACATGGATCAAAAACCCAGTATAGGCAGAACACTGTGTTAGGCACATAGGTAGATAATAGAGTTTATATAGGTCATTAAAGTTTGCAAAGTACTTTACATTTTTTTTATCTCAGTTGATTCTCTCAACAACCCTATGAAGTGCTCTTATTATCCCCATTTTACAGATGAGAAAAATGAGATAAGTGATTTGTCCAGGGTCATATAGCTAATAAGTGTCTGAGACAGAATTTGAACTCAAGTTTTCCCACTCCAGGTCCAACTGACTGCACTAGACTGCACCCACTAGATGCCCTGCTTGTTCTTGGAAATTACATTCTAGTTACTGCTTTCAGACTACGCATTTCCATTTCAATGGAGCCTTTCTACACACCCATAAACTGAGAGATAATTGAGGGAATTGAAAAGAAGAGCAGTTAAGTTTCCAATTAATGGTCTGGTTTGGCTTTTGTTTATCTATGTGAGATAGAAAGAGACATACATAGTTAATATTTGACATTTTCAAATTTATTTGTAGACAACATAGCAGAGATAGCCTGGGAGGCAGGAAGACCATGGTTCAAATATCGCTTCTGACCCACACCAGCTGTATGACCTTGGATAAGACACCTATTTTCTCACTGTCCCTTAATAAACACCATAATTGGCAGAGCAGGTTCTGATCAGCATTGGTAGTGGTGGTTTGTTACCAGGAGCTTCCTACACTGATAAAATCAGAGGCATTTTTTGTTTGTTCATTTGTTTTTTTTAAGGTCTAAATGATTTTAGTTCCTAAAAGAGGTGGGAGGAGGAAGATACATATCAGAGAAGTAGACGATAGGATCTCTGGTCACTATAGCTTTCAGTCTAGTGAGGGCTCATTGGATTTAAGAACTGGAAAAAGCCTAAAGGATCATTTAGTCTTAGACCCTCATTTTATAGAGGAGGAAACTGAGATTCAGATCACTCAACCCACATGGAGAGTAAGTAGTGGGGTGGGGGGGATTTGAACATCCTATTCTAAATCCCAGGCTCTTTCTGCCATCATTATGTCCCCCAAGATATCCATACAGAGGAGAAATCTAGGCAATCGGATCCATTCTCTGTCCTGGCATCATAAGAAATGCCAGAGATATTTTACAAATGAAGAAACAAAGGCTGAGAATTCTAGACTTGCCCCTCCCAGGGCAGACATCGGTCAAGCTGGGAGCAGCCCTGGGGTCCAGACAGCCTGGTGCAGCTTTTGTTTTTACCTGCAGTTTTCGCAGAGGAGTGGTGATCCTGGCTTGTCTCATCATTTGGGGAGCCCATGGGTATCATTTGTCTCACGTGCACTCACAATAGATTGCATGATTGGACTGCTGCAGTAACATTAACAAACCTAATGCTTTAAAGTAAAAGCTAATTGATTGAAATTAGACTGGCAGCAACAGCTGTAAAATGACAAAAACAAATCACTTATTTAACTGACAAAATGCATGTTAAACTGAGAGGGACTGCTAATCTGAGAACACTGTAAGTAAACCACTAAGAGAAGGATGATCATGGAGTCTTAGTGATGGAAGTAAATTTAGAGATCATTTAATGCAATTGCCTTCTTCCCTCCATATTATAGGCAGGTGGTCATTCTTACTCTGCTAGAACACTTCTATTGACATGGAAATCACTACCTCATGAAGGCAATAGAAGAGAACAAGCATTTGTTAAGCACCTACTGTGTGCCAGACACTGTGCTAAATGATTTACAAATATTATCTTATTTAATCCTCACAACATTCCTGGAGATAGGTGCTATTTTGATCTTCATTTTACAGTTGAGGAAACTGAGGCAGACAAAACAAGTGATTTGCCCAGGTTTACACAACCAGTAAATGTCTGAGGCCAGATTTGAACTCAAATCTTTCTGACCCCCCAAGTCTAGCACTCTAACCATTGTATCATCAATCTGCACACTCATGGACTCATGGACATGTCCATCTTAGGAAGTTCTTCCATATAATGATACAAATTCTGCTTCCCTCTAATTTCCCACTCATGATACTTCATCTATGCTGTAGAGGCAGAAAACCTGGGTTCAGGTCCTGGCCCTGCAATTAGTTTTCTGTGTGAACACAAGCAAATTGCTTCACTTTGAGACTCAGTTTCCTTATCTGTAAAACATAAGGACTGGACTAAATGATCTCTGAGGTTCCTTCCATTTGAACATTATCTCATTCTTAGTCCGATCATTCCTCCACATGGTGCCTCTTAAAGAATTTTAATATAGCCATTCCATCCTTCATCTATAAAATGATGAGGTTACAAAATTCAGCCTCTGAGACCTCTCCCAAATCTGGGTCTATGATTCTACAATGGGTTCCCCTAAATCTTCTGCTTGTCCCCAGAGTACATAAGGATCATAAATCTAGAGCTTGAAAGGAACTCAGATACCAATCAGATCCAACTGAGTTCCTTTCTAGCTCTAGATCTCATTTTACAATTGAGGAAACTAAGGCACAGAAACAACAACAAAAAAAAAACTTGGCCAATGGCCACACAAGTAGCATTGGAGGCAGGTTTTGAACCAATATCCTCTGATTCCGGAGCAAGTGCTCTTTCCACCATGCCTTACTGGCCCTCCCCCATCTCTGAGTCCTTCGACAAATTAGCATATAATATGGCTTGTAGACCCCCTTACCATCCTTCTCTCCTCCTCTGGACATAGTCCCTCCTGTCAACATTCATCTTAAAGCCTGACCCCAGAATTGACCAATTCCATAGCATTCCACTTTGGTTTGTTGTCCTCAGAGACTGCATGCAACCATGAAAGCCTGGTTTTCAAGGAAGAATGGTAATTTTCACTCTTTTCATGGGTTTTTTCCTCATTGAGGCTATATATAAAGCTGAGGGGGTAGAGGAGGACTGGGCTAGAGTGTGTAAGTCTTCTGTAGCCAGGCTGATGAGTGTGGAACTTGACTAACATACCAAATGGCACAAAAATATTGAATAAAAATACAATTAAATCTTTGACCCTTCCCTAGCGGAACAGTGGATCTATTTCTCTAGAGAGACACCCTGGCCTCTTCTCTCCAGCTGCATATCAACACTGAAAGACAAAACAAAAACACATATAAATAAATCATTCCTAGAGTTCACCAGGTCTGGTGTTGGTGAACATTTCAGCTCACAGTGGATATGTGTTTTTGTATGGGGATCTGTGTGACAATGGGCAAATGGTTGGCAGGTAGAAGAGGATGTGCAAAGGCCTAAGGAGACAAATGAAAGAAGGGGTTACGGAAGTTTATTGAGTAAGGGGTGGGAGGAGGGGCTCATTTTCCTCTCTTATAAAATGTAGGAGTTTGATTGGAGGAACTCAAAGATCCCTGTAATCTCTGGGGTTCTGTGGTTAAGCTGTCCTACTCTATGGTCACCCTTGAGCCTAAGCTGCAGCCATTTCCTATGCAACCAATGTGCCCTCAATACACTACTTAAGTAGCCTTTCTTTATTCAGCCTGTTAGCTGTTCTACCGGCACCCAACAAGGTCTTCTTGGGTTTACCACACTAGGTGGCTTGCATGATGCTTTGGGGAAGATTAATCCTGCTTATAAAGACTTTTCAAACAGACTCTCTTACTGAGGCTCAACTTGTCCACCTCCTCCATGCCTCATGGTACCATATTTCTTTCAATAAGATTATTTCAGGATGAATTTATTAACATCCAAGACTTTGGTTTCCCTCTGCTTGTTTGTGCCATGATACCTGAGTAAGATATGCATGATGAGAAGGAGGCTGTTGCTTTCCATAACTGTGCCAGGAATAATTCTGGGATTTTGGGGGAGAGTCTCAAGCAGCCAAATGGGAAGAATCCAAGTCAGAATATCCTGGCTGGACAGTAAGAATTAGCCTTGGATTGGATATTTCCACAGCCTTAATGAGAAATTTAGGATAAAGAAGAGAAATGCTCAGCAGGGCAACTAATTGGTAGTAAAAGTATTTAGAGGATTGATAATAGTCCCTGGTGTTTGTTTTGTTTTGTCATGTTAGCTCATTCTTTTCATTTTTTTAAACTGGGCTTCCCTATGAGGTGATATCTACCAGCTGAGGTCATTCTAACTCACGTACTAGACTGCAAGTTCCATGTGGGCAGAGCCCAAGTGCTAGTCTTCATAGGCTTATAGACTTAGAATAGATTTAGAGCTAGAAGGAACCTTAAAGGTTGAGTCCCACCTCCTCATTTTACAGATAAGAAAATTGAGACTCAGACAGGGTAAGTAACTGCCCAGGGTCACACAGATAATAAGAGCCTAAGGCAGGATGCAAACCTAGGTCTTCATCATGGCAAGTCCAGCATACTAATCATAATATGGTGCTGTATCTCTCACCTTTATACTCACTCATGTCGTTTATCATGTGGACTCAGCACTGCTGATGTCCCATACATACAAGATCATATACTCAAGAGAGAATCACAGAATGTCACAGCGTGATAGGACCTCACCTATCACCTGGACTATTATAATAGCTTCCTAATCATTCTTGCCTCAAGGACATTTTACTTCCCCCTCCAAGGTACTCTTCACGTCCCTGTCAACATGACATCCCTAAAGCTTAGATCTTACCATGCTACTCTCCTGCTCATGAAGCTTCAGCGGCTCCCCATTAGCTCTAAGATAAAATACCAACTCCGCTCTTTGACATTGAAAGCCCTTTACGATAGGGCTCCGGCCTATCTTTTCCAACTTATTTCACAGTGCTTCTCTCAATGAATTCTATATTCCAGCTAAACTCTCTGACCTAGAGTTCCCTATATTCGTGTCCTGTCTCCATGGCTTTGCATAAGCAATCCCCCATGCCTGGAATGCACATTCTCTTCAACTCTGTCTCTTAGAATCTATAGCTTTCCCTCAGGAAGTGCTACTTCCTAGATGAGGCCTTTCCTGCCTTCCTCAGTTGCTAGTTCCTTCCCCCTCCCCCCAAAATTACTTTGTATTGACTTTATTTGCTTGTGGGAATATGCTTTCTCCTATTCTCATTTCGACAGAAGTTCTGTGGAAGGCCATCTTTCATTTTTGCAGCTGTATCTCCAGTGCCTAGTACATAGTTGTTTTTGTTCAGTCATGTACAACTCTTTGTGACCCCATTTGGGGTTTTCTTGGCAAAAATATTGTAGTAGTTTGCCATTTCCTTCTCCAGTTCATTTTACCAATGAGGAAACTGAGGCAAACAGGTGATTTGCCCAGAGTAACACAGCTAGTGTCTGAGGCCAGATTTGAACTTGGGAAGATGAATCTTCCTGACCTCAGGCCTGGCACTCTATCCACTGGACCACCCAACTGCCCCTCTAGTACATAGTAGGTACTTAATAAATGCTTGTTACATTGAATTGAATTGACTCCAGAGATCATCTAATTCAACCCCCCTTGATTTTTTGGGGGAGGCAATAAGTGGCTTTCTTTCTTAAATTCAACATTGAAGGAGGAAGGGAACAAGCATATACGACTTACTATGTGCCAGGACTATGTTAAGTGCTTCACAAAAAACTACCTCATTTGATCCTCACAACAACTCTGGAAGGTAGATGCTATTATGACCCCCATTTTGCAGTTGAGAAAACTGAGGCAGACAGTGATTTACTCAGTAAGTATCTAAGACTGGATTTGAATTCAGGTTTTCCTGACTCCAACCCAGAGCTCTATCCACTGCAGCACCTAGCTGAATGAGTAGGGCACAGTGCTAGGCTCTGGAGATACAGAAACAAAAGTCTGTTTCCTCAAGGAACATAAGCACTTTGGGGCAGAAGGAAATATCTCCTCTGGCAGGCTAGGCTCTTAGATGTGTGTCGTTGGTGGTTACTTTTAATCACAAATAAAAATGGTCCTTCTGACTGGCTCCAAATCCAACCAGGAATGGGATAGGATTTCCTTTGACTATGGTTCAGCCTGAAGGGTATGCATTGTTTAGATTGGGAAGTTGCACAGTCTTACAAAAGGCTTGTAAGCTCTCTCCCTCTCCTGCTCTCTTCCTTCTTCTTTCTTGTCCTACCTTTCCCACACAAACTTCTGCAGATCCAAGGGCGCCAGCTTCCTGCCCAGCAAGCCGTGCTCTAAAATACAAACAGTGCAGGAAATGAAAGACGGGGGAGCAGCAGATGATGCGGGCGGGAGGCCCAGGCATTTCCACGCATCGAGATCTGCTCGGCTCCCCAGGCACACAAGGAAAACTTAAACATTATTTACTCAACCATGTGCAAGTTAAAACCAATATCTGCCCACCATCTGTTCAGCTGAGTGACCCCTTGGAACTTCAGGGCCCCACATGACGTCAGCATAATTCTTTCTCCTCCTCTTTCACTCAGCCCACCTTCAGTGGGTTGGCCCTTGGAGGAGTAGGGAGGGGGTGAAGTGGTGGGAGTTGAAAGGTCGATGAAGCTTATTTGCAGATAATGTGTAGGAGTGTTCAAGGAATCCCGCACACCTGATGTTAGACCAGTACATGCATGCTGTTTGCTGCTGAGGTTGCTACCATTTAGAGTCTCATGTGTTCTCTGGTTTTTTTAAATTTTATTTTTCTAATTAACAATTATTTTCTCTTCCTCTAACTGCTCTCCTCCATTAAAAAAAAAGAAAAAAAGGAAAACAACAACAACAACAAAAACCTTGCAACAAATATACAGTTATGCAAAACAAGACCCCAAATTGGCCATATCCAAAAAGATGCATTTGGCAAGGAATCCATCTCCCTATGACAGGAGGTGGATGACATGCTTCCTTATCAGTTTTTTGGAATCATGGATGGTTATTGCACTGATCAGAGTCTGTAAGTCTTTCAAAGTTATTTGTATTTACAATGTTGCATGTTTTAAATTATTCTCTTGGTTCTGCTCATTTAACTCAATATTAGTTCATACAAGTTTTTCTAGATTTCTCTGAAACCATCCCTTTTATGCTCTTTAAAGGTTGATCCAAGTCTTTTCTCTTTCTTAGAACTATTCCCCCACCTTCCTCCCCACTCATGCCCCAGGTTCTCAAGAGCCTTCATTCCTAGGCATTCTGGGGTGGTAGAAAGAGACTTGACCTGGGTGAGTGAGAGAGTCAGGAAACGTGTTTTTTGCTCTAACCACTTATGTGCCCTTGGTTAATTGAGTCCCTTCTTTCTGGAAGCTTTAGCTTTCACATTTGTAAAATGAAAAGATTGATTGAACTGCCATGATTTTTAAGGTCCATTCCGGTTCTAATAAAAAGAATAATGCTTATATAATGCTTTAAAATTTACAAAGCATTTTATATTCAGCACTAATATTATCTCATCTGAGCCTCACAAACAACCCAGTAAGGTACTTACAGGTATTATCAGCTTTATTTCTGAAGGGGAATGGGACCTTTAATTTCATTGGCATGAGAAGTACTTGATAAAGGAACTCTTTTGGCCAATGTAGATCAAAACTGCTTTTCAATTTTAGGATTTTAGAGAGCAGCCTGGGGCAAAACCAATATGTGTCAGAGACAGAATTTGAACACAAGTCTTTCCTTTCCTTTCTATTCACTATACAATAGCTGCCTGCCTTTCACAAGTGAGACAACTGAAACTCATGAAGGTTAGATGACTTGCCCGTGATCCTACAGCTGGTATCAGAGGTAGAATATTAATCTAGTTATTCTTGCTTTCTTGGCCTAGTATACCATTCTGTATCTATGATGCTAACAACAACCCTAGGAGATAGATGGGGTGGGTATCATCATCTTCATTTAATAGATGAGGAAGCTGAGTCATAGAAAGGGAGAGTGGGCAAAAGTTGCACTGCTCATTAGTAGTGGAGCAAGGACTATAAGCCAGGTGCCATGTATCCCAGCACCGGGTTTCTTCTCCTAGACGGCCTAGCTTCTTTTCTATGAAGACCTACCCATTTTGAGGAAGTCTACTTCTGGCTTCCTGAGGTTCTTTTCCCTCTAACATGTGTTTTCTCTGGCAAGAGCTACATGGTGTCTGCCCATCAGCCCCAAATTCTAGAGAGTAATTTATTTAATTGACCAATCAATCCACAAGCATTTATCAAGTACCTACCATGTTCTATGTGCTGTACTAAGCATTGGGAAATAGAAAGACAAAAGTGAGAGTCGCCGTACACAGGGAACTTACTCTAATTTCTTGGAGACACAGTCATAAGATCATAGGTTGTAGCATCTTAGATCTGGAGCTGGAAGAGACTTCAGAGGCCCCCTGAGCCATCTCCCCCATTTTACTTAACTGGGCAACAGCCCCTGTCATCCTTGAAGGGTGCACTGATGCTTTAGCTTGAGGTGTATTCTGATATTCTACATAGGTCTTGTGTGATTATTTCAGGCTTTGCACATTGCAGGCCTTTAATAAATGTCTGTTGAATGAATTAATGAATGATTCTGGCTGGTGGCAATGACACATGGGAATTAGAATTACTATGGGGTATTTTTGCTCAGATAGTATCACGTAATAGAATCCAATGGACTTGATTCAATTCACATTTATTAGTTCCTCCCCTGTGCAAGGGCCTATACTAGGTGCTCGATACCCAAGCCAGCCAGCAGTTTCCTTTAGCCCTCAGCAGCCCCCAAGGCATCTCCTGGTATTGGCATAGCTTTCCAGAACCCAGGGTCACCTCCATGCTGTGATCAGGTGCTGCTGAAGGACATGTGACATTGTGAGTCATTAATCTGTATTTTAATACTCATGGGGTGAAGGCTGAATGGATTACCTAGCCTGGGGGCTGCTTCATTTCATCCCAGGGTTCCTGGAGATGCAGTGCTTGATCCTAAGGAATAGAACTCTAGGAGTGGGTGGTAGAAGACCAACTGCAGATATGCTTTGTTCAGTCGTTCGTAGGAGCCTCTTGGATTCCTGGCGGCTGAGGCTGGGCCCACTCAGACCCTCCCAAAACATTCCCCTAGCCTCCTCTCGGAGGTAGCAGCTTGACACATATTTTCCCATTTCCAGCTTGAGGAAGGGAGAGCAGGGTCTCTAGCATTGCATCTGGCTCCATCAGGCTCCACTCCCCCATCACCTGACACTTTCTGCTGTCCTCATTGCTCCTGTTTATCTATTTGCACCTGGGGTTGCTTCCTGACATGGCTCCCTTTGGTTGCCTGGCAACAGCCTCAGCATTGTACTCTGTGATCCTGCATAACCCCCTCCTCCACCCCTAGCACACACCCTCCCACTCCCCCCTATGGATTGTAGCGCCCACCCGCTTGCTCAGAATAAGTTGAATGAGCTGCATCAGGATGCACCAGCCTGGCTGGTAACTGGAGCACATTTCACATACATGGAAGATAACAATAGGTACCAGATTTGGAAGGCTAGAACTACTCTGGGACAAGATACAAGGAGAAGGAGGAAGCAGAAGAGCAAGAGGGGGAGTGTCATGGAAAAAAAAAAACACCTTGGATTGGAATTCAGAAGAACTTGGTTCTAGTCTGGTTTATATCAACTTGCTGTGTGACCTCAAGTAAGTTACTTCTCCTCTTTGGGCCTCAGTTTCCTCATCTGTAAAATATATTCATTCAAAAAACATTTGTTGTATATTTACTATGTACAAGCCCCAAGGAATATAGATCTTGGGCTGAAAGAAACCTCAGAGAACATCTAACCCATCCCCCTCATTTTACAGATGGGGCCCTGGAAAGTTAAGTGACTTGCCAAAAATTGTGTAAATAGTTAAAGAGATGGGATTTTCTAATTCCAGAGGCCAGGACTCCTTCCATGGCACCACTCTGACTTCTATCTATGAATAAGGAGTTTGTTCTACATGATCCTAAAGCCACTTCCATTTCTAATACTTCATTAGTATGGATTTAATTAGTATGAATTAATTAGTATAAAAATAATACTTTATTACTGGTATATGTTGAGTAAAATTGAAACCTAACTCCTGTAGGCAGCTAGGTGGATAGAGTGCCAAGCCTGGAGTCAGGAGGAACTGAGTTCAAATCCAGCCTCATACACTTACTAGCTATGTGATCCTGGGCAATTCACTTACCTCTGTTTGCCTCAGTTTCCTCATCTGTTAAATGAACTGGAAAAAGAAATGGTAAACCATTCCAGTATCTCTGCAAAGAAAATACTAAATGGGGTCATGGAGAGTCAACATGACTGAAATGACTGAAAAACAACAAAACTTTTGTAGAGTTGGAAATCACATCTGGAATAGAGTCTGTTCGGGGATGGACCTGACATTCCCCAACAGGTGAGGTCAGCTTACATCAATAGAGTCCAGTGAAGGCACAATAACTAACTCCTTCTTTGGGCTGTGCCTCTCCCTCTGGTCAGATCATGGTGAGCTGTCCAATGTACTATCTCCCTCCTCACCTTTTCCCAAAGCGCTGTAGCCCAGGGCTCTGCTGGGGAATGGCAGCCACTTAGCTCTGCCTACAGGTTGGACAAACTTAGAAGACAGGTAGGAAATAGAATAATTTCCTAGACTTGGAGTCACAGGACCTAGACTCAAATCTCACCTCTGCTCCTTACTGTCTGTGTGATCATGGTGGAAGCACTTTAGTTCTCTAGGTTTGAGGGAGAAGGCTGGATTCAGTGATCTCTAAGCCTCCCTCCAACACTAGATCTGAGATCTTCTGCTCCCAGGCTAGATTTTGGGGAAGATGATGCTTAGGGAGGAGAATGAAGAAAACATATAATTCCTGCAAGGGGCTGCCTGTCTCATGCAGAGCAGGATAAATTGCACAAAGGATGGTTCATTTATGTACTATTAGGGATGACATGTTAATATCAAAGTGTTAAAATATGTAAATAGCATAAGCATGCACCCCATCCTAATTACTGTTTTACATTATCAAGTCATTTACTCTTTATGACATTTTATGACCATTCAGCTGTGTCAGCAAACAATTAGCTGAGCCTCCTACCAAGGAGGTAGAGAAAAGTACTTTCCAGTTTCTTCCACCCAGAAAATTTCCCACAAACCCTTCCCAGTTCCAAGAGCAAGAAAGCAAGCACTCCAGAGGAAGATGCCCATTGCGGAAGAGGTTCTTTGTATGAACCACATAAGCCCAAGCAAGCTCTCTGACACTTTCCTTGTTGGTCTCCTACCCACTTACTGTGCAGGCAGATGTATATGCTGCCTAATGAGAACTGACATTTCTTATGCTGCATCTTACAGCTTCTGCCCTAACTTAATACTTTGCAGGTGTTACCTTATTACAAAGTAAGCTTTGAGGCACATAAGCTTTGAGGAAACTTAGCAGTTATTATGAGAGGAAAAGATGATTTGTGTTTAAAGCAGCAAACCTTTATAGCCATCAAGTCTTTATCCCGGGGCCGACATTTGTAAAATATTGGTGCCACCAACTACTGTAAGCAAAGTCTTTCCCCAAAGCTCCAGGTGAAGTCCATTGTCATTGTGGAACAGGTATATTTCCTATTTTCTGGAAGGAAGACTCCCATTGGATCCACTTCAAATTCACTTAAATGAACTGGGAATCATGCTGGGATGAGACACCACTTGGTGATGTGATTGATGGAAAAGAAAATTGGAAATGTGGTAGGGGCAAGGTATGGAGCCTGGGTGAGTCAGTCAGCAGTCAGAAAAGACTCATCTTCTATAGTCAAAGAAGAAAGGGGAGGAAGGCTTTGGATGGAGCTCTCTGGATGTTTAACTATCAGATGTTTACATCAGCTAAAGCCTGAAACATTCCTGGTAATGACTCGGAATTCTTATGATGAATAATTCTATGTTTGGAGCTACTGAAGAGCAGTGTTGATAGCAAAAGAAAGAGAACAGAGAGGTGAATAGACACAATTTCCATTAAAATGGATTTCAAGAGACAAAAGGCACATACAAAACTATTTTAAGCCGAAGGCAGGTGACATGGGATTCAAAATTTAATGAGCCTTAAATGCCATTGGATGAATGTACCAGGAGATGTACGGTTACATCAGAAAGGCCCTGCACAGTTGCATGCCTTTCCATAATACTCTATTTTTTAAAGGCTCCTTAGAACTAACAAGCCCAAATTCAATCAAATGGTGTAGTCATAACCATTTCGGGTGGTTACAAAAACCCATTCGCAGCTAAATGGTCTTTTGGCTGTACACAGGAAGGCAGTCTGCAGGCCTCCCTGGCTGAAGGCAGGGCAGGCTTTCAGCTTGACTTTCACCTAGGGTCCCTGGGCAAAAATGCTTGCCTGGATTATGGCACCCTGCCAAATGGATATCTACCTTCAAAGATTTGTGGCCAAAACTTCTCCCTTTCAACTCTGAGATTTTTATACCCATACATTCAATCTTCCCAAAATCTTCATGAAAAGTGTTTCTCTTGTCCATTCCCCTCCCCCCATGCCCCTAACTTTGGGGTGAGTTTCAAAGGTTATTTGTGACTGCTATATTAACCATTGAAGTGCTTGGGATCATTTGCATTCATTTTCTATTTGGTTAATGTACCACATAGAAATGAAGTATATAGGGTCAGAGATTTAGAACTAGAAGACATCTTAAAGTTCATTCAGTTCAACAACCTTATTTTACTGATGGAAATAAGGCTTAGAGATATTGTGGCAGCTTAAACAAGAGATTTGAATCCAGGTCTTCTGACTCCCAGAGACACAGCACTCTTTTGTATACTATGATGACTGAAATTTATTTGAAGCTCTTGTAGCAATAGGATTTCTTGTGATATGACCTGACGTACACCAGGGCATTGACAAAAAATAAAGGCACATCTAACCTTCATGTTAACTCCCATTTCTTTGGAAACAAAAGCTTTCCCTTGCCTCCCACTAACATCACATGAACACACACACACACATTCATACAACTCAATGGCATGCATTATGATCTTTCTAGCCTTAGCTCTGAATTTCTCCAGCTTTGTGTCATAACCCTATTAATTAGATATCAAGCTTCTGGGCTTTCCCTGGGGAAAACTGTAAAGCCAAGAGGCAGGATTGTACAGCAGAGAGAGCATTTGACTGGAAAGCAGAAGAGACCTACGTCTGAGTCCAGCCCTAATCTTTCCTAGTGATATGAGATAAGTATTCACCTTAACCTTTCTGGGCATCAAACTACTCATCTGTAAATGGAGGGTTAAAAAAAAACACCTCATCCTACCTACCTGTCTATGTATCTTTATTATTTTGAGGAATGAATGAGATCATGGAGATGAGAATGCTTTGTGAACAATAAAAGAAGGAAACAAGTGTTTATTAATCATCTACGCCATACCAGGCACTATGCTAAGCATGTTACAAATATTATTTCATTTGATCCTCTCAACAACCCTGAGAGATAGGTGCTATTTCTCCTGCTATTTTTATAGTATGGACTGGGTCTTTAAAGAAAAAAAATTATATAGGATTTCACTGTAACTATGGTTGAACTCCACTGTATAAATGTAAGCCATGGTAAGAGGTGTCAAGAGACAGATGAAAACTAGTTTCCCACTTCAGCCCTAGCTTACCCACCATCTTGGCTCTCTCCGCACCCGTCCCATCAAGTATGCCCATCAAGTATACAAAATTCTAAAAAAGCACGATGACTTAACACTCAAAATAGAATGTATGCTGCTAGAAGGGAGCTTTGAGATCATTTAGTATAAATCTTATTTTACAGAAGGAAATGATCCCAGAGAAAGAAAGTAAGCTGTCCACTGTCAGTGGCAGAGCAAAGACAAAGATCCAAGTCTCTTGACTCCTAGTCTAGGATTTTTGTTGTGAGAACAGAAAGTCTAGCCAAGCAGTATTAGAAGAATCCAGGTCCCTGGGCACAGAAAAAGAGGCACACAAAATAGGATGATCATACATGTAGAGCTGGAAGGGGTCTTAGAAGTATTCTAGCTCAACCTCATCACTTTACAGATGAGGAAATGGAGAACCTGAGAGTTGAAGTGACTTTCCCAGTCTTACAGGCAGTGATGATTGACCGTAATCAAGAGGAGCTGGGAGTTGATTTCCAGTGCAGGAATGCAGCAGCTGCTGTAAATAATTCTAAGGAGGGTACCAGCATCTCTCTAGCTTGAGGTTGCCCATAGGCAGCATACAGAAGCAGCAAGAGCCCAAGCCTCCAAGCTCAAGTACCAACTAAAATCTCACCTTCTATAAGAAGACTTACCCATCCCTCTTAATTGTAGCACTTTTCTTCTGTTAATAATCTCCTATGTATCTTCTATATAACAATGTTTACTGGTTATCTCCTCCATTAAATTGTGAGTTCCTCAAAGTCAGAGATTGTCTTTTGCTTTTCTTTGTATCCCCAGAACTTAGCACAGTGTCTGGCACATAGTAGGTGCTTAATAAATGTTTTCTGAGTGGATAGAGCACCAGCCATGGAGTCAGGAGTTCAAATTCGGCCTCAGACACATAATAGTCACTAGCTGTGTGACTCTGGGCAAGTCACTTAACCCCAATTGCCTCACAAAAAAAATAAAATAAAAAAAAATAAATGTTTACTAACTGACTAGTGTTTAGGCTGGCTTACTCTACTATAGATGCTGAGCTATTTGTTGGAAAGGAGGAAGGTAAAAGACTCAACTAAGATATTCTTGTATCAGAGCACTATCAAGTCATATTACACTATATCCCATTGCTACATGAGCTTTCCTCAGTGGCTTTCCCTATATGTATGGGTCTCGCTATGCTCAATATCACTTTAAAGGGCAAGACTTCTTTTTGATTTTGTCCTTGTTTCCCCAGCTTTTTGTACAGTGTCTGGTACATGAGTGCTTAATAAATGCTTGTTGAATTGAATTGTATTGAGAGAGTGTGGTGGGGTAAATAGAACACTGGACTCAGTCAGGAAGCCTGGGTTTGAATTTCTTCTCTCCCTCCTCCCCTTCCCCCACTCCCTGCAAATATTTGATAGCTCTATTATTCTTGACAAAGCATTTAATCTGTAAGAGATTTAATTTCATAACATGTAAAATGAAGAAAATAATGCCTTTACTCTACTTCCACTGGCATGCATAGAATGTAGAATGAGGGCATGAGTACCCATACACCCGATTCACATGCTGGACCCACCTAGTCTCACTCTTCATAGAGTTGCTGTGAAGAAAGTATTGTGCAAACCATAAAGCATCATGTAAATGTGAATTTTTAGTACTATTATGGAGATGTACTGAGAACTACCTGATGTCTTAGACAAAGTACACACCAAATGTCTAGGCAGTAATGACTGCCACAAAGTTGGAAACAGCTACATCCTTCAGAATATCACCCAAATGCTTCCTTATTCTCTCATTATGTGCCTATGTCAGAGGTTACACAGGACCTTGATCAGAGTCAACTTTGAGCAAGTCCCTCCCCTGTCTGGGCCTTAATTTCCATGTCTATAAAGTGAGGGGTTTGGATGAAATAACTTCTGAAGTTCCCTTACAGTTCTGAATCTTCTGCCTGATTTGTACCTTGCCCCCTCCTCATTTCATCTACTTCTCATGCCTGCCTGTTGTCCTGATTTATGTTCTACCTGACTTTGATCATCTACTGTGCCACTCTCTGGCCATGACCTTCTCTGACTCCAACTACCACCTATATCTACTGGCTGCCCCAGCTGTACTGCAGACTAGCTGCCAGCTCCCTCATCTGCTGCTTGGCACTACCTTTCTCTAACCTGTGAGGGATCTTTCAGAGTTCTTCCTGCCTGTGACATTCTCATTCCCGACCTTGCTTCCCAAACACTTTCCTCCAGATTCTTCTCTTTTCTTCTGACTAGCCCTGCTAACCTGTCTACCACTTCAGATGTCTCTCTCTAACTTGATGGTTTGGAATGTGTCTTTTATTTATTACTTATTTATTTTGAGCCATGCCTGCACTCTAGCTCTGGTATGTGAAACTAGAGGACCTTAGCAAGAAGGATAGGTGGCACAGGGGATAGAGCACTGGGCCTGGAGTTGGGAAGACCTGAGTTCAAATATAGCCTCAAATACTCACTAGCTGTGTGACCCTGAGCAAATCACTTAATCTCTCTTTGTCTCAGTTTTCTTAATTGTAAAATGGTGATGACAACAGCACCTACTTCTCAGGGTTATTGTGAGGATCAGAGGAGATAATATTTGGAGAAAAGCACTTAGCACATAGTAGGCACCATATAGATACTTATTACCTACCCTTCTTTTTCTCTTGACTTACCAGTTGATCCAACAGGGGCTAAGATAGATGACCATCTGAGACAAAGACACAAATCTACCACGGACCAAGTTTCAAATTGATTTGGTAAGGGCTTACCTAGCAGGGGAAGATGTGGCTTTTAGACAGACAAACATTGCTCATGCCAAACAGGCTGGAGTGATAGAAAACATCAAGATTCCAGCAGCTATGACTGATACTAGGTAAGTTTCTGATTCGTCCTTTTCACTGTACGGAGGTGGCGGGGCAGGGGGGGGGGGGATCTTTCCTATCATGTGGCTGCAACAAGTGGACTTTAATTAAATTGCTTAATTATACCAAAGCACATCAGTGTTTTTCCTTGTAGTAATTCCCCCCTGTGTTACTGATATTTGCTTAATGTGATTACCAAGCATGGGAGAGGAGCGACAAATACGAGAAGGGTTTTATTATTTGTAAGTCTCAGTCTGACTAGGTGTTATTTGTCTTTTTGTTCAGTAGAGCCTGGAAATGTACTGAAGGCATCTGACCGTGGTGACCTTGTTGGCTAGATTCCCTGAGGTCTGTGCCCAACAACCTATAATTCTGCCACATTTACTTCAACTTGAGATACGGGGATACTTACATCTGGACCAAGTCTGGGGATTCTTTAAGTAATACACAAGAAGGAAAAAAGACTCTGGGGTTATCTAGTCTAGCTTATGCCTAAGTAAGACTCTCCTCTTACAGCATCCCCAACAAAAACCCATCCAGCCTCTATTTGAAGACCTCCGGTGATGCAGGAATCTTATTATCACATGAGGTATACCACTTCACTTTTAGATACTTGAAATTTTTAGAAAACCTTTCCTGTCATCAAGCTTAAATCCTCCCAGTCATCTCTGCACCATGTTTTTTTTTCTTTTCTCTCTGGAAATCATTCTTATCTTCTTACCATCAGGACCTTTGACTCTCCCTTGGCATCCTGCTGGCACTGATTTTTTGCATCTTCCTGCTGGGAAGCAGGACTGCGTGCCACTTCTCCACCATTTCTATGCCAGCCTACAAAAAATTCCCTCCTCCACCTCTCAAGCACTCCTTTATATGTTGGCTTTCTCCATTGGATTGAAAACTCCTTAAGGGCAGGAACTATTTTGCTTGCTTATATTTCTATCTGCTTAATGAACTGCCTGGAACATGCTTAATAAATGTTATATCTATTAAAATCAGTTTTTCTGCAACTTCCACCATAGTTCTTCCCTTTTGTGTTAGATAGAATAAGTCTAGCCCCATGTCCAAATGATAGCTCTTTAAATATTTGAAGGAAGTTCCTCTCCCCAAGGGGTGAGCAGGAACCACTTCAAACCAGCTGATACAACTTTGTTAGATCTTCAGTGTGAGCATTTATACTTCAGAAATGCTATGAATCAGGACTTGATATATTGTTTTGTTGATTGTCTAGATTTAGGAAAGTGATGGAGAGAATACTAATAATACAGATTTAACTTAAAAGCAGACATCAGTTGTTTTTTGGAGACCCTGTAGTTAAACATTTACCAGCACATCCCAGAGGCTCCCCTCCCCCTTAGTCTTTTCTTCTACAAGGTAAACTTCATTAATTCTCATATGTAATCCTCATTTTTAGTAATCCTCATGTGACATGCTCTCTGATCTCAAGGTTCTGTTCAGCCTCCTCTAGGCATACTCTAGTAGTATCCTTCTTCTGCCCCTATGAATGCTTTTGCCAGGTAGACATTACTGGGTTGGCATTAGGATCCGAGAGGTCCAGAGGGTGCAGCTATCACAGTGATGAAAGGCCACACTCTTTGTTCCATGGAAAAACTCCAAGCTTATTGGTTCAGTTTTTCTAATCCTGGTGCCTGTTGAAATTTCAGGCAAAAAGGTACAAATCATGTGACTTGGCTCTGACTTCCTAAGACATTATCCCCAATCTGTCCAGTTCTGGGCATGGAAATTCAGAAGCAGAGTTTTCAGGAAAACTTGGAGGAAACAAAACAAACAAAAAGCAGCAACCAAAATTGATGAGATATTAGTTTCCTCACTTGAATCATAACTGGATAGTCAGTATCTAATAAAGATTGGGGCCATAACAAAGCTGGAAAAAATCACCCAATTAAACACCAAGATAAGTAATAATTGACTATGTCCACTTAGAATGGGAATGTAGACTATCCAAGGAGGCACATTTCCCGTCCCATTTAAATTTTATTTTCCTCTCATCTGTTTACATATAATGGATTCTTGCTCTGACTCTATTAATTACAGAGCAGAATTCAATCCAAGGCATGACTGTCATGGGCTCCACCTCAGGAGGGTTCAGTTATTTTATGAATGTGCCGAGATGCTCATTATAAGGCAGGTTCCTCTATGATAAGGTGGTCCCATGGCATGGGCCCTCAGGCTTGTACAAAAGCAAGGTCCCTGCATGTTCATTTAGCAATTCCTAAGAAATCTATTTGCCACAGCATTTATGATTGTTCTGAATTAGTCATAAACTGCTTAAGGTATAACCAGTTCTTCAGGTCCTATTTTTTCCCTCACTTTAATATATGTGTTTAATTAACATTTCTAATTAAAACCAGAAAGTGTAAAACTCAAATATTGTCCATGAGAAGTTTTAATCTGCATGTGTAAATGATGCCAAGTTGCATGTGTAAATGATGCCAACATCATCATCTATGAGTGACCACAAGCACTCTTTTCTGCCTTGGAGAAGAGGATTTCCTCTCCACTACCACTATAAGCACTCCTCCTCACCCCAGGACCACCACCTAGGACTGTGACCCAGATACAAGCACAGGCAAAGCAAGAGAATCATGCACCAGTGAAGAAATCCCTGCAATCCCCCTCTGATCAGCCACTTGATTCCCTGTCAGTCTGTGGGCCTGAAGCTCAAGAAGCAGCCACTGAGTTGGAACCATATGCAGGGACTGGGGCTAGGACCAAGCTTCTCTCTCACCGTGGTCACAGAGTTTTGTAGATGTACATGGGAGATTTTAATTTTCCTAGTGAGGGCCATTCCACTGTCCTCTACCATAGTCCCCCACAGATCCTTTGTCATGTCATGGCAGTGAACCCTGAGTTCTCAAAGACTTTGCCAATAGAACATCAGCTCGGGCAGGTCCCACCAGCCTGAACAGGCTAGAAGTACAAGGATTGGTGATGGGCTATATGTCTGTCTTTCAAAGATCAGGCTAGCTAAGTGCTGAGAGACGTTTATTATGAGTGATGCTACAAAAAAATAACGAGTATTTTTGTTTAGTAATTCAAGAAGCTCCTCGAATGAGGGGATGAAGATGTGGGGTCAATGGAGGGAGTATCCACAAGAACACAATCACACAGAATTTAGATCTGGAAGGGATCTAAAAGAACATTTAGTTCAAGTCCCTTATGTTACAGATGAGGAAACTGAGGCTGAAGGAGGGGAAGCACACACAAAGTTATTGTTATTCAGTCAAAACAACTCTTTGTGACCCCATTTGGGATTTTCTTGGCAAAGATACTGGAGTGGTTTGCCATATTCTTCTCCAGCTCATTTGACAGATGAGGAAACTGAGACAAACAGGATTAAGCAACTTACCAGAATCAAACAACTAGAAGTGTCTGAGACTGGATTTGAACTCAGGTATTCCTGACTCCAGGCCTGGCACTCCACTGTGCCACCTAGCTGCCCCATACAAGGTTATACAAATAGTGCCTTATAGAGCTAGAATCTGAATGCCAGTCTCCAAATGCTCAAACACTACACTATATCACCTTAAAATATACAAAAGTAATAAAGATTGGTTAGAGACATTTCCAAAATGGAAGTAATGTCAATAAGTTAGAAGGAAGCAGAAAGAACACTACAATGATGATGAGCCAGGAAAGGGGGCATCCCCTGGTACAGTGGGAGCTGTAGAACTAGGATAAGAAAACCTTTATCTAGAAGAAAACTGAGCATTTTCCTTTAGAATAAGACATAGAAAATTATGTTAAATATTTAAGACTTGTTATGTGCAAAATTAGGCTAGGATACACAATGGGCAAGCTCAGTCTCTGCCCTAAAGCGGCATAAATCTTACTGGTAGTGGGGTAGAAGATCATACAAGTGCACGAGTAATTCTAGTACTTGGTAGAACTTAGTAAGGGACAAAAAAAAGAGAAGGAAAGAAAAAGAAAACTGGGAGCTCAGAGTAGGGAAAGGCCATATATAGGTAATACTATGTATAGAGACCTGAGTTCAAATCCACCCTCAAACACTTACTACCTGTGTGACCATGGGCAAGACACTTAACCTCTCTTTGCCTTAACCCACTGGAGAAGAAAATAGTAAACTATTCCAGTATCTTTGAAAACCCATGGACAGTATGGTCCAGGGCTCTTGAAAACATAACTAAATGACTGAACAGTAATAATAACATGGATAGAGAACTGGGTTGGGAGTCAGAAAGACCTAAGTTTGAATACTGCCTCAGACACCAGCTATATGAGACTGTTTAAGCAAAATAATTTGGCCTCTCTTAGCCTCACTTCCTCATCTGGAGAATAAAGATACCATATCTGCTTCCCAGGACTGTTTTGAGGATTAAGTGAAATAACATGTAAAGCACTTTGAAAACATTAAAGTGCTATATAAATGCTAGTGATGATGCCTATGATGACAATGACAGTGATGATGATCATGATGATGATGTAGCAGGGGAGATCAAGGTAGGCTTCATGGAAGAGGTAGCATTACAGATGGATCTTGAAGGATAGGTAAGATTTGGGCAGGTAGAGAAAAGTGTATTCTACATAGCAGATGTACAGACACAGAGGTGAGAATGAGCATGGTTTATTTAGGGAATGCCATAGAAGCTGGTTTTGAAGGAGTAAATGGTTCATTTGGGGGCAGTATTAAGAAATGAATTTGTGTCCTGATGAAGGTCCTTTCTGAGTATCATCAATTCATCACCCTCAGGTATTCAACCAGGAGACCTGGTTGGGGAATCCAGCAGCCTGGCATCCAGTTATGGCTCTACCACTGAAGAACTACATGACTTGTCAACAAGTATTTATGAAGTGCCTGAAAGTGAGTTGCCAGGCAGTGGGCAAAGTATGGGGGAATACAAATATAAAAGTGAAACAGTCTTTTCTTTGAAAGGGAGCATATTCTTCTAGAGGAATATAACACATGACCAAAAAAGGGAACACTGATCCTGACTATTCAAGGGACTGCAAGTGGAGTCATAAGGGAGACTATCATGCTCTTTTCAGTAGCAATGACAAAGACCTCCAGTGATGAGGAGCTCACTTACTTTGTAAGATTTGGACAGCTCTAACCATTAAGAAAGGTCTATCATGCCAGGTGAGGAGAGGAATGCAGTTCAGCGTGGACGCGCAGGCAAACTAGGCTCAGGGAACCTGGAGCAGCCCTCAGAGAACTAAATCATGGGTAGCTGTGGCAGTTTCCAGACTTCTCAACCCACAAACATGATAGACAACTTAGAAGGTCAACATGAAAACTCTGTGACCACGGTGAGAGAGAAGCTTGGTCCTAGCCCCAGTCCCTGCATATGGTTCCAACTCAGTGGCTGCTTCTTGAGCTTCAGGCCCACAGACTGACAGGGAATCAAGTGGCTGATCAGAGGGGGATTGCAGGGATTTCTTCACTGGTGCATGATTCTCTTGCTTTGCCTGTGCTTGTATCTGGGTCACAGTCCTAGGTGGTGGTCCTGGGGTGAGGAGGAGTGCTTATAGTGGTAGTGGAGAGGAAATCCTCTTCTCCAAGGCAGAAAAGAGTGCTTGTGGTCACTCATAGACCAGAGCACAGACCAGAGCATAGGCCTCACCCCTTATCATACCACCTTGGAAGAACTGAAAATTTACATATTCCTAGAAGTGTCTCTGAAAACAGCTACACAAAACCCCTGAAGCTTGGGACAGTACATTCTCCACACTGGAAGCAGACCTCTACCTTAAAAAAGAGTTTATAACTCAAGTAATTGACTGGGATCATTCTGTACCCACAGTCACCTCTCTGTCAAGATGTGGATAACATACTTCATCGTGTTTCTCTGGAATTCTTATTGGTCATTACTATATGAACTTTTGTACAAGCTTAAGCCTGTTTCAGTCATTGGTTTCTTAAATTACTGCCTGACTTTGGACTATGTTTGCAGTTTGCCCCCCTTGGATCTCATCACCTTTTCATGACTGATCTTTTGTTCTTCCAATCCCAGACTCACTTCCTGCCTCTGGCCCCTATTTGCTTGTTATCTTCTGCTAACTGCTCGGATAAGTGACCTTTTTTTCTCTCAATGACCCACATCTTGTTTCTAGCCTTTCTCAGACTGAGATGTTGCAGCCATGTATTGTCTTTCCAATCTTCTGACTCTGCTGTCCCCAACAGTCCTGCACCAGGGCCCAAAGCCCAGGAGAAGGACCCTATTCCCAATTCCACCATTCCCTGGTTTACGTTAATGTATCCAGAAAGGACGATCCCATGGCTACTTTGTATGTTATTCATGTATAGTTTCAAGAGAAACTTCACATCATTATCCTCAGTAATGAAAATGAAAGCCCCCTTTTCTGATTAAAGGTATCTTCTTGGGCTTTTGAAGAAGATATCCATTTCTGGGTATGTGGGGTTTTTATTTGACCTGCTATTCCGTGGCAGGAAATTTCTCATCAATGCATGAGTATGGGCCTCTAATTGGATGGGGATGTGGAATTTCTGGTTCAGTTTCTTTTCAGACAGAAGACCTTTAGTTTTATAGGTTGGAGGTGTATTTAAGCAAGGTCCGCTTTTCTTCTAAGATCTTGGTGTTATTTGAAAATGATTGTAAAATGAGAGAAAATGTTCTGGCTTCTTGAGAATTGTTCTGTGGTTCTAACAGCTTTAACCCCTTCTTAACCCCCATACTCTGTTGATTGTTTTCTCCTGAGACAAAATGATTCTGGTAGGATTTATACTTTATATATTTTAAAAATAATTTCTCATGCTATTAAAGAGTAAATAAAATAAAAATACACTACCTGTAATACTTCCCATGTTTTATATTCCTCACTTCTACAAATCTTTTGGTTTTATATCAAAACAAGTTAATTGAAAAAGAAATTTTTATTTAGTCTATGAAAAGACAGGCAATTCCTCTTTTTATGACTAGAATAATAATAACCCCTTTCATTCATATAGTGATACCGTGTTTTCCAAAAATAAAGCATTTTCATAATCATGATCTCATTTAATGCTTCTCTGTAATTAGAGTTGGATGGGTTCTTAGAAATGATTAAGTCAAAACTCTTCATTTTAGAAAGGAGAACACTGGGAGATAGAGAGGTAAATTTACTTACCCAAAGTCACAAAGGCAGTAAAGAACTGAGCCTGGATTCAAACCCAACACTTCTGGCTTCAAATTCATTACTCTTTACACTATATCATGCTGCTTCTAAGTTAATATGACTCCCTCAAAGTTACAGAACTTGTGGATGGCAAAGTCAGGATCAGAACCTAGGTTCACCAACTTTCAGTTCAATGATCTTATTACTAGACCACCGAGATTGGGATATTTCATCTGATTTTAATAATATATTTGGTAGAATGCATTTTATAACAAGGATTAAGACACTGTGGGTATGGAGCTCCAGATATTCATTTTTTATGATGGAATAGAAGCTCCTTGAGGACAGAGTACCATGTTTTCAATTTTGGCCTCTGGGTGGCACAGTGGATAGAACCCTGGGCCTGGAGTCAAGAAGACCTGAGTTCAGATTTGACCTTAGACACTTAACTAGCTGTGTGACTCTGGGCAAGTCACTTAACCTCTGTTTGCATAGTTTACTCAATTGTAAAATGGGGATAATAATAGCTATCTCCCAGGGTTGTTGTAAGGATCAAATGAGATAACATTTGTAAAGCGTCTTGCACAGCACCTAGAATGTAGTAGACTTAATAAATGTTGGTTTCCTTCTTTCTTTCCTTCCTTCCTCCCTCCCTTCTTTTTTATCCCCAGTGAGCAGCACAGTTCCTGGACCATTTTAGGCTTTCAGTAAATGCTTGTTGATTAATGTTCATGGAAAAAAGAGGTTAGAAATGCCCAACTTGATAAAATTAGCAGTAGAAGAGACCGGGAGTTTGAGAAGGTAAAGAGAGAAGGTGAAAGAGGGTAGTGGAAACTGGAAAGGTAACAGGGAAGGGCATTAAAGACAAACATCACCTCATTCCCCATTTTGCTAAAAGTCATCCCTGGTGTGGGGTTAAGTGCCCCACTTTCTTAAAAACAGACTTGGAAACTTTCCCAGATTGCACATCTGTTAATGCCTTGCAACTTTCATGTCAGAGAGGGAAGGCCAAAGGGAGAGCATCGAGGGGGATAAGTGAACTCTTCCCTCTGTCTTTGCTGCTACAACACACACCTGGCTCATGCTCCCCCTCCCTTTATACCCCCCACCTCCAAAGCCATCTGGCCCAGGACCATCTGCACTGTCAGTGGGAGCTCTCAGAAATGGTCTCTGTAGCCTCTCTGTCTATTTGGATGCTTAACTCTCTACTTGGCTGTTCTAATAGGCTCCAGAAGATCAGGGGGTTCCCCCACAGAGGCAGGGATGCTAAATTTTGGACTCCCAAAATGAATAATTTGAAGTGAATCTTTAACACTAGGGAAAGGTACAAGAATATCATTGTGTCTCAACAGCTTCTCAAGAGTTTCTTTAGCATAACCCTGCCCTAAGTCAGAGTTTAAATTAGACAAGGTAGAATTATGGTCCTCTCATTCACATAGTGTGGCTTAGTACATTTCTCCAAGTGGAGGGAGGGAGAGAGAGAGAGAGAGAGAGAGAGGGAGAGAGAGAGAGAGAGAGAGAGAGAGAGAGAGAGAGAGAGAGAGAGAGAGAGAACGCTATGTTGTGTTTGCATCCAAAACAATTTTCTCCTCCAGTCTAGCCTTCTTGGAGGAAGTGATCAGAGAAGGGAAGCATTTAATTTCCTGGGTAAATAATGGGCCCTGTCTCATCCATCCAATCAATGAGTCCATCAATTATTCTCAGTAAATGATTTTTACACCCAGCCCAGCTCAGTGCATTGGCCTGAACCCAGGATAGGAGATGGAAGAGGGGGTAGGGAGGTTCCAATCAATGCCAGATTGGCTAGCACAGCACAGAACCCACAATTGGAAAATAATGTGTTAGAGGCAGTATTCAAAAATACTAAACTCTTGATGGAGAAGGAAAATATTTCCTTTGATTTACTATCGATACAAGGAACATCTGTGGGGGACCAGAATGGCCTTCTGTGCCCCAGGAAGCTGGAGAAAGTAACTGCCTCATGATTCTTCTGCCTTGTAGTCTAGCCAGAGTCATCTGCATCCCAACCTGAGATGCTGCAGGGACCAGGTCACAGAAAGCATGACAAGGGAAAAAGGATTGCAAGCTGATGATAAAAAAAAAATTCCCTGGGCATATATAGCTAGCTAGAACATTTATTAAGTGCTTACTATGTGTCAGACACTGCTAAGCACTGAAGAATGCAAATATAAGTAAATACTACAATCCCTAACTTCGAGGGGTTTACGTTCCACTGGAGGAATAACACATAAAATGGGGGCATACGGGAGATGATAGCAAGGCAGAGGCTGCCAAATCTATGGTCTTCTTTCAGTTTTCACCTTACTGGGCTTCTCTGTAGCATCTGACACTGTTGGCTACCCTTTATGTTGTTCAGTTTGTTTTTTTAGTTATGTCTGACTCTTTGTGACTCTAGTTGGGATTTTCTTGGCAAAGATACTGGAGTGGTTTGCCATTTTCTTCTCCAGCTCATTTTCCAGATAAGGAAACTGAGACTAATAGGGTTAAGTGACTTGCCTAGGGTCACACAACTTTTAAGCATCTGAGACCAGATTTGAACTCATGAAGAAGAATCTTCCTAATTCCAAGCCCTGTGTTCTATCTGCTTCACCACCTAGCTGCCCACATTGGCCACACTTACTTCCTGGATAGCCTCTGTGCTCTTGTGTTTTGTGACACTGCTCTCTCTCCATTATCCTCTGTTGTTTCAGTCCTTGTCAGTTGCCTTTGCTAGATCATTCTGTGCTTATCATCCACATCCACCCCTTAATAGAGGGTATACCCCCAAGATTTTGTCCTTAAGCCTCTTCTCTCTCTTCATTCTTTCTCTGAGTAATCTCACTAATTCCATGGGTTCAAGAATAGTCTTTATGCTAATGACTCACATCCAGCCCTATTTTTTCTCTTGAGCTCCTGTCCTTTATCATGTTTCCCACTGGCTATTCCATAGACCCTACAAATTCAACATGACCGGAATAGAACTCATTATCATTCCACCTATCTGTGTATCTTCTAAACTTTTCTATTTTGTTTGAGGGCACCACCATTCTTTCAGTCATCCCAGTGCTCAACCTTGGTATCATCCTTGAATCTTTACTCTTCTTCATTCACCATATCTAATCTAATCTAATCTAATCCAATCCAGTCATCTCTAATCAGTTGCCAAATCTTACTGTTTCTACCTTCACAACTTCTCTGGCATCTGTCCCTTTCTCTCCTCTCACACAACTACCATTGTAGTTCAGACTTCTCTCATTTCTTGTCCGGACAATTGCAACAGTCCCCTAATCAGTTCTCTGCCTTGATCCCTTTCCTCTATGAAATCTTTCCTGCACATAGCTACTAGAAAGATATTCCTAAAATATAGGTCTGACCATATCACCACCCTGCTTAAAAGTACTACAGTGGCTCACTGCTGCCTTTAGGGTCAAAGACAAACCCCTCTGTTTGGCATTGGAAGCCCTTTACAACCTAGTTCCAATCTATCTTTCTTGCCTTATTACACGTTGTTTGTTTCCTCCTACTCAAAAATTCAAACAAAATATTTTCTCTTTGCTGTTCCTCACACATAACCTTATGTCTGCCATCGCCGTGCCTTTGCATGGGCTGTCCCTCCATGCTTGCCATATACTCCCTCCTCATCTCTAACTCTTGGGATCTATAAGTACCTTCAAGGATCAGCTGAAGTGCCATCTCCTACATGAAGACTTTCCTGATCTCCACCCTTCACACACACCTAATTTTTTGAATCTATCTTGTACTTTGTTATCTACATATCTACATACACATTTTATTTCCCTAGGTAGAATGCTTCTTGAGTATGAGAACTATTTAGTTTTTATTTTTGTGAGTTTATTTAACAGGACCTGACACATAATAGGTACTTACTGCTTGATTGTTTATTATGAGACTTGTAAGCAAGTGCTTTTGCTGGACCAGGAGCTGTACCAAGAATTGAGTAGGAAGAAGAGGCTGGAACATATTTGAGAAATTGTGAAATGCAAGTGATGATTGATTAGTTCTATTCACTCAACAAATATTCATCAAGTTCTAGGCACTGTGGAATATATGAGAAGAATAAGAGACACTGTCCTTGCAATCCTGAAGCTTCTTCCTAAAATTTTTTTAATCAGACTTGTGATTTCACTGTCATGAGAAACTCTCCAATGTGAAAACTCATTGTACCTGCTCAGTACCATTGTACCTGTATTATTGTACCTGCTCAGTAACTCCTAGTCAGAGTCACCTGGGGGACTGAGAACTTAGGTGCCTTGCCCAAGGTTGTGCAACCAGTATGTATCAGACTCAGGACCTGAACTCAGATCTTCCTGGCTCCAAAGTCGGCTCCCTCCCCACTACACCACTTTGTTTCTCACATTTCTGTAACACTTTTCTCACCACATCCCTGTGAAGTAGTGCAGATAGTATTTTCGTTTTACAGTTGAAGCAATTGAAAAATTAGAGAAGCTTCTTGATCCATCTAGGCTTACACATTTTGTAAGTGACAGAGTTGGTATCAATCTAAGTCTCTTCTGACTATACCAGGCCATAGTACACACAAACATGAACTAGTTAGATACTGATGTAAAAAGGTTATACAATGAAGTGCCAAAGCACATGATATTGAATACAGCAAAAATGCAGTAATAGTTGAGGAAAGCAATGGGGTCTTAAAGTCTTCAGGAAAGGTTTCACAAAAGAGGTAGGACTTTGGAGCTGTGCCTTAGAGATGAACAGGATTTGGCTGGGCTGAAAGATTGGCATGAAAGTCTCTTGAGAGGGGAAGCAGTTGACTGTTGCTTCCCACTGTGGTCATTTTCCCTTTGAACTCAGTGGTTGGGGGCAAGAAGATTTTCTGACAGGTCAAAGTTCAGACTGATAGGGACTGAATTGTTGACTTTCTTGCTCTTAAGCTGTTCTGAATTCTGTTTGCTCCCCATGGAGAAGTAGAGAAAGGGGGGAGAGGGGAGAAAGAAAAGCATGGATGGAGTCCCAAACATTCTTGAAGCTCTGGGTAGTCCTGGACTGTGGCATTGGTTGGCTGAGCCCAGGTGCATGGAGAATGACAGATCCCCAGGGCATCCTACTGAGTAGGCTGTTAATTTATTTCTTTGTGTTCCCTAGTCTGGGTGCCTTTTACAAAAGCTGTTCCAGAATAAATTTGTTTGTCCATAGAATACACCCCTGCTGCCCAAGGTAGGGCTGTTGAGGTATACGAAAAAGTCTGTGCTTGGGGTAGCAGGGAGGGAGGAAGTAGGGAATAAAGTTGCCTAATACCAAAATAGATCTGTTTCCCCAGCCTTTTTCTCCCTCACTCCATGGGATCACAGTAGATGCTCTTTCTTTTCCTTTCCAACAATAATGATTCTGTCAATACCCTCCAGGGGAATCTTTGTGTGAAGGCAGTGAGATTTTCTTTTCATTGTTATCGACTCTCCTACCAGTTAAAATATATTTTAGCCAAAGTAGACCATTCAAATAGACCATTAAGGTGTATTTATGAGAATCAGGCAGGACTCCTTGAACTACCCCCAGTCTCTCCCTTTCCTAACAAGTGGAAAACTCCCCGTATTAAAGATGGTAGAAACTGAAGTCAAAGGAAGACAAGAAACTTGGTATGAGTGAAGGAATGGGCTCTGCATTGCAATCATGAACACGTTTAAATTGTCCTTATATTAGGAATTCTTGACAACAGCCTGCATCATTACTCTGAAAGTGCATTGCTAAGCAAGAGCCTCACCTGAGTGGTCCTCAGGGCAGAATTAATGAATTGGAGGGGCTTCCAGAAATTAGGATTGTGCACTTGAATGCATTTTCCGTTGCAAGTACAGGTCAAATCCCATTATAATGAACTCCACGGGGCATCCATTTTTTTTTATAACAAGCATGTTCTATCTAATGTTAGTAAGTAGTTCCATGGTCCTTAGGTAAAGCAATGAATCAATAGTTAGTTCCATAGGATTTTTAGCACTCAGACTTAGAATGGGTATTGGAGATAATCTAAACCAATCCCTTCATTTTACAGATGATGAAACCGAAGTCTATGGAGATGAAGTGACTTGCCTAAGGTCACAAATATAGTAAGAAGCAGAACCAGAACTGAACTCAGATATAGGAAAGGAAGAAGGAAGGAAGGAAGGAAATAATCATTTATTAAGCACTTACCATGTGCCAGGCACTGTTCTAAGCATGTTACAAATATTATCCCATTTGATCCTCACAATAATCCTAGTTGCTATTATTATCCACATTTTATAATTGGGAAAACTGAGGTTTAAGTTATTTTCTCAGGGTCACACAGCTAATAAATGCTAAAGGCTGGATTTGAACTTAGGTCTTCCTGACTCCAGATCTAGTATTTAATCCACTGTACTGCCTACCTGTCTAATAGAATCATAGAAGGTGATCTTAAGATTGTTTAAACTGAAAGGGACCACAGAGGTGATGTAATCCAACTTCATTCTATAAGTGAGGAAACTGAGACTTGGAGAAATGATATCAACTTGCCTCAGGTCATCTAAGGAGAAAATAGTAGCACTGTTCTTAAACTCTCAAAATCCAAATCCAGGATTCCTTCCTCTGCACCACACACAGGAACAGAGCTTAGCAAAGAGCTCTTCTTATGGGAGCCCAAGATATCATAGACATTCAGGATGTGAAGACAGGGTATAGCTATGATATCTTAATGACACAGGTTGCAGTAATGCATGGGGGCATGCTTGTATTGGAATTTTAACATACCAAATACGAACCTCATAGTTGGTGCCCAGAAATTATGATATAACAGCAATAGTATTGATTGGAAGTCAACAGTTCTAGTCCCTACTTGGCCATAAACTTGCTGGGTAACCTTGAAGAAGTCATTTGACCTCTCTGGGTTTCTGTCTCTTTTTCTGTCCAATGGAGATAATAATCACTGACCTGGCTACTTCACTTAGATTGTTGTGGGAATCAAATAATATCATATGTGTTAAAGTATTCAAAAAGTTTGAGTATCATTCACATGCAAGGTATTATTATCATCATTCAACACTTGTTGCTGGAATCACAACCTAGGTCACGTAGGGGTTGGGGCAGAAGACCAGAGCTTGGGCGTTCATCGTCCTCATCTCTGGGAAGCCTGCTGCTAACCAGAACATTAAATTAGCAAGCAATAGCTTCTTTTAGAGGCAGACCTGCTCTGTAAATGTTACCAGCTGGATGGCAGAGTGACTGATGAGGAGTTCTGCAGGGCATAAAGCATAGAGATCCTGTAGTGTGTTTCATTTCTCTGCTTTAGAAGACCTTTCAGGTAGAAGAAGTAGGTGACTATGTACATTATATGGGTGGAGAAGTACTAGGAAGGTCCCCCCTGACCCCAAGTGCCTCCCTCCTCATCTGCCAGTGCTTCCTTTAGAGAGTGACTCCTTTAGGTTTCAAAGGATTCTATAGAGGCTCAGATTTAGAATTGGAAGGGTCAGAGACCATTGAATCTAATCTTCTCAATTTTATATGTGAGGAACCTGAAGGTCAGAGAGATGAGTGTCTTGATCAAGATTACACAGCTGGTAAGTATCTGAGGTGGAATTTGAACCTGGGTTTTCCTGACTCAAGTCCAGTACCCTATCGACTTCACCATGCCACAATTCAGTAAGGTTCTTTGTTCTTCCACTAGAATGTCAATATCTCCAAATTAGGTTATACCTTAAACCATCACAGGGCACGGACATTTGTCAGAACGGATGGCTGATGCCAAAATCCTAGGGAATGTGACATTTGATAAGAGTTTTGTTGAGAATACAAGAGAGGACTAAAGATCAGGGTCATCAGAAGAGGCTCAAAGTTAGGGTTATGAGGGAACAGGGAGGAACAGCACCATCCCTAATGTAGATGCTGAGAGTAGAGGCAGGTCTCTGCCTCTCTGATACCACTAATATTCAAAAAGGGAAATTGAGTTAGTCAAAACTAAGAGATATCATGGAATAATGCATAGAGGGTTAGCCTAGGAGTCAAGAACACCTGTGTTCAAAGTCCTGACTTTTGATGCATACTAACTGTGTGACCCTAGGCATGTCACCTAACCTCTTAGTGCCCCAGGAAGCTAACTAATACTATAAGTTGTAGAACAGGGACAAATCTGAATCAATAAAGGTTGCTTCCTTACTGAAGAGCTCAGAATCCCAATGAAATCACAGATACACATACATGCATATGTAATTAAGAGAATAATTTAGGGGTAAGTGTGGGCCACCTAGAGTCAAGAAACCTGTGTTTTAGTCCCAGCCCCAACATTTAATAGCTGTGTGAGCATGAGGAGTCACTTCACATCAGTTTCCCCATCTGTAAAATGGAGATATTCACACCAATAATACATATTTCATAGGGCTATTGTGGGGAAAGTGCCTTGTAAATCTTCAAAAAATTTAGAAATGTGAAGGATTATTATAAGGAAGAACTAACACACTTAAAAGTTGCTAAATGTGAGGAGATGAGACCCTCTCCATCGATACAAACCCTGATTACAAATTTTACAAAGTTTATACAACTATCTACTCGTTAGAACAGGTGCCTTCAGAACATCTCATAGAAAGAAAACACTTGGTTGGTTCAGTTTCTCTTATTGTACCTATTTAAAAGCAATTACACTGAACTTCTTTGAAAACATTCCTTTCATTTTGTGGGTGATACCATATGCTACCAGAAATCAGGCTAGAGAGGCGGTGTGGCATGATGCAAGGCATGCCAGATCCAGAGTTAGCTCTGGGTTTGAATCCTGATGCCAGCGCTCAAGAGCTGGATCAACATAAGCAAGCTGCTTCATCTTTCTGAGCCTCAGTTTCCTTTTCTGTAAAGTAAAGGTAAGGATACCTACACTACCAGACTCCCTCAATTGTTGTGGAGAAAAGACTCATAGGCTCATAGTTTTAGAGCGAGAAGGGAACCTTAGAAACCATCCAGTCCAAATTCCTCATTTTATAAATGAGGTAACTGAGGCCCAGGGGGACAAGATTTGAACCCAGTCCTCCAAACCTAGAGTCAGTGCTCTGGATTTTACATTGACTTAGTAAACCTTAAAGTTTCATAGAAATGGGAGTGATCCTAGAAGGATAGATTGCAGGAGTGGGGAACCTGTGGCCTCGAAGCCGCGTGTGGCCCTCTAGGTCCTCAAGTTTAGCCCTTTGACTGAATCCAAACTTCACCAAACAAACCCTTTTAATAAAATGATTTGTTCTGTTAAACTTGGACTCAGTCAAAAGGCCACACCCAAGGACCTAGAAGGCCACATGTGGCCGAAAGGCTGCAGGCTCCCCACCCCTAGACAGAGCCCTTAACACTATAATTAGGCAGAACTCTATTATAGCACAGTTTTATGGAAAAGGCAGAGGCTGGCAGCCATCCAGAGGGACAAAGGCAGGAAGAGGAAGAAATTATCTTGGGGGAGAATGGGCTTTTGAGAAATGAAGAACTGAGAACACAGGCAAAGGATAGTCATTAAGGGAGACGGTCACTGGAGTTCTTTTCTGCCACCTGGGCTACAAGAAGGAGATTTATTGCCTGAATTTACATCTTTATGTGTCAACATGTGAATGAGTCTATTGTTAAAAAACATACTTTATTATGTTCAGACAACTCTAACCCATTTAAACCATAAAAACTATGAGACAGTTCTCTCTTGGCCTCCAAACTCTCCGGCTCAAGCCAAACATCCCAGACGTGAGATTATTCTCCGTCCAGGAAAGCAGCAGAGAAAGAGAATTGTGCTTTTTCAGTGGAATCGAGATGAGTCCCATCTTGTTAACCACATAATTTTTCTCCTTCTTTAGCACACAGCACAACATCCATCTTATTCCATCTAAGGCGAGGTGGCATAGTGGAGAGCTCTCACAGACCTCATCTGTAAGAGAAGGAGACCTGTGTCCAAGCCCAGATTCCTCCACCTATGAGCTATGTGGCTATGGGCCTTATTGTTCCTATCTGGAAAATAAGGATAATAACAATCCTAACCCACAGGAATGAAGTGAGGGTTATATGAGATATTATAAATACAGCACTATGTAAATATAAATATAAATATTTTATATGTATAGGTATATGCCTTATACCTATTTTATATTTATAGGCATAAATATATATTTTATATTTATAAGTATATATCTTAGAAAATAAAGTGTAAATTACAAAGGCATTTCTTTCAATCTTTTCTGAGCATGCCTCATGTTTCTGTTTGTATTTAACTTATGATATGCTATACAGAAAAACCTTATCAATTCAGATGGTACAAATTTGGGCAAGGTCTAGGATTAGAATTTAAAATCATTTCTCTATTGGGAGTGGGGCGTGAGGTTTTGCTAAGTATACAAATAGTATGTAAGTGAACAAGTATTCAAAAGGCATGTTTAACCTAGTTAAAGAAATAACCCTATTTTCAAACACATTCAAGCACTTAAAAGGTACCATTTATAAGCAAATACTTGGTAGGCTAATTACAAAACATTCTTATGCGCTCATTAAAGAAGGTTCCCTATGGATGGCAAATCTTCCCTTGCTCATTAGGTTTGTTATATGCACTTAAGGAAATAAAGCTACATCTATTCAAAAATAATTTTATCATTCCAACTTGTTACTAAATCAGACGGCTCTGCTTTCCTGGTTATTCCAAATTAGTGACAAAGTAATAGATACTTACTCCTTTGTGTATAGGCAGCTAGGTGGTTCAGGGGCTAGAGTTCTGGACCTGGAGTTACCAACACCTGAGTTCAAAACCTGCTTTGGACACTTGCTAGCTGGGCAAGCCATTTAATGTCCTTTTGCCTTAGTTTCCTCATCTGTCAAATGGGGATAGTAACAGCATCTACTTTGCAGGGTTGTTGTGAGAACAAGTAAGATAATACTTATAATGCACTTTGCAAACCTTAAAGCACATATATAAATGCTAGCTATCATGATCATCATCATTATCATCATTGTCTCTGAGCAGTCCCATATAAGATACATTATACGTACATACCATATTGCCCAGGTATAGTGAGAGCCTATTCACTCACACTTGAACAATTTACATTTGAATATATGGGAAATGAAAGCTTTCTGTGACTGTTCCTAATTTTGTCATCTGTTTCAGTGGCTAAGATGCTAACATGGTAACAACTGTTGTCTATTTCCATAACCTTGTCAATTGTTAAATTGGGCAGAACGGCAGGCCAGATCTGTACAGATTTATTCTCCTCTCTCTGGCAGGATTCATTCCTGCCCTGATGCTTTCTTTGGAAAGAAGTGGGATATATTGGGAGCATCTCCTAGGGATGGTTTGGAGAGGTGCTTTGTTTTCCAATTGCAAGGACATAATGGACTGCAGGGGGAGGGAAAGGGATCAGGAAATCACACTGAAGTCAGACAAACAGTCTGTTCTGGGTCCTCCACAAAGATAGAGGCATCTGGCATTAGCTAAGTGTGGTGATTATGCTATCAGGGCAATGAGTTGCTAAGGGCTGATAAGAGCAGTTTTTAAAAGTTAACAACTCTGTCCCAACCCCCTACCCCAAGCCTAAAACCACATACCCAAATACTGCACTTATTCTTGTTATTAATCTTATATTCTTGTGGACTTGGTGAAAGCTTTAATTTTTTTTTTAACAGATGTCTCTTGTTTTTATATCATCTATATCCCCCAATGTCTTCTGCCCTCTCCTGCCCAGAGAGCTATCCCTTAAAACAAAGAATAAACAAGAGGGAAAATAAGAGCTCAGTAAAATTAACCAACCTATCAAAAAAGTCTGACATTACATACTATGTTCCATAACCAGGTTCCATGTTACATACCATCTTCCAACTGCAAAGAAATGGAGTAGGGGTATTCTCATGACTCCTTTAGGACCAAGATTATTCATTGTATCTTCACAGAATTCATTTTCGTTGTACTGATGCTGTTATTCTTTCTATGTTCTGTGTTGTAGTCTTAGTTCAAAAGAACTGGTTCTACTTCCTTCACTTTGCATCAGTTTATATAAGTCTTCCACAATGAGAGCTTTTTACTGTGTTTCTGAACCATGGACTGGAAAACTAATTGAGTGGAGCTCATTCTGATGCTCAGACTCTGCTTTCTGCCAATTTTTCTTTGCTGGGCTTATTTTTTCTCTGAGGATTGCCCAGTTCTGTAAGTACGTGGAATTTCTAGGGAAACAGAAAAATTCCGCCATCAAAGTGGTTTCCTTCCTGTCACATTGAATAAGTTGATTAGTATGAACCATAACATTTACTTAATAGACTTTACTCTTCCAGAAACTTTCGCATTCACTATCCCATTCAATGCTTACACTATCCCATTTAATTCTCCTAGCACTCTTGTGAGGAGATGAGGAAACTCCTGAAACACTTGCACTCAGTTAAGTTCTCTTATGTTTCTCGGTAACATCTGTTGTTTTTATTTTAGAATCTGCTCATTTCTCACTCTCTCCTACCTGGCCCAAATGATCTTTCTCTAGTTAGAAACCTAACCAATTAGGACTCAGAGGGAACTTCGTTGTTGTTGCTGTTCAGTCATTTCAGTCATGTTCAACTCTTTGTGACCTGATTTGGCATTTTCTTGGCAAAGTACTGGAATGATTTGTTATTTCCTTCTCCAGCTCAATTTACAGATGAGGAAACAGGTAAGCAGGGTTCAGTGACTTTTCCATGGGTCACGTAGTTAGTAAATATCTGAGACCAGATTTGAATTCAAGAAGATGAGTTTTCCTGACTCCAGGCCCAGTGCTCTATCCACTGTGCCACCTAGCTGTCCCCCAAAGGAAACTTTGAGATAATTTTATCCAACTACCCCTCCATTTCATAGAGGAGTACACGGAGACCAAGAAATGAGATGCTGCTTGCTCAAGATCACACAATGAGTCAATGACGGAGCCAAGACAAGCCTCTTAGTTTCAAATCTAGGGTTTCTCCTACCCCACCCCACCCCTACTGGCATCTATTAATTAAAAGAGACACAAACATAGTATAGTGGAGAGAGTGTGAGATTTAGAGTCAGAGTATCAATGTCAAAATCTATAGTCTGCCACTTACTACCTGCATGTCCTTGGGCAAGTCATTTAATTTCTCTGTGACTTAGTTTCCTTATCTGTAAAAGGAAGATGTTACACTAGATGACCTCTTGGGTCCTCTCCAGTTCTAAATCTATGAGTCTGTGGAGAGGAGGAAAGGGAGTGAAATAAGTATTTATATTGAACTTACTACGTGCCAGGCATTGTGCTAAGTGCTTTACAAATATTATCTTATTTGATCCTCACAATGACCTTGTAAGGTAGATTGTGTTGTTATTCCCATTTTACAGTTGAGGAAACTGAGGCAGGCAGGGGTTAAGTGACTTGCCCAGGGTCACACAGCTGTAAGTGTCTGAGGCTGGATGTGAACTTAGGTCTTCCTGACTCCTGGCTTGGTGCTCTACCCACTAAGCCACTTTGCTGCCTATGAGGGTCCTAAGTGAAACAGGAGGGAAAATGGGGAAGCATTTGAGTTTCCCTTTATTCTTCTTCAGGCAAAATTGAGATTCTTCTTGCTTGTTTGCTAAGTTCTTTTGACTTTAGTCAAAACAAAACAAAACAAACACATTTCTGATTTTGAAGGCTTACCTCTCCTTGGAGGCCTTCAAACAGAAGCTGTTGAATGTGGCATAATGGAGATTCTTTTGCTGTGGGCTCACTTAGATGTCTGCTGAAGTCCTCAGCAGCTCTTCAGTTCTGTGATTCCTTCATGTATGGGTGGGGGCAGTTAGGTGGTGAAGTGGATAGAGTGTGGGGCCTGGTCAGGAAGACTCCTCTTTCTGAGTTCAAATCTGGGCTCAGATACTTACCAGCTGTGTAAACCTGGGCAAATCACTTAACTTTGTTTGCCTCGGTTCCAGTAAAATGAGCTGGAGGAGGAAATGGCAAACCACTTTAGTATCTTTGCCAAGAAAACTCCAAATAGGGTTATGAAGAGTCAGACGTGACTGAAAAATGACTAAACAACAAAACTTATGGGTGCCACTGATCCAGAAGGAACTGAAAGACAGCCGGGTGTTCCTCTTATTTGTACTAAGCCAGTGGGCTCAGCAGGGGTATCCCCTGAGATATACCAGGAGATTCCGTTGAAAGCATTGTGGCAAAAAAGACCATTGAGGATCCCTTCACAGCCTGGGCTGAGGAATCACCCACCAGTCAAGCCATCCCTGCCAGACATTATCCAGCATGGAGCTCCTAATGAAAAATTGCGGGGCTATTAGTGCTTAGCAAATTAAGGGCACTTCCATTTATTACCGTGCTCTACTAAGGATGAGCATTAATTTTTTTTTTCAAAGCAAATTCACTGGAAACAGACAGTTTAAAATTTATGCTTGTAATGATGGCTACATGGTCCATTAAGACCACCTCTAAGTGAGCTTAATTTGTAGCAGATAAATGTCCGTGTCTACATATTTTTCAACATAGTTTATGGTGCATCCTGCACAGCTGCGCCCAACTGATTAAATCCTCACAAAATTTAAATAGGAAACACATTACGTAGACAGTATTATATCCATTCATCATACACGCATTTTCAATTTAACTCTTTCCGCCGTGGGCCAGGAGGAGTTCTAAGGTTGGCTCCCTCCCAATGTTGGTTTGCTATGATTTTCTGGCTCTTTTGTTTGCCTCTAGCTTCCATGTGTCCCGGGGGCTCAGTTCTACCTCCATGACCTTGGATTCAGTGAAAGTTTTTGATATAGACAGTACGGACTGATAAGCAAGGTGGGCAGACTCTGCCTGAGAAAGCTTCAGGGCCTTCTGACTTCTTATCCGGGTGTCCTTGCTGTAGTTGTTCAGTTCATTAAAGCACCAGGTCATGGGAACCCTCTTTCCTCAGTTGTCTATGCCAGTGACTGAAGCAGCTCAAAGGTCAGTGTACCATAATTTGTTATTCTTCCCTGCATAAATTACGTCTCCCCTTCAGAAAAATAGATTAGTAGTGTCTATGGCCTTGAATGAGAGTGAAGCATATCTTGGCATAACTTTAGACTTCTCAAAGGAAGACATCCTGATGTAGCAGGGAAAGCGTTTGGTTTGGAGGCGGAACATCAGGGTTCACTTCCCTGTCCTGCTACCTATTATGTGTGTCATCTCGGACCAGTGACTTACATTCTCTGATCCTCAGCTTCCTCCACTTCAGAATAATGGGTGTATGTAAGAGAGGTTAGACGAAATCAAGGATTCTAGATCTGGAGTCTGTGAACTTAAAAAAATACATTTTGATGATTATTTCAATATAATTGGTTTCCTTGTAATGCTATATGTTTTATTTTATGCATTTGAAAACATTCTTCTGAGAAGGGGTCAATCCATAGGCTTCACTAGGCTACCAAAGGGGTCCAAGACACTGAAAAGATTAGAAACTACTGGACTGAATAAAATTTGAAGTCCTTCCAGCTTTAAATTACTTGGACCATATGATACAATGGAAGGAGTAAAGCTGGAATCAGAGGACTGGGATTTGAATCAAACTTAGTCAGCTCCTTACTCCCTGTGTTACCTTGGGCAAGTAATTTCATTCCTCTGGGACTCACTTTCTTCATATACAATGGGTTTGGACTAGATGACTTTTGAGGTCCTTTACAAATTTAAATCTTAATTGTAAGATTCTTTATACATCTTTCATGATCGTGCTAAGTTCACATTTCTAGAAGGTTTTACAATATATGGTAACCAAATTGTTTTTCTTGTGGTACCTAGCAAAGAATAGATACCTAAATGCTTGTTGGACAAATGGATGGATGGATGGATAAATGATGACCTTGTGAGATTGGCAAACTAAATATTTTACCCCCCATTTATAGATGAAGGAACTGAGGCATAAAGAGGTTAAATGGCTAGCCACTGGGCACATAGCTACTCCATTCTTGCAATAGGTACTATTATAACCATTTTACAGATGAGAATCTAAACCGTTGGAGGAGGTATCAACATCAATGAGAACACAGATTGAATAAAGCATTATAAATGGGAAAATTCATTCTAGAGAAAAAAAAATAACCCAATATCATTGGCAGAACCAAAATTTGGCACTACCATCTTTTTTTTAAAACTCTATTCCCTGAGCTCTTTCCACTGTGCCACATGTACCACATTCCTTGGTGACTCTGTGCAGTGGGAAACCATAAAAATTTAGAATTTAGGACTAGAAAGAACCTTAGAGATCATTTGGGCTAAACACCTTATTTTACAGAGATGGAAATAGACTCAGAGAAGTTGTGTAATTTTCCCAAACCTACACAGTGACCCATTAGTAGTCCTTAGTATTGGCTTCTAAGTCAAACTGGAAGGTCATTTCAATGCCTTTTCCCCTCTTTGTTGGAAGTCCAAAGGGGAGAAAGTCCTGGAAGAATCTCAAAAGAGAAATAAAAGGCTATTTTTCCTCATTTCTTCTTGCAGACCACTGAGCGGACAGTTCCTTGCACTGTGGGCAATCATTTCTGACATAGCACCATCACTGTTGACCCAGCAGGTGTTGCTATATCATTTCAATAAGTTATTTTCTTGTATTTTGTTCTGTCCACTCCACTCCCCTTCTAATCAGTACAGTAAGTTTATAAGTAGCCAATATAAGGTAACAATAGCAGGGAGTAAGATTGCAAAGGAGAAACTAGAAGTCATGTACAAACTATCCTAAAGATCAAAGGAGCATAATTTGCAAATAGTGTCATATATTAACCAAAAATTATTTCCTGAAACGATGTGCTAAATCAGGGGACACCTCCATCTATGCCTTTCTGTCATGTGACTTTTTAGTCCTATGATATGTAAACCTCAAATAAGCTGCACTCATCTCCAATGAAACCGGCAGAACACTGAAGAGTGCTGATAATTCTGAGATGATGTGAATATGTTAATGAACTAGCTCCAAGGTGGTGCAGATAAGAGCTAGCCTGTCCCCACCCCAAACCCTATAAAAATGAGGCCCTAAACTCTTGCCCCCCAATCACTCTTCCATTTCCATCTGGGTCCACGCTGCCTAGTGCTCCTAACCCTCCAACTCTAATCCATGGCATCATGAGTTACTTTCTGTGACTTTTCCCCCCTCCCCATCCTCTTCCCCACACTGCCTTCTTTCCTCCACCACCACATCCCCATTCCCACTCCAGCTGTTTCTATTTTCCCCCACCCCTTTTTCCATTTATCTCTGTTTTCTATGCCATTTGTCCCCACACTCTCTGTTCCTTATTAAAGTATGATTGAAGTAATACTATTCACTGTCATCATGGTCTTTCCCAGAGGGTACCCAAGAACCAGATGTGCCTGCCCCATTACATAATTCCATAAAATAATAAGCAATTCAAAGGTGCATGCTCTTCAGCAATGGGCCAGAGTACTTGTCCCAAGCCCAGAGTGTATTCCAGCTCTATAGGAAGTGCCCGAGTCCAGCAGATCAGGGAGTTTCTCTGTTTACTCTGGTAGCAGTGTTATCTTCCACAGTGCCAAATACATCAAGAAAGATTTGTTGAATTCATTTGAAAAGTGAGGCTTGGCCATGACTGTTTCATTTTTGGGTCCAAGTGACAGTTTTTTTAAAAAACCAGTTTATTAAAAAACACACCAAAAAAACTCTTTCAATATCCCTGCATTGACCCCTGCAGATTTCATAGACTTGTTTTATATATGGGTTTGGTCAAAGATCTCTCAAAGGTTAGTAGAGGGACACTTACTGGGTGCAGAAAGGCTGGAATACATGCCAAACAAGAAACAACTCAGGACATGGATTATAAGGGATGTCATCAGAACACAAGAAAAAATTATGCACCAGTCATACAGAAAGAGTGAGACCAGGAGCAAGGGATACTTGACGGATAGCCCGTGTGCTCCAATGGTACCCATATAGCATTAAACAACCAGAAGAAGGACCTTGTTAGGCCTTGTCATGAACCTAGCAGACTACATGGACGAGAGTAGCACAAGACCGGGAGGAAGAGATGATCTGCAGCCTCTGTCATTAGAGGGAGTACATTGATAAGATCATATTTCCATTGCAGTTTTGGAATATTGCTTTGCATTATGAAAATCAATTTGTGCATAGTAAGAGAAGATTAGATGTGGAGTCCAATTCTGGCTCTGGCTCTTAACAGCTATGTGACAGCATAATTCATCTAACCTTTCTAGCCTCAGTTTCTTCATCTATAAAATAGGAATAATAATACCTGTGCTATCTATCTCACAGGGTTGCTGTGAGGAAAGTGGTTCTTAAACTATAAAGTGCTATATAAATATGAGGGAGTGAATCACTATGAGTTTTCATGACAGAGATTTTTACGTTGGAAGTCAGTTACATAGGTAGGCTTCATTTAGAACAATGGATGTGGTCTAGAGAAGTTGTATAATTTTTGTCTAACATACTTGGAGAAGGAAAAATGCATTTTTTAAAAAAAATAATATCATGAATCCTTTTAGTGAAAATGTACAATCACATCTGATATATCTTTGGTATAGATCCCATTCATTCCAGACTTGTGGCTATCTGCTTTGCTGCTGATCCCTATTCTCACCTCTCATTCTCTTCTTCACCTGGAATAGCATCCTCTGGACTGGACTGCCAGAGACCATGCCACCCTTCCCTGGGGAAGTTAATTAACTCAATTTTGGAATTCTGTTCTGGGGGTGAGTTGTTCTGAATGGCAAATGCATGAGTGGAAATTCATCTACCTACTCTATCTATTGGACCCCAGACCATTCTTTACATCTCTCCATCCATCCATTCACTATTTGCCCTGTCATCAGCTACATAAGCATCCCTCCCAACTTCCCACTTCTTACTCCAGGCACACTGATCAATGCTGCAATTGCTTCTGGAAAGTGTAAGGCAATTGACCATCATAAACATCAACTCACTATCCCTGTGATTCCCCATAACAAAACTCCCTTCCTTGGACAACATGTCCCAGCCAGGGTCTCTTTCTAGAAAAAGAAACTGAGGCTCAGGGAGATTAAAGAATTGTACTCTCCCATATCTATGGGAGAGCCAGAATTCAAACTTTCCTCTTCTGACTTGTTAAGTTCATCTATTACCTTCATTTCTTCCCTGTCACATCATGTTTATGTGCCATTTTAACTTAATCCTGTTTATCTTAACCACTGTTCAAGTTAGTGGGTATGGTATTAGTGGAAGAGTTCGTGATTAAGTTCAACTTCATTACTCTGGCCCTTGAGCGTAATTGTGCTCCTCTTTTTTTCAGCATTAACTTACACTTGACTCATACATATCCTTTCCCTAACTGGACTGTAGGCTTCAGAATAAAACACTACCAGGTTCTATCCCCTGAAAGCTGTGTTCCCTGATGGATAACTGAAATAAATCTGACAAATTAATCTCTATTAAGATATAGCAAAGTACCAACATACCCTTCCCAACCAAAAGAAATACTTGCATTTTAACACATGCCTTCTGAAGATATTACTTCAGGCAACTAGAATGCTGGGGTGTCAGGCATGTTGGAGGCTGGTGGGGAAAATGTCAGGGGTCCAGCAGTTTTTCATCCTCTCCAGGCTTTAAGTATTCTCTCTTTATTCAGAGATCATCCTTCTGGTCAACACTCAGCACCTAGAAAACAGCTCTACCAAACCAGGGAGGGGATGTTTGGGCCTCTTCTCACTCAGCTTCCACAGATGTCCTGTGAGTGATGAAATGTTATTAGTGGCTGAGATTCTGGGGGTGAGGACTGCAGATGGGTTCCCTGTCAATGATGTCTCTGTTACTCTAGGCCAGTGAAATTGAATGCTTAGGATAATTTCCCTCAACTTCTTTAAAATGTAGGGAGATGTTCCCACACCTCTGTTTTGTAACTTAATTGGTTGTTTTTTGAGCTTTCTGTTTATTCCTGACCCCAGAGTTAATAAACAACCCATCAGTGGCTCTGCCGCAAATCAAAGGCAGTTTACAGAAATGGAGATTTCTGATGTGTTTGTAATCATCTACAATGATTTAAAAGTCTAGTTCTCATTCATCAAGTTCTCTCTTTGAGGGTAGGTGTCAATGCAGGTGAACCTCACCTTATGTGATCTCAATATACAAAAGTTATATTAATTAACAAATGAAAAAAATACTATGTGTTGCAGTTTTATGGTGTGTTGTGGGAGTTGTCTCAAATGAATTCATAGTCCACCTCTAATCCAAGTATAGGCATTTATTGGGAATGGCGCCTTCAATGGGCTGAGTTCCAAGAGGAGCCAGCGACTTAGTAAGACAAGACAGGCAATTTTATAGTTTAATGATACTGATTACACAACAGAAATTATGAGTATTAAAAAGGCAGGAGGGGTTTGTTAAAGGATTAAGTGATGGGGAGAGGTCCCTTCCATGGTTCCATGGTCAAACATCCTGGTCATGCTGCTTTCTGATTGGCTAGCTATTGTGGTCCTGTCTGGTCAAGATGGAGAGTTAGGTGTTATGGTTCTGTCTTGGGCTAAATGGATGATGTGATTGTGGCTGAGTATAAGAACACACCTGTTCACGTATGTGAATTGGATCTGGGGGCAGTGGCTAGCTAGGGGGAGTAACTGTACTGAGTCAGGGGGCAGCTTTATTAGGATTCTATCACTATGCACAAGTTTTTTGAGAGTGTGGGGGGTATCTGACTCATATTACGTTGGGATCCACTAATAGCGGATAGTTCAGTTCAGTTCAATTCAGATGAACCGCTGTCTAGAAGAGCTGACACACTTCCTTGTCTTGTGAAGTTTTTTCTTCCCCCAAAGGGTCTTATTTTTAGTTTTTAGAAAGATATTTACTTGGAATATAAAACAAAAACAAAAGCACACACATTATTCCTCTGCCCAATTTTTGGAGGTTCATTCCTCCTATACCATCTCCGTCTCTAGGAGAGTAGGTACAGGTTCTCAGTTCCTACATAGCACTGGTCTCACCAAATTCAGGTTCCAATGCTGCATCAGTGCTGGATGAGTTCCTGTCTCTGCTACCAATGATCTGGGTCCCAAAGGTCACTCCTCATTCCTTGGAGCCTCAAAATGGAAATGGCTGGGTGAACACCCTAGCACCATCTCTATTCCTATATCTGCTGGTGCCTTATTCTTCTGACTTTTCAAAACTCATAAACTCATGAGATCATAACCTATAGTCTCTTTTCACCTAAAAGAAGAGAACAAATGCTGAGGCAAATAATCAAGGCCCATATTTATAGGCCATCTGTTGGCCTCAGATGGCTAGTGTCTAGGGCCTTTCCCTTTACAGCAATATCTCTCTTCATCCTCCAGAATGCAGACAGAAAAAATTAAGAAGTCAACCGAATTCCTCACCCAACCTCTCCTAGCACCTTCCCTCTGAGAATACCTTCCAACTACTCTGCATTTTTCTAATACATAATCAATATTGCTCCTGCCCCCTACTAAAATGTGGTCTCTAGGACATTGTTTTTGTCTTTCTTTATATCTCCAGTGCTTAGCATAATGCCTGGCACAGTAAATAATAAATGGTTGTTTACTCACCAACCCACATCCCCATTGTACTTCCATCCCAATTCCATGATATATTCCAAAATATAGGCTACACAGCTCTTCTTTTTTGGCCGGATTACTAAACTAGCAGCTATGGAGAATACTGTGGATATTGTCTACTTAGATTTTAGCAAGACTTTTGATAATGCATCTCAAGGAGAGTTATGGACTAAACAATTATAATAATCAAATAGATTCAGAACTGGCTATGCTCAAAGAGTAGTTATTAATAGTTCAATGGTCAATATGGCAGAAAGTCTTAATTGGAATATTCCAGAAATCTATTCTTGACCCTGTGCTGTATAATATTTTTATCAGTAAGCTGGATAAAGGCATGCATAGCATGCTCATCTGATTTACAGATGATGCAAAGCTAGCATGGTAAATGAAAGATAAAGGATCCAAGAGGATCTTCATAGACTAGGGCACTGGATTAAACGTGATAAGATGAAATTCAATAGAGGTAAAGTTTTACACTTGGGTACAAAAAATCAATTTCACAAGTACAAGATGGGGGAAGCATGGTTTGCAGTTGTTCTGAATAAGATCTGAAGCTTCGAGTGGACTCCAAGCTCAATGAGTCAGCAATATGATATGGCAGCCAAAAACAAGTCATTAATAAGATTTGCAGCTACTTTGAGAAGCAGAGCTTCTAAGAATAGGGAGATGATAATCTCTTTGTGCTCTGCATTTGTCAGGCCTCATCTAGAATATTGTGTTCAATTTTAGGAGCCATAGTTAAAGAAACTGAGAAAGCTATAAAAATAAAAGAGTGTAAAAAGCTACAGAATGTCCAGAGGCAGACAACCAGGGTATTGAAGGGCCTTGAGTCCGTGTCACATGTGGATAAGTTAAAGGAGCTGGGGGCATGTGAAGGAACAGAGGCAGCACTGATCAGAGGGTGTGGCATTGGACTTGAAATTAAGAAGACTGAGGTTCAAATTCTGCCTCAGACATATATACTAGCTGGTGTGACTGGGAAAATCCCTTAACTTCTCTGTACTTCAGTTGTCTCATCTGTGAAATATAGGGGTTCAGCTTGGTCCCTGCAGCTTTAGAGCTATGATCCTATGCTTAACTAGGAGAAGAGAAGACTTGGGTAACACACTTGCATTTATCCTAATGATGATGTCCATCCAAGTGTGAAATGGGGTCCCTTAAGGGGGTGGTGGGGTCTTCCTCACTTGTAGGCCTTACAAGAGAAATTGGACATGCACTTGTGGGGAATTATTATTATAAGTTATATGATTATTATACTGAGGAGTCCTTTGGTATATGAGTTGTATGAAATGGTGGTAAAGGTCACTTCCAACTCTCAAATTCTGTGATTCTGTGGCTCTACAAAGCCTCATGTAAGTGCCAGAGTGATTAGCAATGCCTGGGCTCAAGTCTTGCCACTGATGTTTACTAGCTGTGTGATCATAGATGGTTTATTGTATGTCTCAGCCTGTCAAAGACTATAAAAGTTTAGGTGGTTTGTGACATACATCCATGGAGGGAGTTCTCATGTTGACGAAATTAAGGTCCTCGATGTATTTCAAGGCATGAGGGACTAGGGGCACAAAGGAGGGGAAAGGCATAATTCCTGATTTTAAGGAACTCATAATCAACAATATCCCTATTTCTGACAAGAGCACCAGCATCCTTCCATTTACTCATATTTACAATCTTAACATAATCTTTGACTTCATTCTTGTTTCTGTCTCTGCAATATCACTTACCTACGAGCCCTACTCTCCACTGCAATATAACTTACCTATGAACCCTACTCTCCACTCAGAATGCCACCACACTGGTTCATGCCCTTATCACTACTAATATGGCCCATTATGCCGGCTTTCTAATTAATCTCCCTGCCTCAAGCCTTTCCCAACTTCAATCTACTCTCCAAATGATTGTGAAAGTATAGGCATTACTATATCACTCTCCTGCTCAGTAAACTCCTTATCTTTAGAATAAAAGAAAAACTCCTATTTGACATTTAAATATCTTTACAGCCTGCCCCCATTCTACCTTTCCAGTCTTATTGCACATTTTCCATATCCATTCTATGGTCTCTTTACATTGGCCTCTGTGGTCTTCATCACCAACCTTTCTGTCTTTGTGACTGTGCAGAGTCTGTTTCCCAAATCTTGGACACACAATCAATCTCATCTGTGTCTTTTGAAATTTCTGGTTTTTTATTAGACTTAGCTCAAACACCATCATTTGCATGAAGTATTTCCTAGTCTCTCCAATAGCTAAGTACTTTACCCTCCAAGTTTATCCTTTTCAGAGGTGCCCTGGAGCTGTTCTTACAGGCTCCTGCGAGCCGGATTTATTGTTTTGTTGATTATCTAGACTTAAGAAAATGATGAAAAAATGTGAATAATGCTGATTAAGTTTAAAGTATATCACAAGTACATTTTTTCCACAGAACCAATGGTTAAACATTTACTTGCATGCCCTTGCCTTATGTCTCCTTTGTATACTATGTATATATGCATGCATGCATGTATGTATATACATATATATGTATGTATGTATGTATACACACATACATACTGTCTCCTTGGTCAGAATGTAAGCTCCTTGAAGCAAGGATTGTTTCATTATTTTGTTTTTTCATCCATTATGCCTGGCACATAATAGATGTTTTAATAAATGCTTATTGATTGATTAACATGAACATTTTCTTTATTTTTTTTATTCTGAACATTTTCTTTAAAAAGAGAATCAGAAGCCACTTTGATGGATTTATAATCTCACTGTTGTAGTTAATTCCATTAGTGGTGTAGATCACAACCTACCCATGGCCTCTAATCCTGTGCAGCTCTTGTGCACATCCTTCCATGAATCTTCCATAAAGAATTCCTCCCCCAAGATAATTTGAGCCTTCCTTTATATCTTTCCACATTGTATGGATACCCATGAGAATTCAGACTGTATATTGGTTATCCATCATCCTTGCTAGTGAGCACTAAACAACATTTTTTTAAAAATGAAATCAGCTTTCTCTTAATGGATCATCACTTAATTACTAGTGTAAGAGTTGGAATTTGCTATCTATGTGTGGTTAGATCATTGACTGGTTGGAACAATGTAAAAATCCATATTAAATTAGAAATATGGACAAAGATAAAAAGAAACTTTATATGGCTTTAGCGGTTTCAACCCAAACTAATTAATCTAGTTGTCAACTATATAAAATGGGATGTGAATAAAAGTAAAATATTTATTCTATTAGCACTTCTTGCAGAAGATTAACTGACACAAAACAATGGCCACAAACAAAAGGCCAGTGGAGCCCAAAAATCATCTCAGCCAGCCAAGCAGTTGATACCTTTTGTTGGCCAAGTCATGAGAAAAAAAGTTGTATTCATCCTCCTAATCTATTTCTCTTCCTATTTTTTGTAAAAGATGTTTTTTCCTATGACATAACTTTCTCTTTAGCCTGGTGCTGTTGTTAAAAGTAGCATTCATGAACATCTTGGTAAGCAGCAGTTTAAAATATATAAATGATGTCTAATTAAATTCTGAACATGAATGTAATGGAATATCACCATGCTCTAAAAAACCAACATATATGAAGAATTTATTGAAGCATGGGAAATCTTACATGAATTGATACAAGATGAAGTAAATAGAATCTGGTAAACAACATACACAATGACATATAACTATGCATATAGAAAGAACCATAAGATGAAATTAAATGCTATATAATTATGATCACCAAGCTTTGCCCTGAAAAAAAAATTGAGAAAACCCACCTTCTTCTCTTCATTGCAGAAAAGTTACACATATTGCCAAACACAGCTAATGTTTGTGATGGTTTTGTTGAACTGCAATTCTTCTTTCTTTTTTTATTTTCTATTTGTTTCATTTTTTAAATGTCTGCATTCCCAGGGATTGGCACACTGTAAGCACATAAACACTTGTTGACTGAGTGATTTGTTTATTTCTAGGAATAGATCCCTTGGGTTGGGATTGGCAAGGTACACAGACACACAGACACACACACACACACACACACATATATGTATACACACATATGCATACATATATACAGAAATAAATATGACAAAGCAACAAAAGGCATTAGTGAAAGTAAACATAAAAATTTTTTGCCAATGTAAGTTACAGGATATTAGATTCAGAGTTCATCTAATTCCTCACCCCCTTCCACTTTACATATGAACCAACTGGGTCCCAGAAAAGTTAAGTGACTTACCTAAGGTCACATGGCTAAGGTAACAGAGCCAGAATTTTAATCCAGGTCCTGTGACTCTAAATCCAACACTTTCTGTTCACAATGTCTATTATCAAACTTTCTAACTATTTCCTTAGAACAATTGCTCTAAGTTGTTGTTGTTCAGTCATTTCAGTTGTGTCCAACTCTTTGTGACCTCATTTAAAGTTTTCTTGGCAAAGATGCTGAAGTGGTTTGCCATTTCCTTCTGCAGCTCATTTTACAGATGAGGAAACTAGGGCAAACAAAGTGACTTGCTCAGGGTCACACAGCTAGTAATCGTCTGAGTTTGGATTTGAACTCATGAAGATGAGACTTCCTGATGCCATCCACTGTGCTACCTATTTGCCCTTGCTCTGAGACAAAAGATCCTAATAACATTCTTTCCCTCCTTCATTTTAGAAATAAAATATTTGTGCAACAGGAAAAGGGAATTTTGTAGTCAAATATCATTCTATGGAGATTAATGTGGACAGCAGGATCTGTCCAGTTACAGTCAGTTAAGAAAAAAAATTCATGTCTTTTTACATCACAGTCTTTTCTTGTGATCCCTCCCCACATTAGAATCTTCCCTGCAAGAAAGAAAAACAGTAAGGCAAAACACACTGATGAAATGATGACATATGCTGGTATAGTAGCTGGCTTCTCTACCCAAAAGAAATATATTTTATCACCCTTTCTACAACACTCACATTAATCATTTCATTTAATCTGAGCTGAATTGCTTTCCTATATTGTTTTCATTTATGTTACTGTACTCATTGTCTATATTGTTCTCCTGGTTCCCTTTCTTGATTCTTTATCACTTCACACAAAATTTCCTGATTCTCTAAATTCTTTATATCTGTTGTTTCTGATGACATAATAATATTCCAGTATATTCATATAACACAATCTGTTCAGCCATTCCCCCACTGATGGCACTAACTTCATTTCTAGTTTTTCACTGGGATGCAAAAGAGTTGCAACCAATTTAGAGGCAGCTGGGGGGTAGGGTTAATTTTGCACAGCAAGACATAAAAATAAGTTTCTGAAGAAAGCTGAGTGCAGCAAATTAAGGTTACTCTTTGTGGAATTCAGATCCCTATTGTTGTCTCCATGTTGAACCCTGAGGCCTAGAATGACTTGCCTGACCTCCAGATCATATCTCTTAGGCTCTTATTCTTGATCATCGCACTGACTCTTTTTCCAGCATACTCTTTGTATTGTCTCTCATCCCTCAACTTAATATCCTATAACCTCATTACCACCTTTGGCTTATTCTACAATGACTCTAGAACCTCCCTAATTGGAAATTTCCCTCAAAGCCATGGCTGTTCCTAAAGCTTGAGATACTATGGGAGGGTGTGGGGGGATGATGGGACTTCAGTTTGTACCATGATCAACCTCAGATAATGTCAGTGTAGTGAAAATGATTTAGAGTTGGCAGACTTGGATTTAAATTCTAACTCAACTACCTGTGTGACATTGGGGAAGTCATTTGATCTCAATAAGCATCTTTTCCCTCTAAATCATATCATCCCATCTAAACAGAGATCCAGCAACTCCTCCTCCAGGAGGTTTAATAGAGGAATTCCTCTGTTTGTCCTGGAAACTACCATTCCCCTGCTGCCCATGTGTTCTTACAGTGATTGGCTTAGGCCAGGAACTCCTTACTGCTCTAATTTCCTCTGCCTGAAGCCATTCCTGAGCTACATGATTCCCTGGATACAGAACTCAGTCTGAGTCTTTCTCCTTGTGAATAAATCTCTCTTTCTTTCTCTCTCTCTTTCTCTCTCTCCCTCTCTCTCTCTCTCTCTCTCTCTCTCTCTCCATCTGTCTGTCTGACTCTCTCTTTCTGTCTGTCTGTCTGTCTCTTTCTGTCTCTCTCTCTCTCTTTCCATCTATGTGTCTGTCTATCTGTCTCTCTCTCTCTGTCTCCTTTAAAGGTCAAATCCAAGGGTATATCTTAGGTGCATGAACTGGCAACAAAACAATCAACTATCTTTAATGGGCAGTCAATAAGTCAACCAGTAAACTGGGAAGGTGAATTTATACCTTATCAAAGAGATACCATCAATGCCAGAACAAAATACTCGACCATATTCACCTTGTTAACAAAGAGTTAACATTGACCAGGGAATCTCACAGCTCATTAAGGAGTAGCAAAAGGTATTCAGGAAAGCATTCTCCCACTCCTCTTTGACACATAAACTACCTTAAAACCATGAGATTCTGTGACAAATGAACTGATGCCAAAGTGAGTGGAACACCAGGAGGACAATTTATGCACTAACAACAACATTGTAAAGAAAAATGACTTTGAAAGATTTAAGATCTCTAATCAATGCAATGACCAACCATGACTCCAAAGGACTGACAAGAAAGCATGCTACCCAACTCCTGATACTGATAGACTCAAAGTACAGAATGAAACACCCATTTTTGGACATGGCAAATGGGAGAGTTCTTTTCTTGAATATGTTTATTGCAAGTATTGCTTTTTTCTTTTTGTATTTGGGAGAGGAGGGAGATTGAAGAAAAGAAAAAAAAGAAAATCCTTGAAATATTTTTAAAAATGTACAGAAGAGAACTAAAGGAAGGTCAAAAGGAAACACAGATAAGAAGGACACCTTTGAAAGCAAAATGTTCAATTTATTATATACTTTGAAAAACCAAGTTGTATATAATAAAGATTCTAGTGTTCACATATGATCCTCTTTTTTCTGTCATACTTTATATATGAAACTCTTTGGGGAAGTGTTTATTAAGTTCAGAATAAATAAAATAAAAAGAGTATATGAAAAGTGCAATAATAGAGATATTTTTGTTCCATGATTTGACCAATATCCACTTCAATGAAGGCATAAAAGAGGGAGATATTTGTTCACCTTAAGTGTTCTCCATGGTGATAAAAGATGTCCTACATAAAGTCCAAATAGAAGGAAGATTTCCTATCCATCATGAGATTTTCTAAATGTGTCTATTCACAAATGACATTGCAAGAGTTTGAGAAGTGAGTGGGTAGTGAAAAGATGGTGGTGATAGATGTGGATAACCCTTTCTAGGAGTTTGGATTTGAAAGAGAAGCAATATGGGATAATGGATAGCTTGAGAATTGTTTAAGGATGGGAAGACCTAGACATATTTGTAGGTATCAGGGAAGGAGACGTCGGATAAAGAGGTAGTTAAAGATTAGAAAGAAGAAATGATTGAAGTAAGTTCCTAGAGGAGAGAGGAAAGGATAGGCTCTAGAAAGATGATGTTGCCCAGTGGCTATGGAGTTGGACATGGAGTCAGAAGTCCCTGTGTTCAGATCCTGCCTCCAGTATTTACCACCTGTGGGACCATGGGGAAGTCATTTATTCTCTTGTCCTTAGTTTTCTTATTTATGCAATTTAGATACTAAAACCTGTAGAGATGACCTCATAGGGTGGTTTTGAGAATTAAATTAGATAATGTATACAAAGCACCTTGCAAGCCTTAAAATACTACAAACATATATTCATTCCTCCCTGCCTATATTACTTATGGACTTCACCATGTGCCCGGAAGCTTATCATTGGGATAACCTCATCATCCTGTAAGAGCTCATCAACCTTGGTACTCCATCATATCACTACCCTCTGCCTCTCTGATTATAGAGTGGAGCCATGAACTCCAATCCTCCATTTAAGGAGAGATCTTGCATCAGATATATCCTCATTTCAATCAATCAATCACTAAACATTTATTATGCACCCACTATATACCAGGCAGTGTTAAGCTCATCCTATCTTGTAGCTTCCTATTTTATCGAATTATTCTTGAGAAGCAGTATGCCATAGTATCAATCAACAGACATTTATTGTGTCTACTATGTACCAGGCACTATGCTAAGTACTGGGGATATAAAAAGATGCAAGACAGTCCCTGCCCTCAAGGATCTTACATTCTAATGGGAGAGACAACATTCAAACAAATATATACAAAGTAAGCTATTTACAGGATAAATAGGAAGTAATTAAAATATTGAAAGTATGGAAAAGGGATCCAGGAAGGTTTTCTGTAGAAGGTGGGATTTTAGTTGGGACTTAAAGGAAGCCAGGTAGGTCAGTAGTAAGACCCCAGGAGGGAGAGCATTCCAGACATGGACGGCAACCACAGAAAATGCCCAGAGCCAAGAGATGGAATGTTTTCTTCATGGAACAGTCAGGATGCCAGTGTCACTGGATTGAAGAGTATATGTCAGGGAATAAGGTATAAGAAAAGAGGTAAAGGTAGAAGAGTGCTAGGTCATGAAGGGCTTTGAATGCCAGAGTATTTTGTATTTTCTTCTGGAGGCAATAGGCAGCCACTGAAGTTTATTGAATGGGGATGGAAAGTGTGTGACATATGGTACCTGTGCTTCAGGAAAATCACTTTAGTGACTGAATGGAGGACGGACTGGGAGTGGAGAGGGCCTTGAGGCAGGCAGACCCACAAGCAGGCTAATGCCATAATCCAGGTAGGTGAGGAAGACCTACATTAGAGTGGTGGCAGTGTCAGAAGACAGAAGGGGAGTATATTCAATAGATGTTGCAAAGGTGAAATCAGCAGCTCTTAATAGCAGCTTGCATATGGGGGGATGGTGAGACATAATGGGGAATCCAAGATAACTCCTAGGTTGTGAGCCTGAAGGTCTGGAGAATGGTTTTGCTCTCTAAAGTAATAAGAAAGATAGGAAGAGGAGAGAGTTTGGAGGGGGGGTGATTAGTTCTGTTTAGAACATATTGAGTTTAAGATGTCTACTGAACATCCAGTTCAAGATGTCTGAAGGTCAATTAGAGATGAGAGATTGAAGGTTAGTAGAGAGATTGGGGCAGGAAAAGTAAATCTGAGAATCATCAGCAGAGAGATGGTAATTAGTTTCATGGGAACTATACTACCAAGTGAAGTAGGATATAGGGAGAAGAGAAGATGGCCCAGGACAGAACCATGAGGAACACCTACAGTTAGAGGGCATGACCCAGATGATAAGCTAGGAAAGGAGGATGAGAAGGAGCTGTCAAATAGGTAGGAGGAGAACCAAGAGAGAGTAGCATCCCCAAAACCTAAAGATGAGAGTATCGAGGAGGAGAGAGTGATCAACAGTGTCAAAGACTACAGAGAGGTCAAGGAGAATTAGTCATGCAATTATCTCAGAGTCCCCAAATAGTTCTTTGATCAGTTTCCCAGAAATAAGCTTCAAAGTCCTAAAAACAGTCAGATGTTAATTAGATGCTGGGTAAAAAAAACTCACAGCAGTCATCTTTACCATCAGCCAGTACTTTTGCCTCTGAGTGGGGCTGATTTTGCTTAAGTTTTCTCAGAAATGTCTATGTCTCTTCTCAAATGTTTTGTGTGAGGGTCTGCTTTTTTCTCAGGTCCTCTCAGAATGGTCAAGTTGCTTTTCTCTATTTTTCTCAATTCTCAACTTGGCTTTTCTCTGTTTTTCTTATGCAAATGTTGCTTTTTTGGTCCCTTTCACTAAGTAAAGTCAGATTAAAAAAGGGGGAAATTTTTACACATACATATATACACATATAGTATGTATGAATGAATAAAGCATTTATTAAGTTATTATATGCAAAGTACTGCACAAAGTACAAGGAATACTAATAGAAAAGCAAGGCAGCCCTTGTTCTCAAGGAGCTCACATTCTAATGAGAGAGACAGCACATATGGAAAATTCCAGCTGCAAGTCAAATGGAAAGGTCCCATGGTTCAGGGCAAGGCAGATGGCAATGCCTCTTCTTTCCTGTCATTTCCACTGATAAAATTATAACAGGTTCTTATGTTGAACCATTTGGCAGCGCCAAGGACTTTGGTGACAAGAACTTTCTTTTCAACTGGCCAATGGCTAACTACATTGTGATATGTGAATGTAACAGAATTTCACTGTGTTATAAGAAGCAATGACTATGATGAATGCAGAGAAGCTTGGAAAACTTAATATGAACTGATGCAAAGTGAAGCAAGCAGAACCAGGAAAACAATATACACAATGACTTTCTGTTGTTGTTGTTGTTTAGTCATGTTCGACTTTCTGTGACCCCATTTGGGGTTTTCTTGGCAAAGAATACTGGAGTGCTTTGCCATTTCCTTCTCTAGCTCATTTTATAAATGAGGAAACTGAGGCAAAGAATGTAAACAAAAAAAATAAACAATTAAAACTGAAAATTGTGAAATTACAACAATCAGGCTTGTCCACAAAGTAGGAGAGGGGTGATCATAGTGTAAAATACTCAATATAATATATGAATATGGATGTGTATACAGATATGGATATAAACATGGACATGGATATGGAAATTAATTTGGACAGACATTACATATAGACAATGAACTATGTCCTGAATCAAATGAGATAGGAAGAAACCCACCTGGATTACACCTGGGAAGTTGATCACTAATTTTATTGATCCCAAGCTTCTAACTACCACAAAAGCCTATCTTTTTGACAATGATGTTATCCCAATGATGCTATATGGTGACATGCATGATGAAATTATTTGGTAATAAGAATCATGAAACCCTATGATCTTAGAAGAATAAAAATTGAAGGTGACTTAAAAGGCTATAAAAAAACTCATGGTGGGTCTAAATAATCTGTAGCACATTACTAAGAAGTGGCATAAAAGAGAGAATGAAGGACATAGGATCATAGATTCAGAGCCAGAATGGAACTTAAAGGGCATTCAGCCTGATGCCTTAATTTTATAGATAAAGAAACTGAGGAACATAAAAGTTAAATGACATGTCCAGGGTCACACTACTAGTAATAAAACCTGTCCAAGGTGGGATTTGAACTGAAAGAAGAAAAGGAAATGGATTGTTCATTTAGTGAGTTTAAAGGATGTATGATCCAGTTAACACAAAATGTTAGAAGAATTAAAGGAAGGTCTCCAGTGAATTGAATAAATCCCTTATGAAAGATTTCTTTAAATCAGAGTGGAACAAGATAAGAAGATATGGGACCAGGAAAATTAGTGAAGATGACAAAATATGAGAATAATCAATATTGGGGATGTTTGTGGAAAAAATAGCACACTAATACATTTTAGAGGGACTTCTTATAATCATTCTGGAAAACAGTTGTGAATTATGCCAATAAAGTGACTAAGGTGTCCAAGCCCTGTGACCTAGAAATTCCACTAAAAGGCATATACCCCAAGAAGGTCAGTGATAAAAAGAAAGGTCCCCATATGCACTAAAATTCTCATAACAGCTCCTTTTCAGTAGCACAGAACTGGAAACATAGTAGATACTCATTATTTGGGGAATGGGTAAACACATTGTAGTACATGAATGTGATGCAATGTAATTGTGATATAAAAAACAATGAGTATGATAAATATGGAGAAGCATGGAGAGATCAGGTGAACTGATACAAAGTGAAGTAAGTAGAATTGGGAAAACAACACACACAATGACTATAAGAAGATAAATGGGGAAAAAATGAAACTGAAAGCTGTGAAATTATATGATCAAATTTGCCCCTAAAGGTTATGGGTGGAGGAAGAACCATTATGTCTGGAACACTGAATATAACATCAAACTTTTTTTTAAAATGTTGGTTAGTTTTGCTGATTTTTTGATCTTCCTTTTTCTTTTAAAAATTCTTTTTTATTATTATGGATGGCATTCTGAGAGGGGTTCAGGGATTGAATGGAGTGGGAAATGTAGCTGATGTGGCAACAAAAAAAACAAAACAAAAAAAAAAGGTGTAGACGGATTGAAATCTGCCCCAATGAAAGATCCGCACAGAGGAGATCCAATAACCAATGAAGTATGAGATTCATCAAGCTTACTTACTCATAGGCATCATCTTCAACACATGAACTACCCTCTATCCAAACTCTAAATACTTTTGATACACAGACACCATCTGCCTTTTTGACGGACTCATTGAGAAAGACATTGACACTGAACACATTGTACTCATTCCTTTAGCTAAGTCCTGACTGAAGCAAGGCTAAGCTATCTCTTTACAGCTTTAGAACTATGATGCCTATGCTCTAGGGAGAATGAGGGGGCAGCTACTTTGCCCTGCTCTTTCAGCAAAAGTCACATTAAACCTAATTTCTTTCTTCCTGACATCCCAATTGGTGAGCAAGGCCAATGTTGCCTTCCCAAAATAGATCTCTGAGGGACTTCTGAGTTCAGAGACATGCACAGTGGGATAGAACTTTGCTCAGTTTCCCTGCACTCTGGCAGACTACAAAGCTGAGTGAGTCACAGGCCACTTCTGAGTCGATACCTAGAAAAAATCTCTTCAAGAAGGGAGAGAGATTGATTTTAGGAGCCATCTTTCCCTCTGATCTTCTATTCAGAAATTTTGAGGTTGGGACAAATGTGAAGTGGAATCACAGATTCAAACCTTTATAGACTATTAGAGCCAGGAAAAAATTCTTTAGAAATCACATGATTCAAACAGTTCATTCCATATTCTAGGGAAATGAAGGTCTAGAGATGGAAAGAGACTTGGCCAAGATCACACAGCTATTGAATAACACAGCTAACTGGAAATACTAGGCAGCAGCTTTGGGAAAGTAATTTGAAAGATACCAGGATTACCTCCTTTCCAACATGTCTTTTCCATTTTATGTTATGTCTGAAATTCTATTATGGATCCACTCCTTTGTGTCTTAAAGACCTTTTCATCTTCAAGCAACTTCTATTAAAACAGCAGCATGTCTGTTAAGGCTAGTATGTTTTCATTCACAAAAAACCTGAGTGAGGATTAGTTGACAGAAAGCTGAAGGCAAAATCAGTGATGGAGGGTGGGGGAGGAGGGGTGGGGAAGATATACCAGGAACACCAGAAGGCAGCAATAAAGCGGTAGTGGGGATAACAAGGACAAAATCCAAAGTCCTTAGCTAGACATTAGAAGTCCTCTATAGTCTGGGAGTACCTACCTTTCCAGCCTTATTTCAAATTCTCTTATCCACCAACCTACATTTCCATCCTTATTTACTCACCACTCCCCTTCCCACACTCCCTAGGATCTGGTTAAAAGGCCCTTCTTAATTTTCTTTGATCAGTCACACTTTGTTCCCTTTCTCCCTACCTCTGCAACGGCTTTCCCCCAAGCCTAGAATGTAGCTCCACCTCACACAGGCCACTTGGAATCTTAGGTTCCAGGCATTTCCTGGGTTGTCCTCCATTCCTGAAACTCTCTTGCTCCTCTTCTCTGCCTCCTGGCTTCCCTGGCTTCCTACAAGTCTCAGTTAAGGTCCTACCTTCTACAAGAAGCCTTTCCTAGTCTTCTTTAGTTTTAGTGCCTTTTTCTCTGAGATTATCTCCAATTAGAGAGATGTATACATACATATATACATGCACACATGAGTGTGTTTGCATGCCATGTTTGTATAGCATTATTTTCATGTTGTCTCTCTCACTAGACTGTGAGCTCCTCCAAAGCATGGACTGATTTTTCTTGCCTTTCTTTGCATCCCCAGCATTTAGTATAGTGCCTCGAACATAATATGTGTTTAACAAATGCTTGTTGACTCACTGACTCAATTTATAGTCTTAGAGAACTGTCCAGGAGCTGAGAGTCTAAATGCCTTGCCCATGGTCACACCGCTGGCATGTGTCTGAGGCAGTACTTGAACCCAGGTCTTCCTAGGTTTGAGGCACATGGGCACATAATATATATTTGTTGAATTAAATTTAGAAGAATAAAGTTCCTTGATAATTACATTTGCATCATTGTAGGCACCTTTGTATATAATAAGGGAATAAAGCATATGTTAAGTGTTTATTATGTGCCAGCTTGTGCTAACCACTTTATAAATATTATCTCATTTGATCTTTACCATAGGAGGTAGGTGCTATTATTATCTCTATTTTGCAGTTGAGGAAACAGAGGCAGAAAAAGATTAAGTAACTTGCCTAGGGTCACACAGTTAAATGCCTGAGGCCAGATTTGAACTTAGTGTTTCCTGAATCCAGGCCCAGTTCTCTAACCACTGCGCCACCTAGCTGCCTCTCAGGTAGCTAGTACTTTGCACGTAGTAGGCCCTTAATATTTGTTTCAGAATCAAATTGAAATGTTCCCAATTTTGTGATTTTGAGGAGGAGGCCTGGGATCTAAGGCCAGAGAAAGAAGCTAAGTATCAACACTGGTTCCAGTTCATTGGTATGTATGGCTATGTTGTCATTACTTCTAGTGTCAACTCTGCTGCTCATGTACTGTTTGACTTTCAATGAATCATTGTCCTTCTCTGGGTCTTAGATCTGTCATCTTGAAACTGTCATCTGGAGTCAATATATAGTCAATAAACATTTGTTAAGTGCCTACTATGTGCCAGGCACTGTGCTAATCTGAAAGGGTTCTCCTAGATGATCTCCAAGGTCCCTCTCATTCTATAACTCTGAGATGGTCTTGGCTTTCAAGAGCATAGAATCTTGGAGGTAGTTTATCCTATATCACAAAGTAGAGAAAATATCAGAAAAGCAACCCTAGGTGGCACCTTGAAGACCTACATAGAAATAATACAGGTGATATCAGGGATGGCAGAGATCCAGATTTTAGAAAGACTTCCCAGAAATCTTTATTACCATCATCACCATCATCACCACCACCACCACCATTGTGATCATTGTCATCATCGTAGTCATCATCATTTTCATAACCCCTGCCGCTGAATCACATCATCACCACCACCATTTGTTAAATAAAATAGCATGTCTTCAATGCCCATCTATTCTGGTACTTGGATGGGCACTGTTAAAAGTTAACTACCTAGTTGTCATCCACTGGGAATTTCTAATCTGTTACAGAGTGAGTCAGAAACCACTCTGAATTTTGCTTCTCTTTTATTGATGCTGTGACTGACAGCATTTATCCTCGATCCTATTCTGGGGGCTCTCTGCCCTAGAGAGGCCTCTCTCTTAATCTTAAAGGAGATTGAATTTAGCTCAGTTGTTCTCTGACTCTCTGTCATCTAAGACTTTAGTACTTAGTGAGTAGAATTGCTGTGACTCAGGCAGAGATGTGGTCTGTTCTCCATGTGGAGCATTTCCAAAAATAAGCCACTTTTCCTTTTCTTGATGCCCCTCATCAGCAGTGCCCTTCCCCTCCTTAAATTGTTATGTATATACTTAGCTGTCCCCCCTCCCACCACTCTCATGCCATCATCCTGGTGCAAGCCTTCATCACCTCATACCTTGACTATTGCAATAGCCTTCTGATTAGTCTTCTTGCTTCAAGTCTCCTCTCTAATCTGTCCATCACTCAGCTGATAAAATGATTTTCTTAAAGCACAGGTATGATCATGTTACCTCCCCATTCATTAAACTCCAATGACTCCCTGTTATTTCTAGCATCAAACATAAAAGCCTCTGTTTGACAAAGTAAGCATGTGTATACACATGTATATTGTATATATATACATATATATTATATATTCTATTGTGTGTATACATACATTATATATTTTGCATATACTATTATATACTTACGTATATGCTATATATGGATAGACACATTTATGTTTATATATACATATATGCATATATGTTACATGCATCTATCTTTGTGCATATACTCTTATATACTTATATATACTATGTGTAAATATAATATATCCATATTGGGCAGCTAGGTGGTGCAGTGGATAGAGAGCCAGGTATGGAGTTAGGAAGACCTGAGTTCAAATCTGGCTTCAGACACTTATTAGCTGTGTGACCCTAGGCAAGTTACTTAACCATGTTTGCCTCAGTTTCTTCACCTGTCAAATGAACTGGAGAAGGAAATGGCAAACCACTGCATTATTTTTGCCAAGAAAACCCCAAATGGGGTCATGAAGAGTCAGACATAACTGAAACAACTGAACAAATATATATTAACTATTCTCAGCAACATAATGATCCAAAACTATTCTAAAACATTTACAAGAAAAAATGCTATGCACCTTCAGTAAAAGAACTGATAGAGTTTGCATGCAGATTGAAGCCTACTTTTTAAAATTTTTCTTTATTATTCTTGTGTTTTGATCTGCATATTCTTTTGCAATGTGGTTAACATGTAGATGTTTTGCATGACTGCACATGTACAATCTATATAAAATTGTTTACCTTCTTAAGGAGGGAAGGAGATAATTTGAAACTGAAGAAATTTTAAAATGAAAGTTAAAAATTTTTGTTTACATGTACTTGAGAAAAGATAAAAATCAAACGTGAAAATATATGTAAACATACATATCCATATGTATTGATGTGTGTATTATATAAATATATAATATACTTGTATTGATATATATGCTATTTATACATTGTCCTTCAGTAGAATATAAGTTTTTTGAGGGCAGGAACCATTTTTCATTTTGTCTTTGAATCCACAATCAGCATACCACCTGAACCTAATAAATGGGTAAAATTGCCATAGATTTAGATAATGGATAATAATAGCACTACCTTCCATAATTGTTATGCCAAATGAGATTTTATATATATATATATATATATATATATGTGAAGTGCTTTGCAAAGCTTCAAGTACTATATTCATGCTAGTTTTTATTATGATGATTATTTATTATTACTATTATTATCTTATCTGGAAAATACCTCAGAGGTGATAAATTCCATCTCCCCCTCCCATCTTCACAAGTGAGGAAACTGAGGCCCAAAGAGGTTATGCTGTATGTATATTTGAGCTCATACAGACAGTAGTACAGGCAAGATGTAAAAATACATCATGTGACTTCATGTTTAGGAACTTTTCCCCCTCTACCATGTTCCGATAACCAGATTGCTCCTTATGGTCCATAGACACTTCTGGGTAAAAAAGCAGTGTGGTGGAGTGAAAAGACTAGAGGGGACTTTCATTCCCATGATGCTTAGAAGACTTGCGTTCTTGGGCAAAGCCCTGCAGCTCTATGACCTTCAGTTTCATTCACAAAATGAGGACTATGCTGCCCCTACCTGCCTCACAGAGTTGTTTTGAGGAGAGTGTTTTGTAAACCTTGAAGTGTCAAGTATTTGCGAGGTTTATTAAGTGTCAGGCACTGAGCCTTCCCTTTATTTATTGTAGCTTGTGTGTATGTAAATATTTTCATGTGGTTTCCACCATTAGACTGCAAGTTCCTTGGGACTGTCTTTTGCCTTTTTTTTATCCCCAGTGCTTAGTGCAGTGCCTGGCACATAGTAGGTGTTTAATAAATGTTTATTTGACCAATTGAATAAGTAACTACTCACTGAACTCACTCAGGTCCACACAACACTCTGCTAAGTACTTATAATTCAATGAAGGAATCAAGATGAAAACATGTATGGACCATATATCTTATCAGTCTGATAGAGTGGAAAGGACTCTCTCTCTAGGTTCAAATCCTAACTCTGATACTTAGGACCTACATGACCTTGAGCATGTCCCTGGATGCCCTGGGTCTCAGTTTCCTATGGACTACATGATCTGTGAGGCCCCGTTCACTCTAAGATTTATTGCCATATCATATTGTATCCTACATTTATGGATAAAGTCAGAGCTCAATTTCTTGACCCCTTATGCATTGTGGTTTGAGAGACATCAAGGATCTTCTCCTGCCTTAAAATGCCTCCCGCAACAGCACATCATCCATGCTCAAGATTCTACCATTCAGGAGTCATGATATTTCTAGTAGTTTTTTGTGAAAATACAACTGTACAAGGGGAAAAACCTTGGCCTGGGAGAGAACATGGCAGGATTTGAGCTCTATTTGCCAATAAATGATGGGGCAACTTGGAGCATGTTCCCCTCTATGGATTTCAGTTTCCTGCTCTGTAAAATGAGGAGGTTGAACAGGGACCACAATCCTACCTCTGGTGCAACATTCTCATTTCACAGAAGAGGAAACTAATTCCCAAAGAGGTTAAGAGACTTGGTCCTCTCTGATCAAACATAAACTGTTGTTTGTCATTTAAAGCCCGTTATCCCTAGACCCAACCTACCATTCTAACTTGTCACAGATTCCTCACCTTCATGCACTCTACATGTGAGTCAAACTGACCATCTTACTTTTTCTTATTCATGATAATCCCTCTCCCATCTCTCTACCTTTACATAGCCTGTTCATTCCCCAAACCTGGAATCCATCCTTTTTCTCTCCTGTCTCTAGAATCCCTAAGACTTCCTTAAAGACTTAACTTTTAGTAATTCCCTTCAAGACTTAGCTCAAACACTATTTCATACATGAAATCTTTCCCCAGATATCCCTCAGCTAAAGTTTGCCTTTCAATGTTTCCTTGAATATGTGTTATACATACATACATACATATATTTTCATGCTTGCTGCCTCAATCAAATGTAAGCTCATTGAAGGCAAGGACTGTTTCACCTTTTGTCTCTGTATCCCCAGCACTTATCACAGTTCCTGGCACATGGTAGATGCTTAATAAATGCTTATTGATCAATATCATATAGATGGTAAATAATAGAGCCAAAATTTGATGCTAAATCTAGGGCTCTTTCCCCCATACCATGGGTCACATCATCAAGGAAAATCCCTCTCATTTTATGAATGAGAAAAATTGAGCCACAGAGAACTGAAATAAATTGTTCATAGGTAAGTTGAAGAATAGGATTTGAATTCAGGTCCTCAGATTCAGGTAAAAGATGGGCTCTGCCATCAGTGTGCCATCATATGACTGCCTCTCAGTGGCTCTGGAAGTCGGTCACCAGCTTTCACTTCTACTTCAGGTTCCAAATGCAGAACTCTTTCCAGTATGCCACTATTCTTTTTAGCTATAGCATTCTGTAAATTTATAACCTCTAAGAGCAGGAACAAGCATGATGAGCCATCAACAGCCATTCATTTCCCTTCCAGTTTTGCCCATGGCCAGCCCACCTGACCAACACTCACCTTCACCCCTATCTGGTTTCCAAGTTCGCTAAATGCCCTCTCTGCGACAAATAGCTATACTTCATCCTAACCTGCCTTAGACAACCCATGAGAACAGAGGGAAGGGTAGGTTTTCTGGGTCACAAAACTGCCAGCCAGCCTCGAAGGGGTATCAGATGAGGACAAGATGCTGGGGCCTGGGCCTAGAAACCTGCTGGCACTCTCTTTGGGATGGCATGACTATGAACCATTATAACAGCAAGGTAATTTCCGGGGCTGAACTAGGGAGCCCATTAGAACCTGCTTATTGTGTGAGTTGAGAGATAATTGCCGTGAGCAGGGAGCCATTTACTGACCAATGGTGCCTTAGTGATGAGCTCACAGGAAAATCTCTAGGATCTTTGATGACTTTCTGGAAACGTGAGCAAATGGCCTACTTAGGAAGGGGATTGCCAGAAAGACTCAGGCCATGTTTGCAGCTTTCCTGCTCTTTGGGGCTTTACTCTCTTAAAATAAATAAATAAACCATAAAGGCAGATGTCCTCCTCTGCTGAGCTTTGGCTACAAACTCCATCAAAGGAGCCTCTATCTTTTCTTGTTGAAATAGCTTGAAAACGGGCATGAAGGGAATGTGGTTCAGCTCCTGGCTGAGAGCTGAGATGCTTCCCAAGAGCCCTTGAAAATAGCCACAACCCTTTTCTGGACCTCAGTTTCCCCTCTGTGAAATAGATGGAGGGTTGGTTGGACTAGATCGATGAGGTCTATTCCACTTATGCACTAGAACATATGAGCCTTGTTTTAGGTTAGTGAAAGGGAGAGACAGTCATTAGAAGAAGCATTTATTAAGTGTTTACTGCAGTTGGTGAACTATGTTCAGCCCCAAAGGGATAAAAAGTTCAGGTAAAAGATGGGCTTTGCCGTCAGTGTGCCATCATACGACTGCCTCTCAGTGGCTCTGGAAGTCGGTCATCAGCTTTCACATCTACTTCATTTCCAGGGCCTCTAACCAAGCTGAATATCCATCTTGTTCAGAAAAACAATTCAGTGCTGCTGTTTATTGCGTGGGGTCATAAAGGAAAAAGTCCTAGATTGTAGAGCTAAAAGGAACCTTAGAGGTCACCAACCTTAGAGGTACACCCCCTTATTTTAGAGATAAGAAAAACTGTGCTCAAGAGGCTTAGCTAAGACCAAATGAGTAGTAAGTATAAGAGTCAGGATTCAGTCTCCCTCCTTCTGGCTCTCAAAAGCATTTCTGATACACTTTTTCTGCCTCCAAGTCAGAAGAGATTTGAGTCCAATGCTTAACCACTCGGTATCCCTGGGTAAATCAGTTAACCTTTCTGAGCCTCAATTTTCTAATCTCTGAAGTGAGACTAATAACACTCTCTTTACCTACCTCATAGGTTCGTTATGAGGAAAACAATTTGTCGGTCTTAAAACATGCTATAGAAATACATATTGTTGTTGTTTGACCAGGCCTGTGATTTCCTCTATGTAGGGAACGCTCCTTTTGAAACTTTTTCCCAGTGAAGGCTGGCACTTGCTCTGCATCTTAGTTTTAAAGAGCTGCCTACAGAACTGAGAGGTCTAATGACTTACCTAGGATCACACAGTCAGTATGCGTCAGTGGGAACCCTGGTCTTCCTGACTTTCTGACTGGTTCTCTATCCATTATACAATGCTGCCTCTCATTATTAATGTTGTTATCATTATTATTCCTATCATTAATATTACTGTTTTTATTTTTATTGTTTTATTTCATTATCATATTTTTTATATCATAACAGGCCTGGGATAAGTGAATAAGACTATTGAGCAGGTGGATAAAATAATTGCTTCTTGTAGTTGAGTAAAAGCATTAAAATATGAACTCATCTTCTGAAGGCTCACTGAAAACATCGTTAGTACATCTCCTGTAGCAGACTGGCCAATAAGGATGATATGTACCCCCTTTCTGTTCCCATATTTTTTCAATTTCTTTGGACAGGTTGCTTTACTTTGAGAGCTTTTCATTCAATATAACTTCAAAGTTGTGAGCATTCTTTGTAATATAGGGATTTACCATCAGTTAGTCCATGAAAGATTTCAAAGAGGCTGGTGTCAGTCAATTCTCTTAATGATGCTCTTCTCTTTCTGATGTCCATTAAATGAAGAATGAGCAAGCTTTCTGTTCACTGTTGGATGCAACTTGAGTTTTTGTTGTGTTGCACTTCTTACAATCATGTCTGTGACCACAAATCCCATGTCTTCCTCCTTCCAGGGTTCTGTCTCACCTCTGATTTCTTTGCTTCTCAAAGATCTTATGAAGATTTCGATGGATATTGAACTGTTTGTTTTGTTCTTTGAACTGCTTTGATACTTAGAATTGTGTTAACCTTCAGTCACTAAGGGAATCAGGAGTTTCTAATGTGCTTTTGTTTTTCAGATTCCTTTTTTACATATTTATTTTTTGTTGTTTTAGCTGAGCAATATAACATTAAGATTTTTTTTCCTGAATGTTCAGTTAGATATTAATGTAATCTTCCGGGGCCTTTCCATGGATTTTCAATAGCTCTCTCAAGTTGCTTCCACCTTGATGGCATTTGACAAAAGCCTTCAGGGTTATTCCTTGATAGAAGCTTCTCCTTCTGAGGATCTTACTGTGGCAGCAGCCTCTGTACATGCTGCTGTGCACAGGCCTTAGATGTTTTCAAGTTTTCTGTCAAATACAGTGGGAGAATGTGCTCATTCACATCGGTGGTAAGAAAAGCCAATTTTTAAAAAATTACTCTGTTTTGATAGAATTGGTCTGCTAGTGGGAGGTCATGCCATCAAATTCAGAAAGGGCTGTTTGGAATTCCAATCTAAGCATATCCATTTCCTTTTCAAAATTATTCGAGACTTGATGTTGTTTTTGTCATCTATTTCACTAAGTTTCTCTTTTCAGATTACATACAGTAGCTGCTCTATTTTATCTAATCTAGGTGAAAGAATGTAGTAGTTGTTGTTGTTTTGTTTTGTTTTATGTTGACCCTTCATGGGCCAGCAATATATTACTATGTCACCTGGAGCTCAGGTACTCGACCAAAAAAAAAGTATAAAAAGCCCTTACCCATAGCTGGTGAGATCTGTTCCTAATTTTTCATGGAAAAGTAGTAGGCCATAATGAAAAAATATATATATATATACATATGTATGTATCTTTAGTCCGTTTTACATGTGTACATTTCTGATTTGTTCCAGTATATATTGCTTATTTTTAGTACCAGAGCATAAAGGAATTCTGCTTGCTTATTTACCCTCTGTGTCAAGCTGATCACCATGATGGCGGCCTGCAACCCTATACAACTGCGTCTATCTCTTTGACTTTTAGGAACAGAAATATCTTTTATTTATTTATTAATTTATTTTGATTTATCAATAATCACTTCTGTATGCTTTTGGGTTTAAAATTTTTCTCCCCCTTCCTCCCCACCACCCTCCCCAAGATTGCACACAACCTGATATAGGCTATACATTTACATTCATATTAAACATATTTTCACATTAGTGATGTTGTAAGTAGAAATTAAAACCAATAGGAGGAACCATCAGAAAGAGGAAACAAAACTCAACAGAAGAGAAAAAAAATAACAATTCCGTTTCCATAGTTCTTTCTTTGGGTGTGGATAGCATTTTCCATCACAAGGCCTCTGGAGATGTCTTAGATCCTTGTATTGCCAGGAAGGGTTAAGTTTATCAATATTAGTCATCACACAACATGACTGTTATCACGTAAAATGTTCTCTTGGTTCTGCTCACTTCACTCAGCATCAGACCATACAAGTCTTTCCAGGTTTTTCTGAAGTCAGCCTGTTCATCATTTCTTATAGCACAATAGTATTCCATCACATTCATATACCATAACTTGCTCAGCCATTCCCCAATTGATGGGCATCCTCTCAATTTCCAATTCTTTGCCATCACAAAAAGAACTGCTATGAATATTTTTGTACATGTAGGTCCTTTTCCCATTTGTGTGATCTCTTTGGGAAATAGCCCTAGAAGTGCTATTGCTGGGTCAAAGCATATTTTTATAGCCCTTTGGGCATAGTTCCAAATTGCTCTCCAGAATGGTTAGATCATTTCACAACTCCACCAACAATGCATTAGTGTTCCAATTTTCCCACATTTTCTCCAACATTTATCATTTTCCTGTTTTGTCATGTTGGCCATTCTGATGGGTGTGATGTGGTACCTCAGAGTTGTTTTGATTTGCATTTCTCTAATCAATAGTGATTTAGAGCATTTTTTCATATGACTATAGATGGCTTTAATTTCTTCATCTGAGAACTGTCTGTTCATATCCTTTGACCACTTATCAATTGGGGAATGCCTTGTATTCTTATAAATTTGACTTAATTCTCTATACATTTTAGAAATGACGCCCTTATCAAAGAGAGTGGTTGTAAAAGTTCTTTCCCAATTTTCCACCTTCCTTCTAATCTTAGTTGCATTGGCTTTGTTTGTGCAAAAACTTTTCAATTTAACGTAATCAAAATTATCTATTTTGCTTTTTGTAATGTTCTCTATCTTCTGTTTGGTCATGAATTCTTCTGTTCTCCATAGATCTGACAGGTAAACTATTCCTTGCTCTCTCAGTTTGCTTATAGGATCAGCCTTTATATCTAAATCACGTACCCTTTTGACTTTATTTTGGTATATGGTGTGAGATTTTGGTCAAAGCTTAGTTTCTGCCATACTCTTTTCCAGTTTTCCCAGCAGTTTTTTTCAAAGAGTAGGTTCTTATCCCAGAAGTTGGGGTCTTTGGGTTTATCAAATAACATATTACTATAGTCATTGACTACTGTGTCTTGCATATTTAACCTATTTCACTGATCCAACACTCTGTTTCTTAGCCAGTACCAAGCAGTTTTGATGACTGCTGCTTTATAATACAATTGAAGGTCAGGAACAGAAATATCTTACGGACAGGGGTGTCAACCTAATCAGTGGTGTTTCCAGAGCCCAATTTACCAGGGTATCTGGGTTCTTATCAAGCCTCCACAGCTACCACAATGGTCTCAGGGAGCAGAGAGTTCCCAATACACAGCACTCTGGCTGGTATTCTTTACAGTTGTCTACCCTTTGCCATGTCATAGACGGTGGGCTGGACTTTGAGAGAATTATTGATAATTTATGTTATTCATGTTATTAGCAATAATGACAGATTCCAGTCCAGTTTAAATTATTTCACTTAGTTTGCGGTTAGTTTTAAAATGATGAATTAGGTTTATAATTAAGAAAAAGTATATACATATATGTATGTATATATGCTTATGTATGCATGTGTATATACACACATAAATGTATATAGGTATGTATGTGTATGTATAAATTCATGCATGTATATTTGCATGTGTGTATACAAATATATATTCTATGGCCTTGGTCTAGGGCTTTTCAGATTCATTTTTCTTGTGATGAGTTTTGTTCTATAGTTCTGTTTGGTTCAAGCCCAGCTTCAAGTTCAGCTGCCAGTCTCTCATCTGGTGAGGGAGTCTTTCAGCTGAACTGGTGGGAGGAGGAACTGTGTTCCCACACCACCTCTTTCATCAGTGGCTTACAGGTGGGGTCAGCTATAAATTCTGAGGGAACAGCCTGGACTCCAGGTCAAGTTCTTCCATGTGGGACCCTGGGGAGGAGGATGCAGTTGGAGCAGATTCAATCAGGTCCCAAGCTTCAGCAGAACATGTAAGCAGAACAAGCATGCCTTTGATGCAGATTACCAGGTGCTATTGAATGTCTAATATGTTCTGAGCAACAGCAAAGGGACACAGTGACCTTTCCCAAGATGGTTTGTTTGTGATTTCTCCCTAGAGGCTCCCTAATTTGACTGCTCACCATACACACAAGATCCACTTACTGATACTAAGAGAAGAAGCACATGCCTTCCTCCACTTCCACCAGGCTGGATATCTTCAGGATGCCCCCCGCCATGGGCCATGATCATCCCTGCCTCTAGACTTTGTCCAGACTGCTCCCTGTACTCTGGATACATACCATCTGCTCTCATCTTATCCAAATCCTAGCCCTCCTTCAAAGCCCACCTTAAGTTTGTCCTCTCTATTAAACATTTTGTGATAGCTCTAGCCCATACTGCTCTGTTATGTTCTCTGAGCCTCAGTTTTCTCCCCTATAAAATGAGAATAATAATATCATCTACCATACAGATTTGTTGTGAGCTTCAAGTGACTGCATGTACCTAAAGTACTTTGCAAACCTAAAAGCATGATAAAATTAGTCTTCTTTTCATCATGTATTAATAAATATATTATTAATAATTAATCAATAATAATTTATTATTACTGTTAGGAGTTGGAATATCTGGGTTCAAATCCAAGGATGTCACCCACTACCTGTGTGACCTCGAGCAAATCATTTAAATTCTCTGGCATTTAATTTTCTCATCTGTAAAATGTGAGTATTGGAATCAAGTGCCTTCCCACTCTAAATCTAAGATCCTATGACCTCTCCAGTCTCTGAATTGCTTTTGTTTTGTTTTGTTTTGTTTTCTTTAGCATTTATAGTCTGAATTATACTCTTTGACATTGAACTGTTCTATGTACCAGGTATGTTAGATTGTAAGCTCCTTGATAGTAAGCTTTATTATATTCCTCATAGCATTCACCTTGAGGCTAGACTCATAGTTGGTGATTGGGAAATACCTGATTGGATAATTGCCCTGTGCTTTCTTCCCCATCCTCCATCCCTCTCAACACTGAACAGACTTTCCCCACAGGGGGCAGTTGTGCCAGAGACAGGGACTTAATCTGTGAATTAGTCAAGTGTAATGTCTGTATGTCATTCCTCTAAATACTCCAGGCAGTTGCAGAGCTGGTGTAGGGGGAATTGCACCCAGAGTTTTGAGCACTGATCCCTGTCTAGAGACTGGTGGGACCATTTGGTTTGCTCTCTTGCTGTAGTGACTCTATGAGCAAATGAAATGTCTAAATTCCACCATGCCAAGAGCCCTAGGATGTGTGCCATGCCCTAGATCTGTGGCAGTACTAATGTTCCCTGAACTAACCATTTGCTCTGTTCATGATAAATTGAAATTTATGAGTTTTAATCATTATACTACACAGGGAAAATATTACTAGGGGCCATTTCAATAAGGAAATCCATCTATTTTTATGCCCTGGCTCACTTCTCAGCATCATCCTCTCCAAATTACCTGTTCCCAAAGTGTCATTAAACACACACACACACACACACACATGCAGTCATATAAACTCTCAGGTCAAAGCTGGATTGGCTGCCTAGAGCACATAAAACTGAGAGCAAGCTTTCCAAATGCACCTTGTGTCATTTATCACATGTTTCTTGAGTTAAATTCAGTATCCTTACAACATTCAAACATTGAACAAATGTTGATCAAACACCTACTATACTCAAGGTATTCTGCTCAGTCCTGTGAGAAGGTAAGATTTTACCTTATTTTTGCTGGACTCAGACATCAGAGTGACTTATCAGCCATTTCCAGATCATATTGCCTTCACTCTAGCAATTCTCCTCCTATCCTTCTCACTGGAAACACTTGGACCATGTTCCTGGGTCCCTGGGCTTTGATAAATGACCTTTCATCTTATCTTCCCAGGTCTCGAAATCAGCTCCCTTTTAAACTCCCTTTTCTATGTTGTCTTCTCCCATTATAATGCAACCTCCTACAGGGCAAAGTACAATGTCTGGCATGTAGTACATACTTAATAGATGCTTTATCATTTATTCCTTAATTTTTATTAGGAGACAGCTTTGGAGTCACAAAGTCTGAGTTCAGATCTTTTCTCTGTGACTTTGGACAAGTCTAAACCTTTGTGGGCCTCAGTTTTCCCATTTGTAAAATGAGAAGGTTGATTAAATTACTTTCAATTCTTTCCAGCTCTGAATTGAAGATCCTCTGACCTGAAAACTTGACAAGCCTATCTTTTATGACTTAATTTAAGTCACTCATAAAAAAAAAGTACAGAAAAGGGCCAAATGAAGTACTCCACTAGAGGCATTTCTCTGGACCTCAGTTCTCTCTTCCATACGATGACATATGTTAGTATAAATGCTCTAATTCAGATGAATATATGGGTAAAGATGCCGCTGAGCTCTTATTTTCTTCTTGCTTCTGAATCTGGCTGGAAGGGGCCTCTATATTGTCCTCTGCAGTACTTGGCTGAGAGTCAGCCTGTGGTGGCCCTGGCTATTTGTTGGTGGTGACAGCCTCTTTTAAAGGAAAACCCCTCCGTCCCCAGGCTGTGGTCAGCAGGTTGCTGCGAAAGCCAACTGCTGAGTACTTTGCTAGCATAATTGAAGCAAACGACCTTGTTAGAAGAATGAGGAAAATAACAGAGTTCTCTGTAATGAGGTTTTTGTTATTTCCGTCCTTGTAGCTTTCTGGCTTCCACTGTTGCCTGCCATTACCTTATACATGTTTGCCATTTTAATTATAATTGGTATTGGGATGTTTCCTGACTATTTTAACTCATCACCTTGAGTTTCTCATTTAGATCTTCATTGTTCTCTGCTAAAAGGGATTTTGACTCTTTGTTTGTTGGGTTGTCAGGAATTTTTCCTATTTTCTTACTGGTTTGAGAAACTATGCCTTCTAAGGTATCAACTGAGGATCTGCTCAAAGAACTGGGGGATATTTAATCTAAAGAAGGAAAGATGCAAGGAGGGGGAAGTGAGCATGAGAGCAGTCTCAAGTGCTTGAGGAACCATCACAAGAGGAGAGAACAAGTAGAACAAGCTGGCAAAACAGGAAAGAAGACTATGTGGTTTTCAGAGCACTACCTGGATAATCCTCTATGTCTCATCACCTTTGCATGAGTGTCCCACAGGACCCTGTCCTGGTCCCTCTTCTCTTGTCTTTCTACTTTGTCTCTCTGTCCCTGTCTTTCTTGATCTCTGTGCTTCAATCTCTGTCTGTCTCATCATCATCATCATCATCATCATCATTGTCTCTTGATCAGTTATCATACTTCGGCAGATGACTCCAAAATGTACACATCCAGGCTTTATCTCTCTCTTAAACTTCAGTCCTGAATCATCAATTGCTTGTAGGGCATCTCCACCTGGATGTCTCACAGGTATCTCAAATTCACCATATACAACCAAGATGTCTTTTTTTCCATTTGAGAAGTGTAGGAGGAAGAGGAAATGGATAGGAACAGGGCAACAACAAAAGAGGGAGGGAGGAAGGAAGAAAAGAAGAAAAGAAAGGAAGGAAGGAAGAAAGAAAGAAAGAAAGAGGGGCAGCTAGGTGGTGCAGTGGATAAAGTAGTGGCCCTGAAGTCAGGAAGACCTGAGTTCAAGTCCGGCCTCAGACCAAACACTTGACACTTACTAGCTGTGTGACCCTGGGCAAATCACTTAACCCCAATTGCCTAAGCAAAAAAAAAAAAGAAAGAAAGAAAGAAAGGAGGAAGGGAAGAATAGGAAGGAAAGAGTAAAAGAAGGAAGGAAGGGGGGGACAGATAGATGAAGAAAGTTGGGAGAGAAGGAAGGTAAAGCAATACAAAATACATTCAAATATTTTTTAATTTCTTTATTTTTCTTGGTTTTGGTCTGTGTTATTTTGTAACATGGCTAATATGGTAAAATGTTTTGCATGACTGTGCATGTATAATCTATATCAAAGTGCCTGCCTTCTCAAGGAGGGTGGAGGGAAAGGAGGGAGGGAATTTGAAACCCCAAAAATATTTTTAAAAATGTTAAAAATTGTTTTACATGCAATTAGGAAAAATAAAATAAGAACAATCTTTAAAAGATAAAAAAAATACACACAAAGTATTGGGAGGGTGAAGAGCAGTAATATTTGTGGAGAATCAGAAAATGTCTGGATTAGGAAATGACACTGAGCTGAGCCTTAAAGGGACCTAAGGATGATAAAAGGCAAAGGTGATGAGGAATAGCTTTCCAGGAGAAAGTGTTCCAGAGCCAGCTCAAAGTGGTTCAGGAAGGTTTTTTGTTTTTTTTTTTTAGATTTTCAGTGTGAGCATTTATATCTTGAAAATTGGCAAATGTTAAAATCCAGGTTTTATTTATTGTTTAGTTGATTGTTTATTCTTACTAAAGTGATAGAGAACATGTGAATAATATAGGTCAAATTTATAAGTATACCCTACATAGTGAGCCAGTTGTAAAACATTTACCAATGTGCCCCTGATTCCAAGCATGGACAAAAACTCATAAGTGGGAAATCGAATTTTGTGTTTCAGCAAAATTCCATTTCCCACTTATGAACTTTTATCAGTCAAGGTTTGACTGAAACAAAGAATGTGTGAAGGGGAATTTGCACTTCTTGTTATGAAGTCTTTTAAATGCCAAATGGAGGCATTTGTATTTGATCCTACAGTCCCTTTTGCAACAAGGGGCTGTGTCAGGACTGTGGTAACTATGGAAAGTAGATTGGGAAAGAAAGAGACTAGAGGCAGAGAAACCAATTGGGAAGCTATTGCAATAATGTATGCACTAAGATGTCAATAACTAGAGTTTTTGCACATACAAAAAAGAATCCTTGTTAAAGCCAAATCAACTACTCAGGCAAAATTTGGACCATGGAAGTTACCTAGTAAAGTGAAAAACTTAAGTATTAGGGATATTTCACAGGATCTGAATTTTAGAGTTAGAAGAGACCTCAGGTGTCATCTAGTAAAACTCATAAATGAAAGGAATCCTATGCCCACAGAAACTCATCCAACTGCTGCTTGAAGCCTGAGGAGGACTCTATCACCTCCTGATTTGGTCCATTTCACTTTGGGAAAGATCAGATTGTTAGGAAGTTTTCTCTAAAGTCAAGCCTAAATTTGTCTCTTTTTCACTTCCACCATCTACTACTAGTTCTATGGGCAAAGAGACTAAGTCTAATCCTTCTTTCATGACAGCCCTTCAAATAGTCAATATCAAACTTCTCCTTTTCCTATCCCCTGGCCCCAGTCTTCTCTAGGCTAAACATACCTAATTCTGTCAACTCATCTTCATACGGCATGGACTCAAGGCCCTTCACCATCCTGATCTCCTTCTTCTGGATGCTTTTCACCTTGTTATTTTCCTTCTTAAATTACGACTCTCAACACTAAACAAAATATCCCAGGTGTGGTCTGAAATAGGGAAGAGTACAGTAGCCTACCACCTCCCTATGCCTGGAAGCTATTTCTCTCTTAAGGAAGCCTAAAATGGCATTAGCTTTTTTTTTTTAAATGCTATATCTAACTGGCATTGAGTTTGTAGTCTACTAAAAACCCCAGCTCTTCTTCAAACTAACTTCCATCTAACCATGCTTCCTTTATCTTGTACTTCTGAGTTTTTTGGTCCAAGTATAGAACTTTACATTTATCCCTATTGAATTTCATCTTATTAGAATCACTGCAATGCTCCAATTTGTTAAAAATCTTTTTTGCCATCCAACTCTGTGAAGCAATGCACGAACTAGCCCTTCTCATTTTATGACATCTGAAAATTTGATGAGCGTAATTTATTTTTACTATGAACTTGGAAAACACCAAAAAATGGGCATTTTCATATGCATACTAGTAGAGAAAAATAGGATTGTACATGAAACTTCAGATCTCTCTTATGTACAGTTTGCTTTTTTTAAGTACATAGTAAGTTCAAACTATAACTTTGAAAGCTGATCTCCTTGTCTGTCCTCCTTTCTGGCCTTCCTTCTGTTCCTCTTCTCTTCATGTTTTTTAAAAGATGCTTTAATGAGCCTCTATCTCCTTTATACTTCCCCATTGGAAAAGAAAAACAAAAGTAGTTGTTATAAATATGCAGTCAAGTAAAACAAATTCTAACATTAGCTGTATCTGAAAATATATGTCTTATTCTGCATCTTGAGTCCATCACTTCTCTGTCAAGAGTTGAGTAGTATACTTCATCATCAGTCCTTTGGAATTGTAGTTCATCATGAGCACTCATCATGAGCATCTATAATTTTTATTCCATTGGATTAAAAGAACATTCTGAGTGTTGAAAGTTGCTACATTTTGATAGCCCTTGGGACATTATAGTACTGGTCCCTAGACCACTGAAACTCAAGCAAATCAGTATAGAGTTCATTGCCAATTAAAAATTACTAGTAAATCTTTTTGATATGTTTAAGTTAAAACAAAAAAAAAAGTGAAATCTGGTCATTCAGATGTTTTTATGGAGGCCATAGAAATAAAGGGATCCAAAGATTAAAATGCCTTTATCTAATTTGCTGATTTTGTTAATTTTATCCTCAAAATGTGCAATAGTGATAAATAAGTGAAGAACTTCACTGTAGGAAAGAAAATAGGAGTATTCAAAAGTGGTTGATATTCTTATTTTAATTTTATATCTTTTGTATAGCACTACAAAGGAAAAATTTTGTAATTTGGTTTCCTTATTAAAGGTCCAGTATTTGGCAGCCATAGATGAGATAATATTGTTTAGTACTGTTTGTTTGTATGTTACCAACACAAACTTTTGGAAGACCCTTAAGTCATGACACTGAACAGCTTTTGGGGGGGGTTGGACATGAAGACAAGTGCTGTACTGTTGCAATAACTATGTAGACTATCTGAGACATCCCAGGCTTATTTAAACAAGAGAAATTGTAAATAATACCAGTGATACATGCTGTGAAGGTGTGAATTGGTGCATCTCCCTAGACTTTTGGATTAATAAATGGGACATTTTGTACCCTAATAACTGGCAGTATGGTGTACCTGCAGGGTACCTTGCAACATTGAAACAGGGTTTTAATTCTAAGGGAGAATAAAATTCAATAAAAATTCAATTAAAATTATTGATAGAATCATTGATAGAAATATTAAACAGCACCAGACCAAGTACACAGTATTCTACTGGATACTTCCTTCTGAGTTTACAATGATCCATTAATGACTATTCTTTGAGTTAGGCCATTGAAAGAGTTTTATATCCATTTACCCATATTATCATTTAGTTCATATTTCTTTCTTTTTCCATAAAAGTATGTGACATACCCTATCAAATGATTTTAGATCAAAGGATCTAGGTAAAATATATCTACATTCCCCAATCTACTAGTTTAGTAGTCCTATCAGAAAAGGAAATAAGGTTAGTCTGGCATCAACTGTCCTTGCTGATTCCAAGCTGGCTCTTTGTGATCACCCCTTTCTTTCTTGGAGGATAGAGGCTATTTGAAGACTGGATTCTTCCTAGCACCCCTTAAGGAACAAGAAACATGGCAGTACATTGGAAAAAACAATGGAACTGGCAATCAGGGAACCTGGATTTGAAACCTGGTTCTACCATTCACTAGCTGTGTGACTTTGGCCAAGTTATTGCATTTCTCTGTGATTCAGTTTCTCATCTGTAAAATGTTGTTAGTAATAATGTGCTACTTACTTCACAGAAGTAGTGAAAGTCAAGTGAGATTGTGTGGGGGTTTTTTCTGGTAGAATTTGAGATTCCTTTCCTTTAAAAAAATCTTTTTTTAAAAAAAAAACCATTAGGAATTATCAAACATTAAGTAGCATGGACATTTCCCATGAACAAAGTAGAACAGAAAAGATTATACATGAAACTGTGAAACTCTATTACAAAGAGATTGCTTTTCCTTTTAAGTATATAATAAATTTCACATGTAACTTTCAAAGTTGCCCTGCTTGTCTATGCTTCCTTCTTTATTTCTGTACATTTAAAAATGCTTTGATGACCATTTTATCTTTTTTTCAGTTAACTCTATTGCTAGTTCCCCTCTCCTTATACATTCTCTTCCCACCCACCCACTCCCTGACCCATATACACACATATACATTGAAAAAGAAAAAAAAAACAAAAATAAAATCCTTCTAGTAAATATGCATAATCAAATAAAACAAATCCCCACACTAGTCATGTCCAAAAACAGATGCCTTATTCTGTACCTTGAGATCATTGCTTTTCTGCCAGGAGATAAATAATATGCTTCATCATTGGTTTTATGCAATAATGCTTGGTCATTGCCTTGATCAGAATTCTTAATTCCTTCAAAGTTGTTCTTCACAATCTTTTTATTGTGTAAGTTGTTCTCCTGTCCTGTTCACTTCAATCTGCACAAGCTCACATCGGTCTTCCCAATTTTCACTGAAACCATTCCTTTTATCTTTTTATGCATATTTCATTATATCCACATACTTTATTTGTTTAGTCATCTCCCAATTAATGGGCACCCCCTTTGTTTCCAGTTCTTTGTAAAGATAAGGAGCAGTTAAAAGAATTTATACATGTATGGGTCATTTTCCTCTTTCTTTCATCTCTTTGAATTATATAGACCAGGTAATGGCATTTCTGGGTCAAAAGGTAAACACAGCTTGGTGATTTGGGGGGATGTCATTCCAAATTCCTTTCTAGAATGGCTGTAACAACAGTGTATTACTGCCCTTATCTCCCCACATTTATCATTTTCTGTTTTTGTCAACTTTGCCAATCTGATGGATGTGAGGTAGAAATCTCAGACTTACTTTAATTTTTATTTCTTTATTAATGATTTGAAGCTGTTTTTATGTGGTTGTTGTTAGCTCAGTTTTCATTGTCTGAGAATACTTTTTAAAATCTTTTATCTATCTATTAGTGAGTGGCTATTTTTCTATATTTGAATCCATTCTCTCTATATCTTTGTTATGAGACCTTAATCAGAGAAACGTGTTACAAAATTTTCCCCCTAGCTGTTTCTCATCTAATTTTAACTGCATTGCTTTTGTTTGTGCAGAAACTTTTAAATTGTATATAATCAAAATTGTCCATTTTATCTTCTGTGATCCTCTCTATCCCTTATTTGATCATGAACTCTTTTCCAATCCATAGTTCTAAAAGGTAATTTTCCCCCTTGCTCTTCTAATTTATGATGTAACCTTTTATATCTAAGTCATGTGTCCATTTGAAGTTTATTTTGTCATATGATGCTAGATGTTGGTCTAAACCTAGTATTGCTTATTCTATTTTGTAGTTTTCTTGGTAGTTTTTTTTTTTCAAATAGTGAGTCCTTAGCTTAGTAGTTGAGTTTTATAAAAAACTATGTTCCTATGTCTGTTTAGTTCTATATGTTATGTGCCTCATCTGTTTTACTTGTTGACCTCTCTTTTTTGGGGGGAGTTGGGGTGAGGCAACTGGAGTTAAGTGACTCTCCCAGAGTCACACAGCTGGTAAGTGTTATGTATCTGAAGCCGGATTTGAACTCAGGTCCTCCTGAATCCAGGGTTGGTGCTCTATCCACTGTGCTACCTACCTGCCCCCACATTGGTATTTTTTAACCAATACCATATAGTTTTGATGATTACTGCTTTGTAGTATAATTTAAAATTTGGTCCTGCTAGCCTACCTTCCTTCCTTCATTTTTTTTCATAATTTCCCTTGGGATTCTTGATCTTTAGTTCTTCCAGATGAACTTTGTTATCATTTGTTTCTGACTCTATAAAGTAGTCCTTTCATAGTGTGATTTTTATGGCATTGATTCTATGAGTTAATTTAGGTAATATTTTCATTTTTATTTTGGCACAGACTAACCATGCTGCATATGTATTGATTCATTATCTGTGGTACCTTTAAGCATAATGTAGTATCTCTGTTTATCTTTTTAAATTGGGCCTTTTATACTGTTGCCTTGTCTGAGATTGGGATTGCTATCCCTGATTTTTTGAGTTTATCTAAAGCAGGGATCAGGAACCTGTGGCCTAGGGGCCACATGTGGCCCTTTGGTTCTCAGGTGTGGCCCTTTGACTGAATCCAAACTTCACAGAATAAATCCCCTTAACAAAAGGATTAGTTCTGTGAAGTTTGGATTCAGTCAAAGGGCCACACTTGAGGACCTAGAGGGCCACATGTGGCTTCAAGGCTGCAGGTTCCCCACCCCTGACATAAAAAATTTTGCTTCAACCCATTATTTTAACTTTTGGTGAATATTTTTCAAATTTACTTCTCATAAACAACACATTATTGAACCCTGCCTTTCTGCTATCCATTTTGCTATCCTCTTGCATTTTATGGGTAAGTTCATTCTATTCACATTCATGATTATTGCTGCTAATTGTGTATTTCTTTCCATCCTATCTTCTTCACTTTATCCTCCCTTTACTCCCTCTCTTGCATCTTCCTTTACAATGAAAGTGGAAAAAGATACTGATGATCTGTAATTGAAGTGATCTGTTTCTGCTATACTTCTTCTTTCCTCTTCTCCTTTCCCTGCCCAGATCACTTTCTTTCCTATTGATTCCCTATTCATGCTTCACCCTTTGATGTTGGAGTTTATTTCACTTATGACTATTCTCTTACCTATCTGGTCCTCCCTCTTAAATTCTCCTTTCCTTTCTCTACCTATTTTCCTTTCCTTTTAATGTATTTCTACACCAAGTTTTTGGGGGAGGGGGAAGGAGGGAATATGTGTGTGAATGCATTCAGCATACCTTCCTCCATGTTCATATAGTCTTCATCTTGTGTACCCATTTTGTGAGATAGTAAGTTTTTTCCCTTTCCTATTCCCTTCTTTTCTAGTATATTCCTTTTCTCCTCCCAATTTTTTCTTTTCTTGAGACCACAAAACAGAATCAAAAGACCCCCCAGACCCTGTTTCCCTTATTTAACTACCTCTTTGGCCCTTAAAAACATTATAATTCTGAAGTAACACTTTTTTGTCTCCTATGAGTATGTAAGCACTTCATTATTGTATAGAGCCTTCCAAAGTCCAAATGTTATTACCTTTTTGTTTTCTCTTGACTCTTTCATTTGTATTTCAAAGCTTCTAGGGGAAGCTAGGTGGCACAATGGAGAGAGCACCAGCCCTGAAGTCAGGAGGACCTGAGTTCAAATCCGGCCTCAGACCAAACACTTGATGCTTACTAACTGTGTGACCCCAGGCAAGTCACTTAACCCCAATTACCCCCCCCCAAAAAAGCTTCTATTCAACTCTAGTCTTTTCATAGAGATTGCTTAAAAATTGAAAGATAACAACAATAATAATTATCATTTATATAATGCTTTAATGTTTGAAAAGTGCTTTGCATATGTAATCCATTTAATACTCACAAAAATCTTGTGAGGTATGTCAAATTATTATTCCCACTTTTTAAAGATGAGGAAACTGGGGCTGAGAAAGGGTAAGTGACTTGCCCAGGCTCACATGGCTAATAAGTACCTGAGCAGGATTTGAACTCAGGTCTTCCTTACTCCAAATCTAACATGCTATGCATTATGCTGCCCAGTTATGCTACCTAGCTGCTGTTACATTTTGTAATGTAATCCTAATGTAGGATTATATTCAGTTTTGCTTGGCAAGTAATTCTTGGTAATAGGCCTTTACCTTTTGTCTTTTAGAGTATTATATTCCAGTATTTTCTTGTCTTTTTATTGGTAACTGCCAAATCACATGTGGTCCTGACTATGGTTCTGTGGTCCCTGAACTCTTTGTTTTTGACTACTTGCATTATTCTTTCTTTCACCTGGATCCTCCAGATTTTGGCTATGACATTTACAAGAGTTTTCAATTATGTTTTCTTTCAGAAAGTAGCCAGTTTATTCTTTTTACTTTTACTTTTCCTTTTTGGTCTCGGCAGTTTTCACTCATGATTTCTTGAAATACAGTTTTCATGGGTTTTTTGGGGGGTGGGGAGGGAGGTTGGTCATAATTTTCAGATGGTCCAGTGATTCTAAGATTATTTCTCCTTGATCTGTTTTCTAGCTCACTTGTATATTTCTAATATATGTCTTACATTTTCTTCTTTTTTGTCTTGTGACTTTGTTTTAATATTTCTTATTGTCTCATGGAGTCACTGATTTCTGTTTGGCCCATTCTTATTTTCAGGAAGTCTGTTTTTGAGGCATGGTTTATCACCTTCTGTTCTAAGCTATTAATTCTCATTCACTCATCCATAGCTCTCATTTCACTTAATCTTAATTTTTATATCTCTTGCTTCATTTCTTACAGGTACTCTTACAGTCTTTGTGGCCAGATCATTCTTTTTTGAAGCTCTACTTACACTTGTTGAGTTACTCTCTTCTTCTGAGTTTACTTCTTGGCCTTCTCTTAACTTCTAGTACTTCTTCATTGTGTTTGGCATTTTCATCTCTCCACTAATATTTTCTGATTTCTTGATTGTTCTGTTCCTTCCATGCTCTTAGATGTTATGGGTAGACCCTTCTTGGTCATAGTTGTGGTAGATAATACTAGGACTCACCTTATGTAGGAATTCCTGGGTTTTGGAATAGTCTTGTGATGATTCAAATCAGATTTGGGTCTAGATCTTTTTTTCTGACTTCTTGCACAATGTTGAGTCTAGATAGAGCCAGTATTGGCTCCATTTCATATTGTGATCCTGAAAGACCCTAACCAGATAGTGTCAACTATGCTAGTATTGGGCTTCCTGTAAGACCTCAAATGCTTTCCTGGCCTTTCTCTTGCTTTGGCCCCTGCAGTGGTTTGCAAAATTAAAACATTTTTCAAGCTGTAAAAATCTTTACAAATGGAAGGTATTGTCATGTAGAGAGCCATTAATACATGAGGGTGGGCTTGTGTTCACTTGGGATATCTGTTTTACCTAATCCAAAAAAGAATGGATTTGAGGGGTATCAGACAAGTGATAGGGAAGTAGGAATACACTTGTCCCATAATGAAAGGAAAAAATCGAATGACTTCTTCAAAAGTTCCTTCAAAGTCTAGCATGAGTCTGACCAAGCTTCCATATTTCAGCTCTGTCCTGGAGGGTGATTGCTGCACTTTCTCTCTTTTCTGCTGGTGCCTAGAGTAGGGGCCATGAGGACAATGTGGGCCAGGTCATCGTACATCATATTGAGGAGAGTGAGTTCCTTGCAGGCCCTCGAGAGAGGTTATTAAAGGCATGATTAAGTCAGGCAGGCGGCTTACCACAGCTTTGTTATTGGCTGGGAACCCCAATAGAACAATTAAGATTAATTGAAATCAGTCTGATTGATTGGGAAGTATGAACCTTCATCTGAGCCACCCTGAGATGCATATGGAGATGGACAGAGTTTAAAAACTGAATTTACTCTATTGAACTAGGGGATGGGAGAGGAAATGAGATACAAAGATTGACTGGCCTGCAGGTGACTAAGAGGGAGAGAGAAAATCTAGTATCCACCAGCCCAGAGCTTGGGCAAAATGGCTTGAATTTCTGCTGGAAAGGGTTTAGGGCTCTAACAATTGGGCTTTGTTTAAAGAGAACTTTAATTTTATTTCATGATTTCAAGTATGGTTTCTTATCCCCAGTGGTGTTTTAATAATGGATAGCACCTTTTTGAGGAAGCACTCATCAGTGTAAAGGTTGGATGACCAGTTGTCAGACATCACGGAGAGGAGATTCTTACTCAGCTGTGAGTTAGACTGAATGGAGTCTGAGGTCCAGGCCAGCTTTAAGCTTCTGTCATTCTGTGATCTCCTGATTCTATCTCCCTTGTGATGACTTTTCCAACAGACCTGGGTCTAGGGTCATTCCCTAGAAGTGGTGTCTGACCTCAGCTTTAGATGGCACAAGATTTAAAAAGTGGTTATTTCTAAGGTTCTGATATTTAATTCTTTGACTTGGATTAATCAGCTACACTACAAGAATTTTAGCGAATTGGACATCAGGAGAGATTTCAAAAATACTCCCCCTAATCAGCAGCATCCTTAAAGATGAAATATTCAGTTTATCCTCTTTGTTGAGGGGTGAGAGAAGGGGCTCTCATGTGATCAATGCCAGCTCAGACTAAAACTGAAGCAAAATCATCAACGTCATCATCACCATCATCATCATCATCCTCACAGCTAACATTTATATAGCACTTCCTGGTACTACGGTAAGTTATTTACAATTATTATCTCACTTGATCCTGTTGTGAGGTAGGTGCTATTATTATCACCATTTTACAGATGAGGAAACTGAGGTCAAACGATTTGCTCAGGGTCACCTACCTATTAGATATCTGAGGAGAAATTTGAACTCAAGTCTTCTTGACTCCAGGCCCGGCACTCTATCCACCACCCTACCAAGGTGCCCGTAGATGTCTAGATGTTTTAAATATCCTCCTTTAGAATGACATGGACCAGAAGGGTTTAGTGAGTGGAAAGAGCACTGGTCTTAGAGTCTGCAAGTAGATAATATAGCTTTTTGTACCCAATGCTATTTTCACAATGAGTAGCATATTTTTAAGGAAGCACTCATCTCATAGGTGGTACTTGTACTACCTGTGTCATAGGGTCAGGATAAGGAGAGTGCTCTGTGATCTTAAAAATGTCATAAAAAAGCAAGTTAATAAAGTGTTTTTGGGTCCTCCTCTAATATCCTTCTGAAGATGACAGTAGGTTCTCAAAGGCTCTGCTTGTGAATCACAAGCTTTGGCAGACCCAGCCCAGCTAGGAAGGCTTCGAGTGTGGACATGCTGATGGATTGGTTTTCTTCTCAGCGTCTTTGTCATTGTTGTTGTCGCTCCTGCTGCTCTTGCTACCTTTTGAGACTAGTTCTTCCTAAACCAACCAGGCTGGAAGTGCAGCATTCATTCAAGTGCATAATCTCACTACCGATCAGCATGGGAGCTTGCACCTGCTTTGACTTGGGTCAATTTTTCCCTCCTTAGGCAGCTTGGTGGCTTCCTTGGGGCTGGGGGCTCACCATAATGGTGAAAGACTTAGTGTGCCTACTGATTGGTTTAGCCTACTGCAGCTCAAAACTTCTGAGCTCAAGTGATCCACTAACCTCTGCTTTCCCATTAGCAGACTATAGGCCTACACCACCATACCCACCTAGTGGATTTAGATATCCATTGTTTGAGAACCAATAAAGCTAATTTCAGAAAGCCTCATCATCAGAAGGCTGGCCAAACATGCGGTTGTTTTTTTTTCAGGCACTCTAAATCACAAAGACCAGATATTAATTAAAGAGCCTCAAAATACTGAAGTATTTGACTACTTTGCTGAAGTTTGTTTATCATGATGCTTAGTATCTTATGATGGACCCTTCAAGTTTAAGTAATAGGATCTTTATTGCCTTTGAAATTGATCCCAAAGCCATTGACAGCATAGAAATTCTGAGTGGAAAAGGACTCCAGAGGCCATCGAGCCCAACACATGACTGAGAAAGAATCTCCAGCCCGTCCTGTCTTTGGTCAGCTCTAAAGGTTAGCAAGTGTTTCTTTCTGGTAAGCCTAAATTTCCTTCTTTGTAATTTACACATATTGAAAGTAGAATTCTAACTTCTATCAGCACTAAAGAAAGGTGGGGATTTTTTCTGCAAATTTCATGGCTTTCCCCCCTTCCCTTCAATGCCGTTATGTCTCTACTCCTGATTGCTATTCTTGTTAAGCTGTCTCTTTGTAATAACCTAGTAAAGAGTTACCACTGCTTCACGTAGGAGTGCCTGCTGGGGAATGTTTCTCACACTTCTTCCAATCCTTGGTCTCATTGTATTTGGGCATTAAGGTGTCTGAAACAATACCTGGATAGCCTTCTCTTCCTTTGCCTACATTTTCTGTAGCAGTCAATGCAACACATCATTACTATTATGCATACTATATCCAACATCAAAGCTAACCACATTTTCCCCCAACTGTGATTAGATAGAGAGCACCTCTAGGTCAATGGATATTATTACAAGCCTTCATGCATTATAAACTAACTTATCCACCCTTCTCCTTTTGAGTAGTTGTATGGTCTCAATCCTACACTGCCATAATATGAATAAACTGTGAGTCATTCTTAAAGGTCTCCAGATGCTTCTGTGGACCTCGTCTTTGGAAACGCAGCTTACCCAGAAGGTATAAATGTATTTCACAATGAATAATGTCTCATGGTTAGGAACCTTGTGTGTCTGTTTTGTGCTAAAACTAATGAGTTGGTGCCCCAAATCCTGTTGGAATTTCAAATGAAACTATGTGAGTACTGACAGTTCATGGCCCATAATCACCCAGGTAGTAAATATCAGAAGTAGGATTTGAACCCAGGTCCTCTACTATCTATTCTGCCTACGTCACTTTCATGTACAAGAGTCTTTAGTGGTTTCTTATTGCCTCTAGGGTCAAATACAAATTTCCGTCTGGCCTTTAAAGTCCTCTTTAATCTGGCTTCAACCTATTTTTTCCAAACTGATGACACTTCTCCTTTCCCTCCTCCATCCCATACACTCTATACCGTAACCAAACTAGCCTACTTGCAGTTCCTCATACATGCCATTCCATCCTTTGTCTTCATTGCTTTGTCACTATTCTTCCCCTTGTCTGAAAACTCTCCTTCTTAGAATCTTTACCTTCCTTCGAAGCATAAATCTGGTGCCACCTCTCATAAGTCTTTCCTGATTCTCCTTCAGTCAGCCACTTGTTAGTGCTATCCCTCTCAACCCTGAAATTACTTTGTATATATTTAACATACTTAACTATCCTTGTTGCTTTCCCCAGTCATCTTGATTTATGCCTTGACAATGGACTACGATGACTCTGGAGGAGAGAGTGAGGCTGATGAGTTTGCACAGCTCTGCATCACTTAAATCCAATTCACCTACAAATCAAGACATCACCCTCCTGATGTCATTGGTCCTCTTCAAGAACGAAGAATGAACAACAACAACAACATCCTCTAGTAAAATGTAAACCCCTTGAGGTCAGGAACTCATTCATTTTTATCATTGTATCCCTGGAATAGTGTCTGGCAAATGCCAGGCTCTTTTTAGATGCTTTTGAATTGAATTGATATTTTGCCTAAGGGAAAGAAAATTTTAGTGAGGAAACAGAAGAGTTGTCATGGGGAAAAGAGGTTATGTTTTTTCTTCTTGATCCTTATGGGGAAAAACTAGGAGCAACAAGTAGAAGTTGCCAATGAGTGGATTTCAGCTTTATGTAAGCCCAAAATGCCCTATTAGAACTACCTCAAAGTGAAGTGGACTTCTTTACAAGTTAATGGGTAGGCTTTCCCTCCCTGGAATTTGTAGAGAGGAAGCTGAATGGCCACTTGTCAGGGAATATTCCCATTCAGGTATTGGTCGGCCTGGATCAGTTCTGTAAATATTTCCAACACTAATGTTTTGTGATTATGTGATTTCTATCCCCAAACCTCACTGTTGACGGCAGGGTCCCCATAACCTGCTAATGAATTTCCCCACACTGACTGTCTGCTTGAAAGGATCTCCACTAATTTATTACTCCCAGATTCCCTGGATGCTGTCTGTTCTCCCCAATTATTGAAATATCATCTTTTTGTCTACTAATAGACCCCTATGATGATTAAAGTTCTTCCTATTACTGGGTACTAGGAGATTCCCCCATTGTCTGTCCTGCCCTAGTAGTTCTGCCTGATGTTCAAAGCCCTTCATAACCTATCATCCTCCATCTTTCCTGTATTCTATACCACCCCAACCCCCAGCCACATATTCTTTGATCCAGGGACACTAGCCTCCTTATTGTTTCAAGAACAAGACATTCCATCTCTTGGTTCTGGGTATCTTCTCTCACTGTCCACTATGCCTGAAATGCTCTCCCTTCTCATCTCTGCTTCCCAGCTTCTCTAGCTTCCTTCAAGTCCCAATTAAAATCCCGCCTTCCACAGGAAGTCTTTCCTGACCCCTCAATTCTAGTGCCTTTCTTCTATTAATTCTTTCCTATTAATCCTGTATCTAGTTCATTTGTATAAATTTGTTCACTTATTGTTTCTCCTCTTAGTGTGAACTCCTCGAGGGCAGAGACTGTCTTTTGCCTTTGTTGCTATCTCCCTTGCCTAGCACAGGGCCTGGCACAGAGTAGCTGCTTAACAAATGCACATTTACTGACTAACACACTGACAATCCAGTGCCTGGATCCTGAGCTTACCTGATCTGGCTCATCTCATTATGGACTGAGCCCCAATTTTGATACGTTCCATTCTTCTTTGCATTCTGGTTTTTATGTACACATCTTATTTACAAACTAGTTTATAAGTTCCATGAATAGTTGGATAGATAGATGGATGAATGAAATAGTACTTTTTAAGTACTTACTATATGCCATATGCTATGCTAAAAGCTTAGCATACAATACAAAAGTGAGATGGCTCCTAACTTCAGGTAATTTACATTCTAATAAAGGAAGACCACACATATAGGGAAACGGTGGCCAGGGAAAGGAGTTTTGGTTTGAAGAGTTACAGGGATGACAAATTGATGTACAGGATGGTTAATTGACATATCTTTTTTTTTTTAGAAGCAATGATATTATAATTATAATCTAGGGCCCAGAGCAACCTAGGAAGAAGTTGGGAAAGAGGATGTGAATATAGCAGGAGAAGGCATGCTAACAGTGACAGGCAGATGGCAAGATGACCTGAGTAAATGGCCAGATGGCTATGAAGGTGAAGACTGACAAGGGGTCTGTGACCAGCTCCTATATACTTGTGGACTGTGTCCTTCTTTGTACTCACCCAGTCACCAACCAAGTTGATTGGTCCATAGATGAGAAGCTCCAAAGATAAACAGAATAATTTCACAAGGGACTGAAGGCATAGAAACTGGCAATCCAGGGAGCTGAGATCAAGGTCTGAAACAGATGATGCTGATGTAGATGGTGATAAGTAGGGAAATGGCAGCAGGCAGATAGCAAAATGGCCTGGGTGGATGGTTGGATTAACTTAGAAGAGTGTGTTACATGGCTTTGCTAGACCTATTCCTCTGTTTCTGGTCTTGATACCCCTACTTTTCTGGTGAAATGGAAAGCCAAATCCTCAAATGCCAGCTGTATCTCTCATACTTTAATGTCAATATTGGCTCCATTCCAGAAGACAGTATAAAGACAGGACATCTTAAAATTTACAGCCATCTGTTCTCCAGCTGTTCCACTGGAATTAGTGGCTCCTGTCCCCTTTCTCTACTGCAATTCCATTTGAGAAATTCAATGCAGACTCCAAGGTCAGACCACAGCTAGCTACAGCCTGGGTCATCTTGGATCTTAAGGCCATAGCACTGGTACCCGGAAGGGCAAGGACCACATGGCATCTATCTTTGTATTCTCCACACACAGTAAGATTGGCATATAGTTGCTACTCAAGAAATGGTTGCCACATGAATGAAATAATTTATAAGAATATTAGATGCTCCTGTTGGTCTCCCTTACATTACCCATCCTATTATTCTTGTTTTCAAGAGGAAGAAACATCAGGTGATTAAAAATAGGAATTCCACCTCAGATAGATGAGACTGTGCTTCAAAAAGGTTGGCTTGATTGTTTCTTTCTTTTCTTTCTTTCTTTCTTTCTTTCTTTCTTTCTTTCTTTCTTTCTTTCTTTCTTTCTTTCTTTCCTTCTTCCTTCCTTCCTTCCTTCCTTCCTTCTTTCCTTCCTTCTTTTCCTTTTTTGATGTGGCAATCATTTCCTGAGAACCCAAACTAACTGTTCCTTAGAACAGAGATAGGTCAGTATAATTAATCAAATTTCATCTGATTAATGATTAGTTAAGCTCTTACACACTTTTAACATAAATTTTGCTATCTTTTTTTATCATCTTCATTTCCCAATATATTCCTTCTTCCTCCCCATCTCATTCTTTATAACAAAGAATTAAAAGAAAAGAGAGGGGAAAGGCATTTCAGCAAAAAACAGACAACACATCTACCAATTCTGACATTATATGCAATGTTCCCTACCCATAGTGCCACCTCTTCAAAGAAGGGTGGGGGGTATTCTCATATCTCTTCTTCAGGACCAAGCTTGCTCATTATGAGTACACGACATTCAGTTATTTTTGTTTTGTTTTTTCCATGGGCTGTTTCACTGACATCATTTCAGTTATTGTATCTAATTGCTTCTTTTCTGCTGCATCAGTTCACATAAGTCTGACCATATTTTTTTGAATTCCTTATATTCATTGTTTCTTAGGACCCAATAGTATTCTGCCAGCCAATCTGCCAGCCAACCTCACAAGCAAATTTTATATCATTACTTTAGGCCTTCTTAGTTTTTGGAAGAAAGGAGAGAATTCCAGTGGTCATTTCCTATACCCTGAAAGTTCAATGATAAGATCAGGAGTATTTGTTTATACACTTGGATAGAAAGTAAATGCTTTGAGAATAGTAACTGTTTTCCTTTTTTTGTTTTGTATCTCCAGCACCTAGCACAATGTCTGACACATAATAACTTAATAAATGCCTATTGATCAAGGAAGAGAAGACCTGGGGGGAGTATGATGACTATCCTCAAATAAATGGGTTTGTGAGCTCTCTTACATTTTGGATGGAAAATGATGACTTTGCAAGAACCTCTTTCCTCCCTCCCTCCTTGCTGTTTCTACCTTGACAAATGTTCCTAAGGCTAAAGATTTTCCTTTAAGTTGCTGAAAAGGGAACTTTAGACCCAGAACTCCCACTGTTATAAAGCTGATAATGAGGGAGGCGGGAGAGAGAATAAGAGGGGGGAGACACAGATACAGATGTGTTGTAACACCTCACATGCCTACAGTGCTTAACTCTTCCCAGAGCCTTGCAAATCCATGACCTCAGTAGAACAGTTCCATGAGTGGGTCAAAATAGGCATTATTGTCACTACTTTACAGGTGAGGAGATAGAGATTCAGAGATCAATCGGCCATGAGGGAAAAAATAGTAAAAGCTCAAGCAGATGGGTACCTGAATCCCTGAAGGATCTCAGGATTTAAAGCTGGTAGAGACTTTAGAGACATCTGTCTAGTCTAATCACCTCATCGCCCAGAGGAGGAAACTGAGGTCCACAGAGGGGAAATGACTTGCTCAAAATCATCAAGCATAAGGTGCCCCAAATAGAATTCTTTTTGACACGGATATTCCACGCTCCTCCCTCCACCATTTACCATTAACTCCCATGTTTGTGAACTGATGAAAATATATTTTATCAGAGCAATTGGCTCCCAAAGCCAGTTTCTATATGCTCAAAAACGTTTCTTTCCCAGCTGTATGAGCATTTGTGTATAAATACAGAGAAACACACTCCACACACATACACACACATGCATGCACGCGCACACACACACACACACACACACACACACCAACCCAGCTTGGTTTTCTTGTCAATAGAAATGAATTTACTATCGATATTTTCCTTTGTTCTGCAAGCCAGGTTATTTACTAACTGTATTGATTGTAATCATATTTATATTGGTAGAAAGTAATTTATCTTAGTGGCATCACATGTTTGCAGAAGCAGGAGCCTGGTTGCACGTCAGGATATTAGCTGATCCACCAGCAGGCTTGTCTTTATTAGTAACAGCGTCTCTCCCCAGCAATCTTAATATTGCGTAATGTTAATGAAGTACACTTGTCTCCCCCAGACATTTTCCAGAAGGCTCCTCACAATAGCTCAAATACCTAGGGTATGCTACTTTTACCTCTATGCAGATTTCTAGGACTCAGAATGGGGCAGCTAGGTGGCACAATGGATAGAAAGCTGGGCCTGGAGTCAGGAAGACCTGAGTTCAAATTCAACCTCAGACACTTACTAGCTGTGTGATCCCGGGCAAGTCACTTAACCCTGTTTGCCTCAGTTTCCTCATCTGTAAAATGAGCTGGAAAAGAAATGGCAAACCACTCCAGTATCTTTGCCAAAAAAACCCCAGATCAGGTCATGAAGTGCACAAGACGGTAGGAGAATCTTTAAGCAGGTACTCATTGATGTGCATAGGACATGATCTTTACAATCTCTGACACAGACACGTTTGAAACAAGAGGGAATAAGTTTTGTTTTAAAATTTAAAAAGATTATGACACAAACTAATATGAGCATTTTCATATTCTCAGTAGTATGGAAAAAAAGGATTGTACATGAAACTGCAAGTGTTCATTCTTAATGACTTGCTTTTCTTTTAAATGATATGATAAATCAACATATAACTTTCAAAGCTTCCCTGCTTGTCTGTGATTACTTCTGCCCTTCCTTCTTTTCAAAGAGAAGGAAGAATTCCAAAATGGTTATCAAAGACAACTGTCACTAACCTTGTGATGATGATTTTTCACTGTCCAGAGCTTTTGATGTCCTCTGGACCCAAGACATCCTGTTGCTAATGATGATGTCTACCTTTTAAGAGGTAGTGTGGTACAACGGGTAGAATGTTAGACTTGGGAGCCAGGAAGACCTGGATTTGAATCCTGCCTCACATACTCACTAGCTGTGTGACCCTGGGCAAGTCAGTTAAGACTTTTACCTTAGTGTCTTCATGAGAGTGTTGAACTCGATGATGTCTACAATCCTTTCTAGCTATGAATATATTACCCTATGACATAAGATAGATGGAAGCATGGCTTAGCACATATGACTTGCTCAGAATGACAACAGAGTGAGAACATAGAGAAGGAAGAGATGGGAAGGCCAGACCCTGGAGAAATTTCAATATTCTACCATGGAGATGCCTCACCTCATAGCTTCTCCCTCTTTCTAAAATCAAAATCCATGTAAGAGTCCTAAAATAATCCAGCCTAACAAAACCCACCCAGTTCTGTCTCTCCCTGCTTCTATCTGTAAGGTGTGATAGCACATGCTGTCGTGGGCATGTGATCAGCCTAAGAGTCAAAGGAAGGCTAGCGTAGTCTGTGGTCCTGCTGCTTAGAATTGCTGCCTTCTTGCCCCAACAGCTCAGAAACTTCCTTACTGTGGTAGCAGTACCCACACAGAGACCTAGACTGGCATATTCCATGTAGTCACATGACAGGAATCACTTTGGATAAGGTCTCTGTTCTTTAGAAGGTCATAGTGTAGTCAGGACCCAAAACAAAAACTTTCCTCCCTCAAAGAACTCTTTCCCTATTTAAGGCTTAGCAAAATGCTTGGAAAACAGAAAGCACTTAATAAATGCTTGTCAATTGACTTATTGATTGATTAAACCCAAGGAAGGACTCCCAAAAAGTACTTGAAAGGAAATATATCAACAACGGCTAATCACCATAGTGCAAACTGTTTTTGTGATATGGAGAGATACTGAAGGGCTGGCCAAGGTTAATTGTACAATTCAATAGACAGTTATTAAGTGCCTACTCTGTGCAAGGCACAAAAGCAGGGAATGTTTCCTAATGGAAGTTTGAGTTTTGAGTGAGGTTTGGAAGGAAGAAAGGGCCATGGAGCTGACAAAAGGGAATGGGGGGGGAGTGTATTGAGGTGGTCCAGAACTAAGCAAATTAGTTGTGTGTGGGAAATAGCACCTTAACTGACTCAGTAAGTGTAGAAATGCTTTATAAGGGAGTGATAATATATGAGATGGGCTAGACAGGGTAGAGGTAAAGGGCAGGACATGAGACACAGGGTCCTGAAGCTTGGTCTAGGACTTCATATGAGATTTATATGATAGGCATTTGAGGTTTCCCCAGGTAATGGCTGTGCCATAAGAAATAGAATCATAGAAAGTTAGATGTGGAAAGGGCCTCAGAGATCACTTACTTCAACCTTCTCATTCTATATATAAGGAAATTAAGCCCAAGAAGGGGTGAAGTGGCTTGTCTGGGATCACATGGGGAATTATTAGCAAAACCAGAACTAGAATTCAGTCCTCTATATACCCAGGGTAGAATTCTTTCAGCCACAACTTTGATTTTGTCCATGAATGGATGGACCTAATCACTTCCTCTGAGCCTTCTGTGAAAAATTAGTCACATTTAGAGGCTTAGTCACACTTAGGGAAAATGTACTTCCCCCTACTCCTGGTACCCCTGTGTCCTTATCCATTCTTTGATGTTGCATCTGTTTTGTGCCCCATTCCTGGAGGGATTTGGTCTCAGCTATTGTTTGCCTACTACCCAGAAGGCAATGACTTTCCCCCTCATTCCTCATGTAGTACTTTCTTTTACGACTTGCTAAGGCCTTGTGTACTCCAGTTATGTATATTTGTGTCCATTTTTTCTTAGGCTATAAACTCCTTGAGGGCAGTGACCTAATTTTATTCAATAGTTTAATTCACCATTTAATAAGCATCTGCCATAATTGTGTAAGGCCCTGTACTATATCGTTTACCTATCAAAACTTTATATCTCTCCAGCCACAAGATGGTGTTATGCACACAGTAGGCCTTCAATAAATATTTGTTAACTCATTCTCTCGTTGCTGATTAATCATGCACAAGACATTAATCACTAATAATAGTTCAGAGATTTAGAGGTGTGACTTTAGAAGTCATCTCTTCCAACTCCCTCATTTTAGAGAGGAAGAAAATCAAGCTAAAAAGGTTACATGACTTGCCAAGGGTCATATAGGTGACAAGTTGCAAAGCTGGGATTTGAACCCAGATCCCCTGAGTCCAAGTCTGGTGCACTTGCCAACGTACTATGTTGCTAAGGGGCTTTGATAAATCAAAAAAGAAAAACAAACATACAAAACCCCTTTGAAGTCTAAAGGAAAAAAAAATGACTAATGGTGAAACTCCAGACACCAGTTAGAAAAAAATATTTGGGGGACTGCAAGTTTTTGCTAGTCTCCCTAAAATATATTCAGTATATGTATTCACAAAAAATTGGATTATAGCCTAACTAGTTTTTCTTGTGGAGGAAAATAGAATACAAGATAAATGTATGTGGTTTTAGCAGTGGAGGTTAGGAGATTATAGGTTGTACTGTGAGTTGTCAATCTGAAATAAATAGAAATATTAATCTAGGATGGGCTGAGATTCAAGCCAACTATTTAAAGGTAAATTTTCTCCCTTCATCTAGTCATCCAAGCTGACTAGACTGGAGTGAGTTTGAAGAAATGCTTTAATGGCAAAATTCTTGGATCTGTATGCTATAATCACCTAATTACCAGGTCTTTTCTCTCACTAGAATTTCCTCACCATAACATTGTATTAGAGGAGTGGTCTCTGAAATATTTTGATCATGTACCCCATCAGTAAAAAAAAAAATTAAGCATATACCCCTAAAATGTATATGTTTATCTAGGTATATTATAAAACTTATACAGAAGATGCATTTAAAAAGATGAGATAAAGATGAAATTACACTTGATCCTAGAGACAATAGGGAGTCACTGGTGTTTATTGAGTAGGGGGATGCAATGATCTAACCTATGCTTTAGGATAATCACTTTGGCTGATGTGTGGAGGATGGATTGGAGCAGGGAAAGACTTTAGGCAGAGAGATCAACAGTCCAGATGAAAGGCGATGAGGGTCTGAACTAGGGTAGTAGCTAAGTGAGTGGAGAAAGGAGTAGAGATGTGAAAGATGTGGAGGCAGAGATAACAAGATATGGTAACTGCTTGGCTATGTGAGGTGAAGGTGAACTTAGAATTGAAGATGATACCAAGATTCTTACCTTGGGAGACTGGAAAATGGTGGTGCCCTTGATAGTAAGAGGGGGAATGGTATATAGAGGTGGGAAAGGAGAAAATATGTAATGAGATCTTCAATGAAAATCACAATCCAGCCTTACTTATGCATTATATATCATTATATGTCACATATAATCAAAAGAGGTGGAGCTTTTATTCACTGGTTATTGTCTCAGAGTGTCAAGCCTGGCCTGTAATCTGGAGAACAGGAAGTAGGTTTGCTGAGGGAGGGTAAATTTTCCCAATGACATCTATACAGCTGCTGTTGTGGGTTCCCTGATGATGTTTAGGTTATAACTGTCTTGAAGTACTTGCACCTTTCTCAGAAGAGGAGTGATCAGGTCTTGTACATTGGAGTGATGGGAGCTTATGCAGAGGAAAGAGTGGGGAACACTGGGATAATGGTAGGTGTTGGTAGTGTTGGAGACAAGCCCCATGATTGGATATCACTGAGAAGACGGGATACTACGCATCTTTCCATCTTCTGATTGATTGATCATACACCCTTTGGGGTCAGGCCAAGTCCTTCTTGGAAAAAAGTCACTCTTCCCATCCCACTTCCCCCCACTTTAGAGACCACTGGATTAGAGTAACTGTTGGGAATCCATAAAAAATCCAAAAAAAAAATAAAAAACATTTCTAAAGTGCTTTACAATTTACAAAGTACTTTCCCCATGCAAGCTCAATGAAAGTAGGTCATTCCTTGTATGGTCTGATGCTGAGTGAAGTGAGCAGAACCACGAGAACGTTATACACAGTAACAGCCATGTTGTGTGATGACTAATATTGATAGACTTAACCCTTCTCAGCAATACAAGGATCTAAGACATCTCCAAAGGGCTCATGATGGAAAATGCTATCCACATCCAAAGAAAGAATTATAGAGCTTGAATGCAGATTGAAACATACTATTTGCTATTTTTTTTCTTCTGTTGTGTTTTGTTTCCTCTTTCTGGTGGTTCCTCCTATTGGTTCTAATTCTTACTTACAACATCACTAATGTGAAAATATGTTTAATAGGAACATATATGTATAGCTTATATCAGATTGCACACCATCTTGGGGAGGGAGGTGGGAACGGAGGGGGAGAAAAATTTAAAACTCAAAAGCTTATGGAAGTGATTGTTGACAAATCAAAATAAATTAATTTTAAAAAAAGAAAGTAAGTCATACGAGCATCATTATTACTATCTTCCACATGAAGAAATTAAGGCAAAAGAAGTCTAAGCTACTTGTCTCTGGTCATGAATAGTTAAGTAAAACAAATTGGCATATCAACCATGTCTGATTGAGCACACCACATCTGTAGTCCACTACCTCTTCATCAAGAGGAGGGAAACCTGTTTCATTACCAGTCCTCTGAAATCAAAACTGGTCATTGCATTAATTGGAAATCTACCATTCCCTAGAGTTGTTTTCCTTTACATTATTATGATCATCATGTACATCGTTCTCTTGGTTCTGTTTTCATTATTACACCAGTGGCTAGCTCATACAGGCCTACACAAGTTTCTCTGAATTTCTTATATTTAGGGCAACTAGGTGGCACAGTGGATAGACTGTTAACCTTGGAGTCAGGAAGACCTAAGTCTGAATCCTGCCTTCTTAGCTATGTGATCCTGGGCAAGTCACTTAATCACTCAGCCTTAATTTCTTTATCTAGTGATAAAGAGATAGAAAGAGAAACCTCACAGGGTTATTTTGAGGATCAAATGAGATAACATATGTAAAATGTTTTGTAAATCATAAAGCACTATATAAATGCTAGCTATTATTATATTGGTTGTTTTTTGTGGTACAATAACATTGCATTAGATTCAGATAGGTTCATATATCACAGTTTGTTGAGTCATTCCCCAATCAATGGACACACACTTTTTTTCCATTGTCATTGCTATTATTATTACTCCCAAAGAAGGGTCTGGGCTGGTTTTTGTTAGCACATGACTGGCTGCCACCATCACATCTCCCTCCCCATAGATCACAAGAGGCGGCTGCCCCTGACCACTGTCCTGACACAGTTAGCAGATGATTTGGACCTCACTCCACCCTTATGGAAAGAGTCAGGCTGGGTTCAGCCCTAAATCTAGTACACCAAGAAGAAATGGATCAGAAGCTTGGCACAGCACCTTCCAAAGACTGCCAAACCCTGCATTCCTGACCACGAACAGGTCATTTGTTCTTTCTTGATCCAGGCTACCTGTGCTTCCTTGGGAAACCTCTTCACTTCGGTTATATCTATCTGAGGTGACCTGAGTCTCAGCAACTACTGAGTACAGGACAATAGAAAGATGACTAATTCTATAGTCAAAGGACCCAGAATTAAATATTGCCTTTGATGTTTACTAACTGTGTATCCCTGGTCACTTGGCCTCAATTTCTTCATCTGTAAAATGATACAGTTGGGCTAGATGGTCTCTGAGGTCCCTTTTAGCTCTTGAGTTATGGTCCCATTATCTATCAAAGGAGAAAGGACCGAGGGATGTGCTCTTTGAATCCTTTGGGGGGGGGGAAGGGAACAAGCATTTATTAAGCGCCTACTATGTGCCAGGCACTGTGCAGAGTGCCTTTACAAAGATTACCTCATGTATTCCATTACTAGTTATGTGTCCCTAAGTAAATCCCAGCCTCTCTGAGCCTTGTTTTTAAAATAGGTATACTCTTTAAAATAGGTATAATAATACCTGTTTTTAAAATCTTTAAAATAGGTATAATAATCTTCAAAATAGGTATAATATCTTTATAATTACATCTTTAAAATAGGTATAATAATACTCAGTTTATTTTCCCCAAGGGCTGTTTTGAGAAGTAAACCTTAAAGTGTTATAGAGCTGTGAGTGATTACTATCAGGCAGTTAGGTGGTACAGTGAATAGAGTGCTGGGCCTGGAGTCAGGAAGACTCATCTTCCTCAGTTCAAATCGGGCCTCAGACATGTACTAGCTGTGTGACCCTGCGCAAGTCACTTAACCGTGTTTGCCTCAGTTCCTGATCTGTAAAATGAACTGGAGAAGATAGTGGCAAATGACTCCGATATCTCTGCCAAGAAAACCCCAAATGGGGTCATGAAGAGTCAGACACGAGTAAGACAACTAAACAGTGACACTATTATTTCCAGCAAAAGTTCTTTGGAGCTAGCCAGTTCTTTAGCCACGACCAGTTGTTAGCTCATACCACCCATTTCCAGAGTCACCTACTTTTCTTGTCTGTGAGAAATCTACAGCCAGAGAGAGCTAGGGCTGTTTGCTTCCCTCTTCAATTAGACATCTCTTTATCAGGGGTGTTAAATGTTGGGGTGTGGGATTCCTGGCTAATGAGCTTCTCTCCTTTCCTACAAGGGAGCCCAGCCAGTTGCTAAGCTGCCAAGCTCTTGACTGGTTCAATACGTAAAGCCAGGAAGGCTGCAAACAGCAGCACAGATGTGGCTCGCAGAGAGCCCCCTCCCCTTCCCCCAGCATGGGGCTGGGCCAGTCTGCCTCTCTCAGGCAACCTTCCAGACAGCTCAGGGAACAACAAGAAGCCAGCAAGAGATCACCGAGGTATTGCAAACCCCCATTTAGCCAATTAGGGAGCAAAATGTGTGTTTTCAGCATGATTAGCCTAAGCTTGGATAGCTTTTATTTGTTCTCATCACAATTTCCCCACACACAGGTCATAATATTTTGTTCTCAGGGGCTCTTATCTCAAGCTAAAATGGATACGTGTCAAGTGCAAAAGGCTGGTCTAATAAATACTAAATTCATAAAAGAGCTTAACACAAATGTTTGGAAGATGTTGCAAGGAGAAATGGAGAAGCTGAGGGCATAATAAACCTGGTAAATGTCTGTTGGGGGGGCAAGAAAGAAAGCTTTTCTGGGAGGTTTTCCTTGATTGCAATATGAGCCAACAGTGCAGAGCAGCTGCTTAAAGAGCTGATTGTAAATTAGGTTCCATGAATAGAGAGGCCCAGTGTCCAGAGTGAGGAAAGAGCTAGTTACTCTGTCCTTCATCCTGATTAGAACACCTCTGTAGTATTGTAGTACTCAATTCTGAGATCCATGTGTTAAGAAGGACATTGTTAAAGGGTATATATGTATGGGGAAGACAGGTGGGGCAGTAGGCATATATGTAATTTTCACAACATAGTCACTTCCTGATAAATATACATGTAACTATATACGTATATGTATATTGCACAGATACATATATGTACCTGGATGTGTATTTGCACATATATACATATTAGGTACGTGTATGTATGTTTGCACCGGGAAATGACTGGCATGAAAACAAAAGGTCTTTTTGTCTATTTGTTGGAGGCATTGGGGTTAAGTGACATACCCAGGGTCACATAGCTAGTAAGTGAACAAAAGGTCTTGATAAAAATTTTGTTTTAAAAGAACTGATATTAGGCAGTTTTTTTTCAAATATACAGGAACATAATTCATTGGTTTTGAGCATTTTTAAATCATTCCATAACTTTTTGAACTTCTGTGTTATGTTGGAGAATACTGCTATGGATTAAACCAGGTGTGAGGACTCTGCAGCCTCAAGGCCACACATGGCCCACTAGGTCCTCAAGTGCGGCCCTTTGACTGAATCCAAACAAATCCCTTTGTTCTATGAAGTTTGGATTCAGTCAAAGGACTGTACTTGAGGACCTAGAGGGCCACATGTGGCCTAGAGCCCGCAGGTTCCCCACCCCTGGATAAACACTGCAGTTTATGGTGGAGGAGGCAGGGGAGAGTCGCTGACAATCTAGAGCTTGATAATAGAAAAGTGACCAGATTGTGAAGGGTCTGGAGGCCATATCATATGATGGTAAACTCAAAGAACTAGAAATACTCTTGGAGAAGAGAAGGCTTGAGGGAACATGATATTTTTCTTCATATATTGAACAACCTGAGGTGGAGAAGATTTAATGATAGAAAGGACCTTGGAAGTCATCCAATCCAACCCCTTCATTTATGGATGAGGAGAATGAAAGCCAGAGAGGTTAAGGGACTTACCCAAGGTTACACAGATAGTAAGGACAGAGGTAGGATTTGAACCCACTGATTACAAAGGCATACTAGACATTTTCTGTGCAGCCCCTGAGGGCAAAATGAGGACACGTGGTTGGAAATTATAGCAAGATAGCATTCAGTTCACAGGATCGTAGATTTAGAAACAGGAGTGAACTTAGATGTTCAACCCCTTTCCTCTTTTTACAGATAAGTAAAGTGAGACCCATGGAGGTTAAGCCATTTGCTCAAGGTCACACAGGTAATCAGTGGTAGAGTCAGGATCTGAACCCAGTTTCTCTGATTCAAAATCTAGCACTTTACCCACTATAACATATGATCTCCCTATAGAGGGTGTCCCAAAAGAAAGTGCTAGACTTTTTTAATCAGAAAAAGCTATTAAAGTTTAAAACTGCACTGAGACTTTTGGGACACCTTGTATAAAGAACTTTTTAGTAGTCAAAAGTGATTGATAGCAAAACAGGCTGCCTTATGTCTCCCCATCACTGGAAATGTTCAGTCAAGGCTGGATTATTGTCCTTAATGGAATTTGTAGAGGGAACCCTGGCATAGGTAAGAGACTGGACTCCAAAGTCCTACCCAACTCTAAAATCTATGATTCTATGAAGGACTCCCCCTCCCCCAAACATATGAAGAGTCACTCCCACCTTAAATGTACTTCCTGTGCATTTGCCCTGTTCCACACAGAAGAGACTTTCTATTGAGAGAGTGGACATTTATAACTAAACACTATCCTTTGTATGTTTGGAATTATATCAATCCCAACTAGAAACTGAGCCTCTCAGTCTCCTGCATCAAGAGGAGATGGTGGACTGGCTACTTTAGCCTAGTCTAAGTTGTTTTGCACAGAGGAACTTCCAATTCTTCTACACAATAATGAAATATGATACAAAGCAGCCTTGTGTCAATAAATCTACAGTAGAAAGGTCAGGTTTACATCGCTGGACGGGACTGGCAAATGCAATTGTGTCTGCAATGTCTGTGTTTTAAATGCCACCTTCTGATGAACCTGGTGCTGAAACACACTCGAGAGTCTGATGAGATGTCAGTTTCACTCAGCCCTGATCAAATACGATGAATGAAAGTGAAGCAAGAACAAAAATACAACTTGTGACATTTTTTTTTATTTTTAAATCTTATGCATTGTGGGGAAGTGGGTCAGTTGGGAAGATTTCTCTTAAATAATAAATGTTCATGATATCACTCATACAGCCATCACTCAGTGGGCAAAACCAGCCCTTTTTTCACATGAGGCTCCTCTGGGACTGTAGTAGGTCTGAAGTTTCTTCAGTGGGGTATTACCACAATACTTTCTTCTCCTGAGCAGTCCTTGCCTATATTTTTCCATAAATTGTCCCTAAAGCATCGGCTGCATACTGGAAATCTTCTCATTCTTTTGTTTAACTGGGAATACTAATAAACTGATTGAAGGATCGGTCCATCTGTTGCCTCTGGCTGTCATTGAATAACTGACCCATCTCCTTTGTTGGTCATACATGTCCTCAATAGGGTTGGCTTCTTTTCATTTTTATTCATATTTTTTTGAAATATAGTCAGAAAAAAGTCATGTGCTTTGAGTCAAGTGACTTGAGTTTAAGTCTTGATGCGGCTACTTACATGTTAGATAAGTTAATTCCCTCTTCTTAGCCTCAATTCCCTGAGCATTAAAAGAAGGGGTTGGATGGAGAAATGGAAAGTAAGTCAATAGGCAGTGAAAAAACATTTATTAAGCACCTACTATGTGTCAGGCTCAGCCACTTGCATCTTAGACAAGTTAATTCCCTCTTCTTAGCCTCAATTTCCTTAGCATTGAGAGAAGGGATTAGATGGAGATCAGGAAAATAAGTCAATAGGCAGGCAAAAACTACTTATTATGCACCTACTATGTGCCAGGAAAAATTGCCAGACTGGGAGACAGAGGACTGGGTTCAAATCTTGGTTCTGCCACTTAGGTCAGAGGATCATAAATCCAGAACTAGAAGGGATTTCAGAGGCTTAATCCTGCCTTCTCATTTTCTAGATGAGAAAACAGAGACCAAGGGAAGTTAAGTGGCTTGTTTAAGATCGTCACTCACAAGTAAGGCTCAGATCTGGGCTCTGAACCTTGATCTTCTGATTATAGTCAGGGTCTTTCCCGCTGCACCACATGGTAATATAATAACCCGGGAGAATGTGCCTAACCTCTCTTGGCTTCGGATTGCTCATCTGAAAAAGGAAACAGTTGAGCTGGACAGTCCCCAAAGTTCCCCTCAGCTGCCAATCTATGATCCCCTGACCCTATCACTAGATGACCTCCATGGTCCCTTCTGGTTCTCGAGTTGATGATCTTCCACTTTCAGCACCCATTTCCTTCTTGGGAGCATGCTGTAGTCTACTTATGCCTACCACATGTCTTTTTCTTCCTTGTTAGGTTGTTTATGATTTTGGTTCTTCCAATGTTATGGTATTTTAAAATTCTCATCTACCAACCTGTTTCATGGATGCCTTGTGACAGATTTGTGGAAAGATATGGATGAGTCACACAGGATGGGGAGGCATGGATGGGGACTGCCTTTCTCCCACTGTAGAAAGCACCCCTATCGATGAGATTGCAGTCATGCTGAAGTATTAAAACAAATCATATTATCATCAGGAGAACACTAGTATTTAAAAAAAAAAGACAAGCTTCTGCAGCAATAAACACCTTTTTCAATAGAAAGAATTGAGAGATTTTCCAAAAACAATCAAGGCCAATTTCTTCTTCCTATTCAGTTTTGGGCCCAGCTTTCTGTTGATATACACTGACATTACAAGGTGTACATAGGGGCTGGACCTGGGATTTCATTGGCACATGAAAAACTGGATGAAGAAGCTCCTTCTGCCAGTGTTGAGCCCTTCTCTGCCACTCAAAGTCTCAGAGGTATCTAAAACACTAAGAAATGAATGAAGGGACTTGAGCAAGGTCACACAGCCAGGATGTGTCCAAGGCAGAGTTTGAGCCCAAGTCTTCCTGGCCCTGAGGCTGGCTCTCTAACCACTCTGCCAAGCTGCCTCTCAAGATATACATACTGATGAGTGGAAAATTCAACAGGTCACCTGCCCAGCTGCATTTCATCATCTACAATGTATCTTTTTTTTTCTTTCATTTTTCTAACAAGGATAGAGAGATCACAATATCAAATAGTAAAGCCAGAGCAGTCACAGGCAAGATCCTTCTCCTCCCATCCTGGCTCTCTGAAAGATAACCAGTTTCCTGGTTTATTTTTATTTGATTGAAAAATTAGTCTCTAAAATTCTCTAAATTAAAATTATCCAAAAATTAAAATATAAATTAAAAATTTCAAAATAACTTGTTATGTACTTAACTTTAAGCAACAACACAAATGAATAACCATACATCTCTATTTACATTTGAAAATGAATCTCTACAAAGGACACACATGTCCTTAACATCTTATCCATTATTCTTACTTCCCTTTCCATTCTCTGTTCATTTATCTCTGTATTTGCATATACATTTTTCCTATTCATATGGTCATATGTACACAGTGTTCTTCTGTCCTCATTTTCCTCATTTGGCATTTCTTCATAAGTCTTTCACTTTGCATTACTTTGTGAAGCAATTATGAAGTCTTTCCAAATTTCCTGTTATTTCTCATTTTTACAATTTTAACAGCACTTATTTAGCCATTCACCAACTGTTGGCTGATTAAGTTATTTACACTTCTTTGTAATTACAAATAAGATTGCTCTCAATACTTTTGAACGGATATTTCATTTTCTCTTTATGATGGCTTTCCTAGAGTATGTTGCTGTGAAGTGGATCTAGGGGCCAAAGATGGTGGTTATTTTTGACTCTTGTCATGTGCCACCAGACTGAGTTCTAAAGTGAGGGGTTTTAAACCTACAGCATTCATCTTCAAAACTAAACTGATCTAATCTATGGCTATTTATGGAGTAAGGCCTTGAGCTAAACCAGACAGGAGGTAAAGAGACGAGTAAGCCTGAGTCCCAGCTCCCATGGAGCGGACAGTTCAGTTGGGGAGAGAAGACCAAAATACTAGAACTATAGTAGCAATAAAAGATTTCACACTTCAAGTCACCAATACAAGAGTCATCCCAAGAAAGTGTTTGATCAGTTGCCAGAGAAATTATATACCAAGACGTAAACAAGAGTCATATAGGAGGAGGAGGCTTGGATGGGCTACCTCATGCAGCAGTGAAGAGAACATTCCTACTTGTGCTATTGGAGTTCAGAGGAGAGAGATATCACTTGGGCAGGTTAGGAAGAGGGGAGGAATTGAAACTGAGCTAGGCATTGAAGGACCAGTAAAATTTGGATTGGCAGGGAGAAGAAGGGAGTTCTTTTCCAAAGGAATTACGTGAACAAAAATGTCACCTCCCCCTCAATAAGAAAAGAACTTGAATAAAGCTTTTTCAAAAAACTAAATTGAATAAAATTGGTTTATCTATGTAGGCATGGTTTATCTCTTCCCTAGTAACAACTCCCATTTATGTTGTACTTTACACTTCTTCAAAGTACTCTCTCATTGATTGTGGGAGACTGCAGTTTAGGAGAAGGCCTCCTATATTTGGCTTCAGAGAACCTGAATTTGTGTTCTAGATCTACAACTGACTAGTTTTGTGACCTTGGACAAGTCATTTTCTCTCTGAGCCTGTTTCCCCATCTGTCAAATTTACTACCTATTTCATGAACTTTTTTTTAATTAAGAAAACATTTTTAAAACTGTAGGAAACCCTAGGAAAACATTTTAAACCATTTTTAAACTAGAAATGTAAATTGTTGTCATCATCTCACTTGATCCACACAGCGGCCCTGGGTAGCAGGTAGGAGAGGGGTTTCTATGTCCATTTTATAGGTGAGGAAATTCCTGCATAAAGGTGCCATAGTTACTTTGACTGATACATAGCACATGGCTTCTGTATTTTGCATTGCTTTCAAACGACAACCCATCTTCTTCAGAAACTATGGGGTAATGTTTTTGTAATGCTTTTGTAATATTTTGAAATGGTGTCCTATTTGAGCCCTTTGGACTCTTTGGACTGGTAAAACTGGCTTGAAAATGTGACCTCTAAGTTAGTAAGTATGGTAATGCACCCCTAAAATATAGACCAGTTACCTATAGAAAAATAGCTCATTTAAAATGTGCAAAATGTACTTCAGACCATTTTGTTTCAGGCAGATGTTCATTTCTCTCTAGGTATGTTGGAGATGAGGAACCTGCTGTCCTTGAACTTGCTGCCTAGGACAAGAGACTCACACTGGGAGGCTAATGTGATAACCTATTTTTCTCTCTTCCCCCTTTGGTTTTGAATGAAGGTAAGTTCTGTGAGAATTCCAGGTACTGAGTGAATTAGAACCACTGGCTGGAACCAGGAGGGCTGGAGGGCACTGTCTGTGGGAAGCGTTCACATCTTTTCTGTGGAGTGACAATAATGAAAGGGCAGTTGACTCTGCATTGTAATTCAGAAGCTCAGCACTTTGTCTTTCCCAGCTATAAGCAGGAGCCCAGATTTCCCAGCCATAAAGGGAAGCTTCCCTGTAACTCCAGTGGATCTTTTGCCGGTAAATTCCATAAGTGGCTGCCCAGGTAAAGTAGAAATGTCCACCTTTCAGTTAGATACAACAGCGTGGCTGTGCAACACCATTGATGCAGCAGGAAGATCATGGGACTTGGACTTCAAAGACCTGGGTTTGAATCCTGATTCTGCTCTATTCCCTGTGTGACCCTGGGCAAGTCATTTATTGTTGCTGTTGTTCAGTCGTGTCCAACTCTTCATGACCCGATTTGAGGTTTTCTTGGCAAAGATCCTAGAGTGTTTTGCCAATTCCTTCTCCAGCTCATTTTACAGATGAGAAACTGAGGCAAAGAGGGTGAAGTGACTTGCCCAGGGCCACTCAGCTAATAAATGTCTGAGACCAGATTTGAACTCAGGTCCTCCTGACTCCAGGCCTAGAGTTCTATCCACTGCACTACCTAGCTGCACTCAATAAAATGAAGGGATGGGACTGACCAGAAGTGTCAAACATGTGGCCCACAATACTCCCAAGCACTGCCAGGATGATAATAAAATGTACCTGGGAAATAGTTATCAAAATAAAATAAAATATAGATAACACCAGATTTAAAAACCCAGTCAATATATGACCTGCAGCAATCCTTATGTACGATTTAGTGGCTCCCATTTCTATTTGACTTTGACACCAGTAGACTAGATGATCTCTAAAGAGCCTTCTGTCTCTAAACTCTATGAACCCTAGAGGAATCCATAGAGTTCATTGCAGTGATACTTTTAATGTCCATCTTAGAATGATCAATGAAGTTGGCATAACACGGATGGCCAGAAGAGCAGGAAGATGGGAGTCATCAGCAGTCTGGTGAAACACAAGTACAGTAGCTGAGACATTGTCTGATTGAGTTGATTTGTTTTACTTTATTTTGAGGACTTATGAACATTATTAAGACACAGGGATAGAGACTAGATTTCTGATTTCACTGAGATAGAGAAATCCTTCTACCAATACATATTGGTACCTTCTCTACAACTTAGGTTAAGTGACTTGCCCAGGGGCATACAGTCAGTACATATAATAGTCAAACCATAAACCCAGATCTTCCAAATTCTAGAGCCACTTGTCTATCCCCTATACCTTGTTGCCTCTGCAAGTACATGTATAGCAATAGTAATAATAATTACCAGCAAAACACTTTGCCAGTTTCCTCTTGGAGGCATTTTTATCTTACATTTTTAAATAGAAGGTTATACTTAGTTGGTTGTTGTCCTTCTTTCTTGAAAAGGACCAAAATGACATCACTATGTTGGGGTGTGTCCAACTGTGGCTGATCAGACCAATATGATCTGGGAAGGCTCTACTACAGGTAAGGCACAAATAGTCCATATGAACACTTAGAGTGGAAATGACCCTGAAAATGTGTATCTTGCATTTCTAGGTTACACTTAACCTATTACCAAAAGATGACAGTGCCAAATATGTCAAGTTATGTGTTTACATACTCTCTTTTGTTTTGTGTGGTTGTTTTAGTCATGTCTGACACTCCATGACCCCATTTGGGGTTTTCTTGGCAAAGATACTAGAGTGGTTTGGCATTTCCTTCTCCAGTACATCCAGTGAATCAATTCTGTCAGGCAATCAGAGGTTGAGTGACTTGCCCAGGGTCATACAGCTAGGAAATGTCTAAGGTTTGATTTGAACTCAGGTCTTCCTGTCTGCAGGCCTAGTGCTCTATCTGTGGAGTCATTGGCTGCCTTTACAAAGCATTTATATTGTGTTTTACTAAAACAATCCATTTTTTAAAACTCAAAAATATATATATTGCCTGAGAAGCTAAAAGGATATGTCAATAAGTACCAGGGGTATAAAGAGTAATTCATTGATTGGGTAATTATTGAACAAGTCTCATGAAAGCACCATAACATTAATAGCATTTTATTATGTATATTGTACTTTCATTGATTTCTGCAAAGCTTTTTACTCAGTTCTACCCAAACAACTTATTCATGTATTGTGATTTCATAAAATATACTTAAAGTGAGAGTACTACAGTATTTGATGTCTATATGGAAAACTCTCCTCTACTTCAAACATGCCGTAACACTATTATGTCAAGAACAATTGAAATAAAACATGGCATTTTTCAGGGAGACAGTTTAAGGCCATTATCATTCTGCCTAACCCTAAACTAATTAATTGTGTCTTCTGAACAGAACTGATTCTAAGTCAGTGGCATCATCATATTAATTACTTATTGCATATTCATGAAATCAAATTACATGATTCCACTGAAAAGCAAATCAAATAGCTTCTTCATTCCATAAAAACTTTCTCTAGTGATGTTCAAATGCATTTTAGACTTGATAATTATAAAACTTTTAGTTTATACCAAAGAAAAATAGAGACATAGCTCTGAGCTAGAATCTATAGATCAAATACAACTAATGAATGAAGACAATACTTATAAACACCCTGGGTCTTTTCCAGGCAAATAAATATCAATTGTAAATTTGTCAAAAAGAGTGTCAATGAATGGTATGTCAAGAAACTTGCTGGCATCCTAAAGTCACAGTTAAATGGAAAGAGCACATTTAGAGCAATTAACACCTGGCTTAATGTATACTTTTGGAAGATTTTCAATTTGGAAAATCATCAATAACACATTGAGAAAGCATTCTAACAAAAACCTACACAATATTAATAAAACATAAGCCCATCATTCCAATGCATTTACAAGAAGATTAATAATTCCTTACCAAAGAGGAGGAAGACCACTAATACGTTCTCAGAGCACATGATAAACATGTTAATAACTTACAGAAATAGTTCTGCAACAGATAGACATCACTTCACAGAGCAATAGTAAAGTCTGACATTATGGACATTCCACTGGACATATCAAATATAACAAATATAGGTTGACCTCCATATCGAATCCCCCAAAATAGCAAGATCTGAGACAGAAATCTAAGGGTCCTCCATGAACAACATCTATATGAACTCAACCAACAAGGTGTAGATGAAGAAACATTGAACAAATGATGGAGTGACTTAGAGTTGTTTACAAAAACAGACGGGTTTTACAATAGCAACTCAGGACAGAGGATATAGTAAAAATGTACAATATGTCATTGCAGTTTGTAAAAATTTTGCATCTTCTAAATATCTAATAGAATGTGACCTGGCAGCCAGGATTTTGCTTCCAAAGCTTGCCATCTTTCAAAATGTGATGGTCAACAAATCTCCAGACTGCAAATACAAATCTCAAAATATCTTTGAGAATTCAACAATCAAACTATACTGGAATCCAATCGTTACAACAGACAGGATAGATATCTACAGTTCCTCTGACACAACATAGATTAATAAAAATTTAAGACCTTTTAAAAGAGATGTCAGCATACTGTACACTCATAACCTCCATGCTACATGGAATGAAAAGTTTTCAAAATGTAAAGACCCAGTTGAAAACATCAAAACTTTATGGAAAGGAGATAAATACATACCATCCCTGTCATCTAATCTACTGAGGAGTTGTACCAAGGATACCTTCAGTGAGTTAACAGTGGGTGAGCTTCTATCCTAATAATTTTATTTTATTCTACTAAAAAAACAAAGATTTTATCCACCTGTGCCATAGTTCATAAAATAGTCAATGTAAAAGAATAGTAACAGGATAGTAACTTCTTAGAGGACTATTTATTTTTGAACCCCATTGAGAAACATGAGAAGGAAGGAATCAAACATTTATAAAGCACCTATTGTGTGCCAGGCACTATGCTAAGTCCTTTACAAATATTGTCTTGTTTGATCTTTATATTAACCCTGAAAGGCAGGTGCTTCCTGAGGCAGATAGAGTTTAAATACCTTGTACAGGGTCACATGGCGACACAGCTAATAAGTATCTGAGGCACATTTGAACTCAGGTCTTTCTGTGTCCAAATCCTGTGCTTTATCTACTGTAATATCTAAGTGCTTCTAAGAATAAGCTATAATGAGAACAATGATGGAGGTGGTGGTAGTGGGAGTGATGATGATGATGACAATAATGTTGATGATAATGATGATGGTGGTGGTGATGATGATGGTGATGGTGATGATGGTGAGTGATGACAGAATAAGCTTACTTTCTAAACTGTAATTCAACTACAAAAAGCTGTTATTTTATCCACCTACAGAACAACCCAAAGAATATTAAATATAAAAGAACAAATTGTAGGATAGTGACTTGTCCCAGGACCATTGCTATCTGAAGCCTATAAAGATATGACAAGAATGTGTTACCAGTACTAATAATAATATAACGAGCTTATATCCAAATAGTTTTATACAATTAAAAAAACCAGCCATTCATGCAGTTGTGCAACAGATTGTAGAACATTAAATATGAAAGAATATTAGGATAATGACCTATCCCAGGACCAAATTTTGTACATAAACCCCACTGAAAAAGACAAGAAGACTCAGAAAAGGATAAGGACAATAGGTTTCAGTACTTCAAAAATCAGCCATTTCCTCCCCCAATCAAGATCACAACCTCTCTATTGTTAGTAAACTGTTTTCATGAGTTGCTGTAGCTGAAAATTTATTGACCTATCTCCAATCTGGTGATGGGTCTCTTTGAATATTGCAGAGTAGAATTCACATGACAAACTCACAGTCCATCCCTGGCTCTGTACTTGAAGCCTCTCCCTCTCAGTAGGACATGCCACAGTTTACCTTCAGCTGGCAGAGCCCTCAAGAACCCCCAATTACTGGACCTCACAATGAAGTATCTGAGGAGGACTTCAGTGGAAGAAAAACAACAACAATAATAATGAAAATGAAACTCTTATGGCCAATGACTGAGCAAGATATCCTCACTTCTCATTATTAATATGAGTATGTGTACAACAGTGAGCCCTTAATAAACCCATCCCATCCTGTCCCGTGAAAGTACTCTACCAAAAACAAATAACAGAATCCCTCCACATTTGCTGACTAATCATTTTGTTCTTCTCTATGTGGGTGCCAGTTGCATTTTATAAATGACTTTAATTTACAAAGCATTATGTTTCTATGTATTTCATGCCTCTAAATCCCCATGCAATATTTTGTATCTTTTCCCTTGATAGTTTAACTGTCTCTAACCTTTTTTTTTGCCCAATTTTTCCCTTGTAATGCCATCCAACCATTTCTTCCTGAAAGCACCTGATAAATTTTGAAATACCTGATTTTTGCAGTATCATTTCTGCCTGCTTGGTAACCTTTATGTCTCTGTTAATATCAATTATATTCATTTTATGCAAATATTTTCCCAGGAAGAGTGTCCCAAGCCAGTGTCTTTCTTTTCGCAAATATAAAAGCAAAGCACGAGCACACAATAAAGGCATCACCTGTGCCTTCACCAAGGCTGACATAACTGAGCAGCCATCATTCTGCAGGAATTTATTGTCCTCATCTAGAGCCAACACCATCTTTTCCCTTTCTCCTCTCTCTCTCTCCTCTACCATATCCCCTGCCAAAAAAACAAAACAAAAAAAAAACAACAAAAAATATGTGCTACTGATTAGATTGAAGGACTCAAAGGATCATAGATTTAAAGTTGGAAGGGATTGTAAAGGCCATTGAGTGTCCCTTTTATTACAGTTGGGGAAAATGAGGCACAAATTAATTAAGTGGCTTGCCCAGGGCATTTGATCTGAAGTCATCTGAAAAGTTCATATCAGTCAATCAGTAGCTACATACCCAATGTTGTTTTTCATGTTTGTGGAGGGAATGAGGATTGCAGAGGGACAGAGGGAGCAACTAGACCCATGATTTCAGTGATAAGGGCAGCTCCCACTTCCAATACAAGTTGGCACTTTCTCTGGAGCTCATGGTCTTAAAGTGCAGACTATAGCACTGAGGCTAAGCGACTTGCCCAGGGTCACACAGCCAGTATGTGTCAAAGATCCCTATGGCTTTAAAGTTGGCTCTCCAGGCTGCATTTTATTTATCCAATGATACCAGAGAGAATCCAAAAACCTCTTGCAGCTATTTTTCTTCTTGTTAGAATTCTTAACAAGGACCAAACAGAATGAGATTCCCCTATATTCCTTGTTCTGGTGGACCAGACAAAAAATATAGAAAACAATTCTGTTCAATCCAGCAATTATTTAACTGCCTATCATATTTAAGGTGCTGTGCTGGGCCATGAGGAGACACATATATACATATACGTGTATACACACACACACACACACTCACACACATACACACACACACACATATACAAATACAGAGAGAGAAAGAGAGAGAGATATTTTTAATGGCATAGTTTCTTCCCCCAAGGGACTTATAGTCTACTGATGAATTTAAGGGAGAGAGTAGCAAAAGAAATATGTCTGCATTCAGCATAAGCTCTGTGATTTCCTATCTTTCATACTCATATGTGACACTACTAATACATCTCATGCAGTAGCCACTTTGGGTTATTTTCTCAGCATTGGGGATGGGATTTAACTGGGATGTTCAGGGAGGACTAGTACCTCTGGTGTGAGGGCTTACTAAGACCTTTCACGGCTGCTAATCCATCTTTGGTGTCCAGCTGTCACCCAACTCTCACCTGTGGTTCCAGGAAGCTCTAGCATGAGCAGCAGCCACACTCCAGTAAAATCATCTCAGCAGATGGGCTAAACCAGGTTGAGGGTGTCAGTGAGATAGGGAAATGTCTATCCTAAGCATGTGAAGACATCCCCCAGTGGAATGGACAGATGAGAGCAATTTGTTCCAATATTCATGAAGGCAGCAGAAGTAGGTGCTATGGAGCACTTAGAGCTTGGTCAGACATCAGACAACAAAATCATCTGCTGCATCTTGGGCCATTGCTTATCTTCTTGACTTTTGCCCTCTCACTGGACTTCAGTGATTCTGGAAGGAAGAGTGAGGCTAATGACTTTGTGCATCTGTGTCTCACTTAAATCCAGTTCACATGAAAGTCAAAACATCACCCATCATTCACTGTTATACCCCTACATCGTGATGTCATTGGACCTCTTTGAAAATGAAGGATGAAAATGAAGGCAGCTAGGTGGTGCAGTGGATAGAGCACCAGCCCTGGAGTCAGGAGGACCTGATTTCAAATTTGGCCTCAGACACATAACACTTACTAGCTGTGTGACTCTGGGCAAGTCACTTAACCCCAATGCCTAGCCAAAAAAAAAGAAAAAGAAAAGAAAAAGAAAATGAAGGATGAACAACAACTGAGGCATTCACACCCTCTCTCACTTGGTCCCCTTTGTGACACAGTAATATGTTTGTGAGATGATTGCATTAAGGATGGATTCTGTACTCACAAAATTCAATCTAAATTAACAAACACTTACTAAGCCCTTTCTGTATACAAGGCAGTATGCTAGGAGATGTGTATGCAAAGACATGTGTAGCATTATAATCGACCTGGAGCATTTTACAGTCCAGTCTAGCAAGAAAGGTAAGTCTCCAATATTTCTGTACATATGGAATAGAAATAATACAGGTATTTCCTCCACCAGTGCATACTGAGACCCATTGATGCTTTTTCATCCAATGCAATCTTATTCATATCTTCCCATAAATCTTCTGAAAAAAAATAAACTCAAAATGCTAGAAGATTTCTTTTGGTTCCTTTTTTTTATTGCTTATATGTTCAACACTTGAGCTTTTCATTTCATTTTTATCTCTCATTGGCTACATAAACTTTTCATCTCATTTTATGAGTATTCATGTCTTTCATGATATTAAGAGTGGCAAATGGGGAAAACATTGGCATAACTATTTGTTGCTCAGTCATTTGGTTGTGTTTGATTTTTTGTGACCTCATGGACCATACTGTCCATGGAGTTTTCTTGGCAAAGATACTGGAGTGGTTTGCCATTTTTTTCCAGTGGATTACAGCAAACAGGTTAAGTGACTGGCCCAGTGTCACACAGCTAGTAAGTGTCTGAGGCCACATTTGAACTCAGGTCTTCCTGATTCTAGGCCCAGCACTTTGTCCACTCAGCCACCTAGCTGCCTCCATAACCAACTATAATATGTGTTAAAATGTGTTAAGTGAAAGGGGGCAACTCAAACAGAGTTCTATGGGATATGGAGGAGGAAAAATCACTTTCAGTTTGGGGTGGAGGTGGTAAAAAATCATAGATCATAGACTTCAGAACTGGAAGGGACCCTAGAGGTCATCTGGTATAACTCCCTCATTTTACAAATGAGGAACTTGAGGAGTTAAATGATTTGCCTCAGAGCTAGTTAAGTGTCTGAGTCAGAAGTTTAACTCAGGCCTTCCTTATTCTATGACTAGAAAAGGATCTTAGGATCATATATTTAGAATTGAAAGGGAACCTTCTAAAAGCCATGAAATCTAACCCCTTCATTTTACAGATGAAGAAACTGAGGCAGACAGAAGTTAAATGATTTGCCTAGGTTCATATAACTTATGGAGTCTAAAGTGAGGTTTGAACCAAAGTCTTCCTGGTTTCAAGTCTAGAGTTCTATCAGGGACAGCCTCACAGAGAAGAAAGTACCGGAGATTGAGAATAGGGGAATTCATTCCTGGCATGGGAGAATAACACAAGCAAATCATAAAGTGGGATGAAAATGGGAAGCAGTGACAAGTCCAATTTGGCTGAAATTCAGAGTGTGTGGAGGGGAGTATTATGAGATAAGGCTGGTTGTCTAGGTCAGTGCCATATTGTGGAGGGCCCTGAATGCCAAGGTCAGGAGTTTTTGTTTTATCTGATAGACTGAAAGTTGAGTAGGGGAATGTTTCAATTGGAGCAATGCATTAGAAATATTATGTGGAAAGTGGTGTGGACAGATTAGAAAAGTGAGAGGTTAAAGGCAGAAAGGCCAGTAGAACATTTCCCATGTGCCCATGGGGATTAAATCCTTGACTTGGACCCTGTTAACAGTAAGCTCTCCTGTCAGTGCTGTGGGAAGCAAGCACCATAATTCACTGCCCGCGGAACTGGGAATTGGTCCTGCCATTCTGGAAAGCAATTTCAAATTACCCTTAAAAATGACTAAAATGTCCATACCCTTTAATGTAGATATTCCACTGCTTAGCATGTAGGGAAAGGAGAGACGGAATAAACATTTCTATAGCATTCACCATGTGTCAGGCACTATGCTAAGCACTTTATAAAAATTATCTCATTTAATATACCCCAAAGAAGTCAAAGATAAAAAGAAAGGTCCCATATATGCCAAAATACTCCTCACAGCATTTTCTATAGCTGCGAAGAACTGGAAACAAAGTAGATGGCCATCAGTGGGGGAATGCCTGAACAAATTATGGTGCACAGATGTAATGGAATATTTCTGCACTATAAAAAATGGTGAATATGGAAAATACCAGGAAGCAGGGAAGGTTATGCCAAATCATCTAAGTAGAACTAGGAAAATAACAGATATATGGATAGATAGATAGATAAATAGATATGTATATACACATAGAATGATTACAACGATATAAATAGAAGAAAAAAAAAAACCCTGAAGCTTCACACCTTGAAGTATGCTTATAATGACCATACTTGGTGCCAAAGAAGAGATAAGAAAGTGCACCTCTTTCTTTTCCTAGCAGAGGTGGGGGGTCAAGCGTGTGAGATGCTGCATATAGAGTTACACTTGGTTGAGATGTTGATTAGTTTTGCTGAATTGCTGTTTTTCTCTGTCTTTTATTCTGTATTATAAGTAATGGCTCTCAGAAAGGATATATTTGGAAGTGAAGATTAAGTAAAAACAAAAGATATTAACAAATGTTTTTAAGGAAACAAGTGAAGACCTATGGACTAAGGCAGAGTATAGGTAAGCTGAACAGGGAAAGTACAAGGACAACAATGAAATGGAAAGAACAATATAATGAAATGTAATATTGTGTAATTATAATGACCAACCTCAACTCTAAAGACGTGATGAAAAAAAAAGTAATTCCTTTTCTTCTTTGATGTGGTGAAAGGACTACGGCCATGAGAGGGAAGGAATAAGAACTTATAAAGCACCTACTATGCTCCAGGCACTGTGTTAAGTGCTTTATAAACATTATCTCATTTGATTCTCACAATAAACTTGTGAGGTAGGTACTATTTTATCCCCATTTTACAGTTGAGGAAACTGAGTCAAACAGGGATTAAATGATTTGGCCAGGGTCACACAGTTTAGAAGTGTCTGAGGCTAGCCTTCCCGACTCCAGGTCAGCCCTCTATATCATGTGCCACTGTATGTATTATCAGGTTCAGTCAACGTGCGTGGTTAGTTCTGCTGAACTGAATTTTTTTTCCTTTTTCTTCGTTAATCTTTGTTACAGGTGCTGTGTCACTGGGTAGGAGCAGGAGTAAGGGTATACTGGGAAATGGATGCAATGTAAAAACAAAAGGAATTAATTCTGTGCCCCCACCCCCCAAAGAAGCACGTCAGCCTTGGAGTGGACAGGGCCTTGACGGGCATGACATCTTTTGGGTCTTGGACTTTGCCTCTGTCAAACCTGTGATTTCAGGAAGACAGTGCCTTGGAATGGTTATAGTCTCCTTCTGTCCTAGCCAGGCCAATCCTTTTACTTTCCTCCAAACTCAATAAGCTCTCCACTGACTCAAAGATTTTGGCTTGTGCTATTTCCCTTTCCTGATGTGTCCACTTACCCCACTCTTCTTGGACTCTAAAAATCCTGCCCATATCTGGGCCCAAGGAGAGACCCATCTTTTCCATTAAGTTTTCCATGACCCAACCTAGAACAAATGGATCTCTCCCTCTTCTGAACATCTAATTAATTAGAACTCATACTTCTGTAGACCTTTAAAGGTTACAAGGCACTTTGCTCACAACAAGCCCATGAGACAGGTAATACAAGCATTAGGAATACAGAATCCAGAGTTTGAATGGACCTCAAGACCAATTCATTCATTTGACTGCCAGTCAGCTTTTGTCTCAGACGAGGGAAGTGACCTGGTCAGGGTCACCACACAGGTCAGAGCTGGCATTTAAAGTCCAAGAGTTTGGACTTAGACTATCAGGTCTCCATACTCTAAGTCCAAGCCTTTTCCATTACATAACACTCTTTCCTACTTTCTATGTCAGTCATTTGACAATTAGCATAAACTGTGAAGCACTGTAGTATTCAAATCCCACCTCTGAAAATTTTGTAGCTGTGTGACCCTAGGCAAGTTATTTAACCTCTTCTGAGTCTTAATTTCCTCATCTGTAAAAGTGTGATGATAATAGCTACCTTTTATATGGGGCTTTAAGAAAGGTAAATCACTTTATAAATCTGTGAGTTGACACTATTATGATCCCCATTTTATAGATGAGGGAATTGGTTAGTATACATCTAGAAAAGAAAGAGGTGATCACAAAGAGTCAATGGCTTTATCATTAATAGCCCTTGATATAATAATCTTATTACTTTTTCCCCCTAGGATTTCTAATCTGATAGGTCATTGGAATGCTAATAGATATACTTTACCTTGATTTTTGTAAGCCAACTGATAAAGTATCTCATGTTATTCTTATTGAAAAGATGAAGAGATATAGGCTAGATGACAGTACAATTAAATGAATTTGGAGTTGATGAAATGGCCAGACCTAAAAAAGCAGTCATTAGCAGTGCAATTTCAGCTTGTAAAGAGATCTCCAGTGGAGTGCTCTAGGGATCTGTGCATGGCACTAAGCTGTTAAATATTTTTTAATGACTTAGATAAAGGCATAGACTCAATTCAATTCAACAAGATTTCATTAAGTTCTAGGGACTGGCACATAGTGGGCATACTTATCAAAGCTGCAGATAGCACAAAGCTAGAACAAACAGCTAATCCACTGAATGATAGAGTCAAGGATCCAAAAAATATCTTGACAGGCTAAGAATACTGAACCAAATCAAATAAGGTGAAATACAACAATAATAAAAGTAAAGTCTTACACTTGGGTTCAAAAAATCAACTTTATAAGTGCAAAATGTGGAAGGCATGGCCAGATGTTATTTGTCTGAGAAAGACTCCAGGGGTTTTAGTAGACCCAAGGTCAATAGGCGCCAACAGGTTGCCATGGCAACCAAGAAAGCTAACACACTCTTAAGCTACAATAAGAGACACGAAGTCCAGAAAGAAGGAGATTACAGTCCTGCTGTTGTCTGCTCTAGTCAGACCACAATATCTAGTATTGTATTTAGTTCTGAGCACTATATTTTAGGAAGATCATTGATAAACTGGGTAAAATCCAGAGGAGGACAATAAGGATGGTGAAGGGTCTCTGGAGGACACTAGATAAGAATCATTTGAAGGAATTAGGAACGTTCAGTTTGGAAAGGAAATGAAGGGAGGGTGCAGGATGAGGGGAAGACTATCTGTATACAAGTATTTTAAAGATTGTCAAGTGGAAGAGGTTCCAGACTTGCTCAGCTCCTCCCCAGAACTGGAATAATGGACAGTGGCAAGGAGACACATTTAGACCTCATATAAGGACAAACTTCCTTATGATTAGCACTGAGTTGTTTTGGGCCAGAGATAGAGTCCACTCATCCTCCCTGTGGGGGATTCAGGGGGAGGCATCAGTACTACCTGCCTGAGCTGGGAGGCAGAAGCTTTCTCTCACGTTGGGATGATTAAGGCCAGCACTTCCGCAAAGGCAGGAGCTGGCGAATCACTAAGTTCCATGATAATTGACTCCATTACTCCATCTGGTCCCCTCACAACGCCTGGAATTTATAAAGGCACTGCCAGTTTATGCAAAAGCTCTCTCTTTTAATTAAGTGTCCTAGAATTGTCAGCTTCAGTAAATAGTGTGACAGGGACAGAATTTATCAACAGGGACCAATGTTCTGAACGGGAGAGCTGCTGGCCTCGGTGGGGATGCTGCCTGCATATGGTGTTGCTTGGAGCAAACAGTCCCTAAAGGACACTGCTCTTCTAATGCTCTCGGACCAAATATAAGGGCTTGTAGGGCACCCAGCTGAAGGAATTCTCCCAGTATGCATTGACTTCCCAGGTTCCTTGGCTACCTATAGGGCATAATGAAATAGGGGAGATCTGTTAAATGAGATTCTAACTCTTCTAGCTCACAGTCCAGGGAAGGGGAGACCTCTGATGAGATTTTCAGATATAAAGTCACAGAGCAAGGTGGCTTGCTTAAAAAAAAAATAAACAAGAAACAGCTCTTCCTTTAACTGGCCAGAGTAGAACTTCACTTTTCATGCCACCAAATAATAATAGCTCCTCAAAGGAGTATAGTACTTTAAACTGAGTGCTTTAATAACATACAGTCAATCAATAAAAACTTAAGCTACTACTATGTGCCAGGCACTGTGCTACGTGCTGGGAATACAAAGAAAGGCAAAAGACAGTCCCTGCCCTTGAACAGCTTACAGTCTAATGGGGAGTCAACATGTAAATATCTGTGTATGAACAAGCTAAAAAGAGAATAAATGAGAGATAATCAACTGAGAGTTATCTGAACTTCCAGAATGTGAACTCCCTAAGCTACAGCATAGTCTCAGAAGCCAAATCAGTTGTAATAGTTGACATCGACTCGCCTCTAACTAAAAGTCTTTGAAAATTACCCACCACCCCAGGCTCAGAGAGATTCATGGTCACATAGCCGATGTGGCAGAAGTGGGATTCAACCCAGGTTCTCCTGCGTTTGAGTGCAGCACTCTATTCACTTCATCATACTGTCTCTTTGCTTTCATAATATAATTGCTTTTAAAAAATAATATACACTAATCATATCACCAATCATAAATAGTTAAATACCAATGCATTATGTTTATTTGGCATATTAAGTTGCATTCAAAAAGTCCTAGACTTGGGCTTAGAAAACCTAGACTAGAATCCTTGTTCTAACTCTGTCACTAGCTCATTGTGTAACATTGGGCAAGCCCCTTCCTTTTTTAAAGACTCAGTTTCTCCACTTGTAAAATGAGAGGGTAGGATCAGATAGCTTCTAAGGCCCTTACAAACTCTTATGTTCTGAAAAACCTGGAAAGACTTGTATGGACTGATACTGAGTGAAGTGAGCAGAACCAGGAGAACGTTGTACACAGTAACAGCCATGTTGTGCAATGACTAACATTGATAGACTTAGCCCTTCTCAGCAATGCAAAAATCTAAGACATCTCCAAAGGTCTCATGATGGAAAATGCTATCCACATCCAAAGAAAGAACTATGGAGTTTGAATGCAGATTGAAGCATACTATTTGCTCTTTTTTTTCCTTCTGTTTATTTCTTCTTTCTGATGGTTCCTCCTATTGGTTCTAATTCTTCCTTATAACATCACTAATGTGAAAATATGTTAAATAGGAATGTATATGTATAGCCTATATCAGATTGCACACCATCTTGAGGAGGGAGGGAGGAAGGGGGAGAAAAATTTAAAACTCAAAAGCTTATGGAAGTGATTGTTGATAAATCAAAATAAATTAATAAAAAACCTCTTATGTTCTAATTTCTAAGGTCCCTCCCAGATCTGACATCCTTTGTTCTAAGGTCCCTCCCAGCTCTGACATCCATTGTTCTAAGCTCCCTCCAAGCTCTGGCATGCTTGACTATACAGAAGACCCCATGAGGCCAACTGCTGGCCACAAGTCTGAGCTGAACAGGACAACTTTCTCAGCCACCTTCCAAAAGAAAGGGTGATTGGAAAGCAAGGGAGGAGACCAGAGGCTACATCAGCTGCAGTTTGAACTGAGATCAGAACTTACTGTGAGCTACAGACAGCACATACCACATCAGCTGGGAGGTGGGAGAGATCAGAAGTCAAAGAGAGACTTGCTCAGGTTTCTCTCATAATGCTTAGAACCTCAGCATCCTCAGACGCCATCTTAGAAAATTAAGCAACCTTGGGGATAGAAAGGCACAGATAAAGGAGCCCGTTGATTTCCCAAGGCAACCACAGGTCTGATTCCCCCAACCCACCACAAGCTTTCCCCTTTCCCTGTTGCCTTCTCAGTTAGGATGCTGTTCCATAAAGTTGGTATTTGTGTCACACAGGCAAATTTTTAAATGCTGTATTTGGAAACATGAATGTGTAATGTCTCCCTGGAAATCTACACCATCACGGTGAAAGATACAAGTGCAGTCCAAGACAGACATGTTTAATTAGTGAGCAAACTTGACATTTCCAGTGTTTGGACTAGACAGAGAGAGAGCCAAGAGCAAACCAAGATTTTTCCTCCCTTTTTTTGTAAAGCTTGCCAACAGAGAATTATGTATTGGGCTCAAAGAAAAATGAATGTCTTTACATTGACAAAGAAGGAAAGTCCATGGGAGCCAGAGGTGAGTTATTAGCTGGTTGTCACCATCCTGTGGGTGGCTTCACTATCCTTTCCCCCAGGGCCCTGATAATGTATTGGATCTCCTATGGACAGCTGTTTACAGCAGAAAACATCCCCTTAACAAAGCCCCATCTCACGTCCCAAACTGCCTCAGGAACAGCTTGATGATAATATTAAGAAGAGCATATACATATATATATATATATATACATATCACTTTAAACTTTACGAAGCACTTTACATATACGTGTGTGTATTATTTCATTTGATGCACACAACCCTGGGAGATGGGTGCTGTCAGCTTCATTTTATAAAAAAGGGAACTAAAACAGATTAAGTGATTTACCCAGAGCCACACAACTAATAAGTGTCTGAAGTGAGATTTGAACCCAGACCTTTCTGACTCCAGGAGTAGCACTCTATCTGCTGTACCACCTAGCACAAGGGTTCAAATAATGCTGGAGAAGGGTTGGGTATCCTATCACTGCTTTAGGGATATGTGGTCTGTTGTGGTCAACCCTCACTACAGGTTACAGTGACAGGCTAAGGTTGTAGTGGGGGACTCCCTTGGTAGGGGTCATTTAATGCCCTAAGCTCAGGTCATTCAGAGCTTGCAGCTGCTCTCTAAATTGTGCAACATGTTTCAGAGATGGTTCCTTTAGATTAGAATTCTTCCAATTCGTTTCTGCCTGATCTCAAAGCCAGTGAGATCAGTGGATCCAGGAAAGGCTCATTTGTCCCTTTGTCCCCATTTTTTTACCCACTGGGTTTCCTAAGCCAAAAGTGCTAACTTTGCTCAGGTTACCATGGAGAAGGGGACAGCTAGGTGGAGCAGTGAATAGAGCACTGGGCTTGAAATCAGAAAAACTCATCTTCCTGAGTTCAAATTTGGCCTGAGACACTTACTAGCTGTGTGACCCTGGGGGAGTCATTTAACCCAATTTGCCTCAGTTCCTCATCTGTAAAATGGGTTGGAGAAGGAAAAGTCAAAGCACTCCAGTACCCTTGCCAAGATAACCCCAAAAGGGGTCACAAAGAGTCAGACACAAGTGAAAACACTCAAAAATAACAACAACAACAAATTATGGAAAAAGAATTATTCAGCATAAGGCTGGTCATCAAAGGAAAAGATAATTCCTGAAGCTATGACCTTTGAGTCATGAAGAATGCAGGCACAAAGATCACAAACAAATTCACTAATCAACATTGCAAGGATGAAGAAGCTAAAAGGGAGAAATAAGGCAGATCTATATATGTAGTACATATATAGTCAAGCACTCCTATACTTCTCAGCCTGACAATTCCTATGCTTCACCTGTTCTCTTTACCCAGAATGCTCCATAGCTTTACCTGTCCAGCTTCTACAACTCCAGCTGAAGTGCCACCTCTTCCATGCAGCCTTCCCTGACCACTCTGGCCCATTGTTGTCAGTGTTCTCCCTTCTCAACCAGCATGATATATACAATTGGGGAAGGATTTAGAGCTCCAGGGAATCTTTAAATTGCACCTGGTCCAACCCCTTCATTTTATACATGAGAAAAGTGAGAGCTAGAAAGGCTAAAATATTTGCCCAATCTATAGAGCTTAGCATAGTACCTGCAGAAAGTAAGCACTTAATTAGTTGCCTGACAATAAGTAGCAGAGGCACATTAGTTGCCTGACAATAAATAGCAGAGGCACCATGGATAGAGCTCCAGACCTGAGTTCAAATCCGACCTCAAACACATAACACTAGCTGTGTGACTCTGGGCAAGTCACTTAACCCTAATGGCCTTGAAAAAAAAATGCTCTCGAAAACAGATCAAGGAAAGCTAATTTAAGAATTATTAGATTACCTGAAAGCCATGACCAAAGAGTGAACCTAGACATCATACTTCAAGAAATCATCAAAGAAAACTGTCCAATAAGTAGCAGAGCTGGTATTTGAACAAAGGTCCTCTGGCTTCCAATTGATTTATCTTTCCATTATGGCATGTTACCACTTAGATGATTTACATCACCATCTATATTTTGGATGAGATTGAGGTTTTATTCCTAATCCACATTTTTAAACTCCACAGTCATTACCTGGCATATCATTCCCTTTCCCCTTATAGCAAAGAAAAACAGTTAAAGGAAACCCAACTTTGTAGTGATTACACTTAATGACATATGCAACATTCCATACCCATAGCTCTCCACCTCCTTACCAAGATGAGAGAAGCATTACATTTTTTAAACTTAATCACAAGCCACTTTATATTACTGTGTAAATCATGTCTCTAAAAACAGATGAAGAAATTTTAGAGCAGAAAACTACTCTCTTCCTTCCCTCTCTAAACTCTCCTCCCTACAGCCCCAACATATCACACAGAGCTAGAAGAAGCATGTACTGAGTGCCTATGATGTGCCTGACACTGTTAGCTGGAGGTTGGATGAAGCCCTGTTGAGTTCACCAGAAGACAGTGGAGTTAATAATCCCAAGAGAGGAGAATGCCTCCATTGTTCATAGGCACAGTAGGCTAGAAAAATGTTGAACCCACTATCCTCTTCCTTTCTTGGCAAGCCAATATAATTCATTCGGATATAAAGAAGCAATGTAACCCCTTCTCTTAGTCTTCCAGCTGACCGCATAGCCAACCCCCAATGTTGGGCATCTGGTGTGAAATGTCACACTTAGAGTCAGATCAGCTTGGTAAGTTTAAAAATACTCTGTTCCAGGAACAAAGAGGTGTTTACAAGAAACAAACACTCTGCTAACAGCTGTTTCTTAACTCACACTGAGCCCCTACAGAGAGACAGACAAAGACAAAGGGCTTTCTGCTGTGGGTGGTTTACCAGGACAGCTTTGGGGCAGGGGGATAAATTGCATTCTAATTCTTCTCACCTGCTCACTGTAAACCATTGGCATTCAGACCCTTCTCAGAGCAGGAGGGAACTAGTCCCAGAATGTCAGCCCCCTGCACAGGATCTAGGAGCTTATTCTTGACTCCACAGAACCCACCTTTAGACACAGTCATGGGTTTCACTGTCTCCCCACTCTCAGTAGCCCCTGCACACCCAGAATCCCTCCCAACACACGCACACACACACACACACACACACTGAGTCATCTCACCCGAAGAATTCTTCCCAGGACTCACCCCACATTATAGACCTAGACTTCAATGGGTCCAAGAATTTGTTGGGTTTTTTGTCCCTTTAAAAAATTTTGATCCCTGCATTTCAATGTAGTTAGTTTCCTTTGTTATCTTATACATTTTATTTTGTGCATTCAAAAGCATTATTTTGAGGAGGGGGTACATAGACTTCACCAGACTGCCAAAAGGAGTTATCGCATAAAAAGGTCAAGAATCTCTCCTTTTGATATAGAGTCAAGATGGCAGAATAAAGTCAGGGGCTTGCCTGAGCTCTCCCCCAACCCCCCCCCAAATACCTTTAAATAATGACTCTAAAATTCTAGAGCAGCAGAACCAACAAAAGACAGAGTGAAATAATTTCTCAGCTCAAGACAACTTAGAAGGTCTGTAGGAAAGGTCTGTTGCACCAGGGTGAGAGAGGATCACAGTCCAGCGCCGGCCATGCCAGTGTAGACCAAGCCTGCACAGACCCAGCAAGCCAGGAGCAGTCTGCAGGGCCACTGAATCAGTAGCAGCACCAGTAGTTTCCAGACCTCTCAGTTCACAGATGGTAAGGGGATTGGACAATTAGTCAGAAGGAGATTTACAAGGGTCCTTTTGCTGGCATGAGGGGCAGGACTCTGTTGCATTGCCTATACTTGGATGTGGGTTGCAATCATGGGTCCTAGTCCCAGTGCAAGGAGGAACACTATCACAGCAGAGCTTGTGGCCCCAGGGGAGTAGGGACCCTGGTCACAATTCCAGGGTTGAAAAGAGTACTTGTGGTCACTCACAAACCAGTGCACAATACAGAAGAGCAGTAAATGCATCTTTCTTGAGATCATACCACCTTGGAAGGGCCAAAAACTTACAGGGCCTCTGAATTACCTCTGAAAACTAAAAGCCAAAGCTTGGGACAGTACCCTCTTCACTTGGGAAGCAGAACTCCACTTTAGCATCAAGTTAAAAGTCAAGAAATGGTCTGGAAAATGAGCAAACAACAGAAAAAATTCTGACCATAGAAAGTTAACTATGATGATAAGGAAGATCAAAAGAAGATCTCAGAAGAAGACAACAAAGCAAAACTTCCTTCATCCAAAGCCTCCAAGAAAAATATGAATTGGTCGCAGGCCATGGAAGAGCTCAAAAAGGATTTTAAAAATCAAGTAAGAGAGGTAGAGGAAAAATTGGGAAGAGAAATGACAGTAATATAAGAATATCATGAAAAAAGAGTTAATAGCTTGGTAAAAAAAAAAAAGGCACAAAAAATACAGCAGAAAATAACACCTTAAAAGACAGAATAGGCCAGATGATAAAAGAGGCATAAAAATCCAATGAAGAGATGAATACCTTGAAAAGCAGAATAGGCCAAATGGAAAAGGAGGTACAAAAGCTTACTGAAGAAAATCTATCCTTAAATGTTAGAATTGGGCAAGTGGAAGCTAAGGACTTTATATCAAACAAAATAAAAAGAATGAAAAATAGAAGACAATGTGAAATATCTCATTGGAAAAACAACTGACTTGGAAAATAGATCCAGGAGAGATAATTTGAGAATTATTGGGCTACCTGAAAGTCATGTCATGATGAGAAAAAGAGCCTAGACATCATCTTTCAAGAAATTGTCAAGGAAAACTGCCCTGATATTCTAGAACCAGAGGGTAAAATAGAAATTGAAAGAATCCACTGATTACCTCCTAAAAGAGATCCCAAAATGAAAACTCCCAGGAATATTATAGCCAAATTTCAAAGCTCCTAGATCAAGGAGAAAATACTTCAGCTAGAAAGAAACAATTCAAATATCATGGAGCCATATTCAGGATAATACAAGATTTAGCAGCTTCTAAATTAAAGGATTGGAGGGCTTGGAATATGATATTCTGGAGGGCAAAAGAGCTAGGATTATAACCAAGAATCACCCATCCAGCAAAACTGAGTATAATTCTTCAGGGGAAAATGGATATTCAATGAAATAGAGGATCTTCAAGCATTGCTGATGAAAAGACCAGAACTGAATAGAATATTTGACTTTCAAATACAAGTTGCAAAAGAAACATAAAAAGGTAAACAGGAAAGAGAAAACATAAGGGATTCGATAAGGTTACACCATTTATATTCCTACATGGGAAAATGATATTTATAACTCCTAAAAACTTTCTCATTATTAGATCAGTTTAGTATACATAGACAGAAAGCAGAGATGTGACTTAAATGTGATGGTATGATTATCTAAAAAAATAAAATTAAAGGATGAGAAAGAAAAATGCACTGGGAGAAGGGGAAAGGGAGAGGTAGGATGAGACAAATTATCTGACACAAAAGAGGCCTGAAAGAGAGAGGGAAATGGGGGAAGTAGGGAGGGGAGCACATGGGCCTTACTCTCATCTGAATTGGCTTAAAGAGGGAATAATATACACACTCAGCTGGGTGTAGAAATCTATCTTACTATACAGGAAAATAGGAAGGAAAGAGGATAAGAGAAAAGGGGGGATGGAACTGATAGAAAGGAGGGCAATTTGGGAGAGGTAAAAGTCAGAAGAATAAAGCTTTTGAGAATGGACAGCGTAAAAGGAGAGAGAGAATAGGATAAACAGAGAAAATTGGGATAGAGGGAAATACATAGTTGGCAATCATTACTGTAAAAAAAATTTTACAGTGAGTTTCTCGATAAAGGCTTCATTTCTCAAACATCTAGAAAACTGAGTCAAATTTATAGAAATAAGAGCCATTCTTCAATTGATAAAAGGTCAAAGGATATGAACAGGTAGTTTTCAGACAAAGTAATCAAAGCAAGTACAGTTATATGAAAAAATGCTCTAAATCACTATTTTTTGAGAAAACAACTCTGAGCTACTACCTCACACTTGTCAGATTGGCTAATTTAACAGAAAAAGAAAATGACAACTGTTGGAGGGGATTTGGGAAAATTAAAACACTAATGTACTTTTTTTTTTTTTTAGGCAATTGGGGTTAAGTGCCTTGCCCAGGGTCACACTGCCAGTGAGTGTCAAATGTTTGGTCTGAGGCCAGATTTGAACTCAGGTCCTTTTGACTTCAGGGTTGGTGCTCTATCCACTGCACCACCTAGCTGCCCCTAATACTAATGTACTATTGATGAAGTTGTATACTCTTTCGACCATTCTGGAGAACAGTTTGGAACTATGCCCAAAGAACTATAAAACCATGCATACCCTTTGACCAAGCAATACCACTACTAGGTCTGTAGTCCAAAGAGATAAAAAGCAAAAAACAAAAGGACCTATTTGTACAAAATTATTTATAACAGCTCTTTTAGTGGTGACAAAGAATTGGAAATTGAGAAAATGTCCATCAATTGGGGAATGGCTGAACAAGTTGTTGTATATGATTATGATGGAATACTATTGTGCTTTAAGAAATGATGAGCAGGATGCTCTCAGAAAAACATGAAAAGACTTACATGAACTGATGCAAAGTGAAATGAGCAGAACTAGGAGAACATTGTACACAGTAAAAGCAATATTGTATGATGATCTACAATGAAAACATAGCTATTCTCAGTAATGTAATGATCCAAGACAATTCATAGGACTTATGATGAAAGGTCCTGTCCATATCCAAAGAAAGAACTCGATGCATATCCAAGATGTTTTTTTCTTTATTTTCTTTATTTTCCTTGAGGTTTTTTTTTGTCTGTTTTCTTTCAAAGAATGACTTACATGGAAATGTGCTTTACAAGACCACACCTATATAATCTATGTCAAATTGTTTGCCTTCTCCATGGAGGCGGGGGGGAGAGGAAGGAAGGGAAGGAGAGAATTTGGAACTCAAATTTTGAAAAAAAAAGGATGTTAAAATTGTTTTTACATGTAATTGGAAAAAATGAAATACTAAATAAGATTTTTTTTAGGCTTTTTTGGGGTTAAGTGACTTGCCCAGGGTCACACAGCTAGTAAGTGTCTGGTCTGAGGCTGGATTTGAACTCAGGTCCATCCTGACTTCAGGACTGGTGCTCTATCCACTGCACCACCTAGCTGCCCCTAAATAAGATTTAAAAAAAAAAAAAGAAAAAAACTCTCCTCTCAACTATTCCCTTCTTTGTACTCCACAGCAAAACTGACCTGTTCCTTGCCCTAGTTCTCTGCTAAGTGAATAGCAATCTAATCAGATGAAGTAATTCAGGCTACAGTGATATGGGCAGATACTGCATTAGTGTTTGACATTCTGGGGAATATAGTTGCCTTGTAGGGAGGCCTTTTAGAAGCTTAGCCTACAGAAGGGACCTAATCCTGACAAGCCAGCAAGGGGTAGAACGATTTCCAAGATGTAGAACAGCCTTTCATATGTTGGAATAACTAGGGAATAAAAAGTTTAAGTAGCTATCCCCTTCTCCATACTGTTCCTTCCCTCCCCCCACTCCTCCGAGGAACATATTCCATGGCTCTAGAAAGAGCAGGCTTCTTCCTCCTCATTTAGGTTTTTGCCTTCTCCAAAGTTAACCATGTTATCATGCTGTCTGAAGATACCTGCCCACTCCCCCACTCCCCAAGAAGCCGGGATATCCTCATCTTGAGCTTTGAAAGAAACGATGAGGGGCAGCTAGGTGGCACAGTGGATAGAGCACTGGCCCTGAAGTCAGGAGGACCTGAGTTCAAATCTGGCCTCAGACCAAACACTTAACACTTACTAGCTGTGTGACCCTGGTGTCACTTAACCCCAATTGCCTAAAAAAAAAAGAGAGAAAGAAACAATGCACAATGCAGACAAATAAGAGATTTGGAGTTAGTAGACCTTAGTGAGACTCCCAATTCTTTTTGTTACTTTGTGACATTAGGCAAATGCTTTTTCCCTCTCCAGACCTCAGTTTCCTCTTCTGTAAAATGAAGAGTTTTGACTAGATGATCTCAAGGTGCCTTTAGATCACTAAAGCCTATGGTCTGAGTCACTCTTCCTTAGGAAGTCTAGATTCTGCTTATTTCTCCACCCTGACACCACCTGCCGTGGCTAGAATATATTTCCCACTCATTAACACTCAAGATTTCCCTGTCTTCCTCCAAGGAAAAGGGATCAGACCCATAGTATCTCTTATGTAGGCAGTTCCCAGGCAAGGAAACTTCTTTTTCTATACATCTCAGCACCTTCTTTGCAAGTTACAAACTTAAAGAACTGTCTATTCCCAGGTCAAAGGATATGAACAGGCAATTTTCAGATGAAAAATTAAAGCTATCTATAGTCGTATGAAAAAATGCTCTAAATCACTATCAGAGAAATGCAAATTAAAACAACTCTGAGGTACTGCATCACATACCTATCAGATTGGCTAACATGACAAAACAGGAAAATGATAAATGTTGAAGATGTGGGAAAATTAGAACACTAATGCATTGTTGGTGGGGTTGTGAAATAATCCAACCATTCTAGAGAGCAATTTGGAACTATGCACAAAGGGCTATAAAACTGCTTGTCCTTTGATCCGGCAATACCACTGCTAGGTCTGTATCTCAAAGAAATAATTAAAAAGGGAAAAGGACTCACATGTACAAAAATATTTATGACAGCTCTTTCTGTGGTAGCAAAGAATTGGAAATTGAGGGGATGCCCATCAATTGGGAAATGGCTGAACAAGTTGTGTCATATGAATGTAATGGAATACTATTATTCCATAAGAAATGATGAGCAGGCAGATTTCAGAAAAACCTGGAAAGACTTACATGAACTGATGCTGAGTGAAATGAGCAGAACCAGGAGAGCATTGTATACAGTAACAGTAACATTGTGGGATGACCAACTTTGATAGACTTAGCTCTTCTCAGCAATGCAATGATTTAAGTCAATTCCCAAAGACTCATAACGGAAAATGCTATCTGCATCCAGAGAAAGAACTATGGAGTCTGAATGCAGATTGAAGCATATTCTTTTCTCTTTTTCTTTCATTGTTTCTTTTTCATGGTTTTTCTCTTTTGTTCTGATTCTTCTTTCACAACATGACTAATGTGGAAATATGCTTAACATGATTGTACATGCATAGCCTATATCAGATTGTATGGGAGAAGGGAGGGAAGGTAGGGGGGAAAACTTAGAACTCAAAATCTTATAAAAGTGAATGTTGAAAATTAAAAATAAATTAATTTAAAAAAGATTGTCTAGAATTGAGACTTGCCTAGTGTTACACAGCCAGTATGGACCAAAGGCAGTACTTGAACCCAGCTCCTCTTGGCTTCAAGGCAAACTCCCTTACCACTTTACTGCATTGCTTTCTCTTCCTTCAAGGCTGAGTCCAAATCCTTGTAGGAGTCATTTCCTGGTTCTATTCCCCTTCTCCCCAACTCCCCAACTCTTAGTATCATCACCTCTGATACTACCTTTCATCTACTCTGTATATATCTTCTATGTACCTACTGTTGTTTATATTAGAAGGTAAACTCCTTGAGGGAAGGGACTGACTTTTGCCTTTCTTTGTATCCACAGCACTCAGCAAAGTGTGTCCTTCATAGTAAGTGCTTAAGAAATGTTTGTTGACTGACTGACTAACCACCAGCACCTTCATTCTTGTTCCTCACCCCCACAATGTGTACTTATGTACAGGCTGCAAGGTGATGCAAGACTCCAATCCCTCCTCCCCAGGCTTACAAGATGATGCTCCCAGTGAGGTCTAAAGGCAAGAGGAAAACATTCTCTTGACATTTAACAGTCCATTGAGACAGCAAATGTGATGCCAAGAAGCATGGAGTTACAGCAGCTGTCTGTTTCTTCTGCAGCAGCAAATGTCTCGCTCTGCATTGTGTCCTGACATAATTCAACTCAGCCCCCAGCAGACCTTGAAAAAAAATGAACTTCTTCCTGGAGTCTTTTCCCATTCCAAATTCATGGGAGGAGAGGCAGGATGATGGGAGTCACAGATGAAAGGAGGTGGGGGGATTGGGTTTAATGTGGCTGTTCAGGCCCTAATTACTGCAGGGATGAGGAGGTCTGAGCTCTGAGACTCAGGTCCACTTGCAGGAGAAGCTTGTGGCTTGATAGTTTTACTAGTACTCACAAAACAGTAATATAGTACTTTTTTGTTCCCCACCACAGAAAATTTGTGAATTCTCCATCACTTGAGGTCTTCAAGTGAAGGCTGAATGTCCATTTATTGGTGATGTTGAGGAAGGGACTCCTGTTCAGTTATGGTAACATTTGAGATTCCTTCTAACTGAAATTCCATGATTCTGTAGTTTCCAGATCATTCTGATGCAGTGAAACCCATATATGTTCACTGAAGGGGAAGTGAGAAAGAACAAATGAAATTTCTCCTACATTGTATTTAGGTTAATTTGTATATTTCAAGCATAGAGAGACAGCAAGGTATTTCACCTGTGTGCTCCCATGTATGCTATGAACATCATCTCTTCTGATTAACCACTTGTGCATATGAGAGAGTGAGATTTTAAAGCAGGAATTTTCCATTACTTGTTATTTTACTAAATGCCTTTGCTATGAACCATTTGTGTGCTCTTGTTGACTAGTAGAGACATCCACAGGGGTTTATAAGCTGTGGTTTTCATCACATTCATTCCTATAATGTACTTGAATATGGGGTAGCTTTGTGAGAGTGCTTTATTACTGCATTCATACATTGAAAAGTTGTTTTTTTTTCTTTTCCTTCAATGATTGGACAGCATGATTTCAGTGTGTGTATGTTTATATAGGTCAAACCAGCTGCTGGAAAATATCTATTATACTAACATTTATAAAGTGCATTGAAGGGTTTTGTTTATCAACACTGCAGAAGTGATTGTACTGTTGTGACTGAGTATTCAGTTTAGTAGCCACCATAGCTATTTAAGCTTTAGAATCTTGGTGCTATCACTGGAATTAACCCACCAATTGTGGGAATACCTCTTGGCTATGTTGAAAATCATACTGAATGGGCTTTATACCAGGCTGAGAGCACATTTGTGGGGATTTAAAGTACTATCTGAGGAATATGGGGAGAGAGAAAAAATAATGATATTAGTATACTGTCTTAAATAGTGAAATGTTATAGCATTTTCAGAGACACAATTGCTAATGGGTCCTTTTGGGAATTATTTAGTAAATCCTTTAATGACAACCACGTCTAGGAATTATCAAGGTCTGAAAGCTAGCTGGAGAAAGGAATGACAAAGAGTCAATGGAGGAGAACAAGGAAAGACACACACAATGGTTCATAGGAGGGCATTTTTTAACAGCAGTTCCTATATCAAGTGAATCATGGTATAGGGATAGCACCAGCAATTCCAAATTTAGTAATTATTGTTAAGTATAGCAGTGTGTGCTATTTGCCTATCAGTCCTAACCAGAATTAAGGGAGATTGTGGGATATAGTAGAAAGGTCTGGATTTGGAAACAGAAGACCTGATTTGGGGTGGGGGGTAGAGCCAAAATGGTGGAGTAAAAGCAGTGACTTGCTTGAGCTCTCCCCAAAACCCTTCCACATACCTGTAAAAAATGGCTTTAAACAAATTCTAGAGCAGCAGAACCCACAAAAAGACAGAGTGAAACAAATTTCCAGCCCAAGACAACCTCGATGGTTGATTAGAAAAGTCTATTGTGCCAAACTGGGAGAGAAAAGCAGTACACCGTGGGCACGCAGGCAAAGACCAGGCCTCAGTTAACCTGGAGCAGACCTCAGGGGACTGAATCATGGGCAGCTGTGGTGGTTTCCAGAGGTTTCAACCCACAAACCCCAAAAACAACTTAGAAGGTCAGTAGGAAAAGTCTGTGACTGCAGTGACAGAGAAGCTAGGTCCCAGCCCCATTTCCAGCATGCCCTGGAGTGGTGTCTGCTTCCAGATCTTCCAGCCTACAGACTGAGGGGGAATCGAGTGGCTGATCAGGTACTGCAGGAATCTCTTTGCTGGTGCTGAGGCAGGATTCTCTTGCTTTGCCTGTGCTTGGATCTGAGTCACAGTTCTGGGAGGCGATCTGGGGCCAGGAGGAGCATTGGAGCTTGTAGTGGCAGTGGAGAGGGAATCCTCCTCACAGTTCCAAGGCAGAAAAGAGTGCTTGTGATCACTCATAGACCAGAGCCCAGGCCAGCAAAGGAGTAAACACCTCTTCCTTGATCACAACATCTTGGAAGAACTGAAAATTTGCAGGTCCCTAGAAATATCTCTGAAAACAGCTGCACAAAACTCCTGAAGCTTGGGACAGTACATTCTCCACACTGCAAGCAGACTCCTGCCTCAACAAAGAGTTTAAAACTCAAGTAATTGCCTGGGATCATGAGCAAACTGTGCAAAAAAAGTCAGACCATAGAATCTTTCTTTGGTAACAAAGAAGATCAAAACATACAACCAGAAGAAGACAACAAAGTCAAAGCACCTACATCCAAAGCATCTAAGAAAAATATGAATCGGTCCAAGGCCATGGAAGACCTCAAAAAGGATTTTCAGAAGCAATTAAGAGAAGTAGAGGAAAACTAGGAATAGAAATGAGAGTGATGAAAGAAAATCATGAAAAGCTAGTCAACAACTTGCTAAAGGAGACCCAAAAAAATACTGAAGAAAATAATGCCTTAAAAATAACCTAATCCAAATGGCAAAAGAGGTCCAAAAAGCCAATGAAGAGAAGAATGCCTTAAAAAGCAGAACTGGCCAAAGGGAAAAGGAAGTCCAAAATCTTATTGAAGAAAATACTTCCTTAAAAATTAGAATGGAACAATTGGAAGCTAGTGACTTTATGAGAAATCAAGACATTGTAAAACAAAACCAAAAGAATGAAAAAATAGAAGACAATGTAAAATATCTCATTAGAAAAACAACTGACCTGGAAAATAGATCCAGGAAAGATAATTTTAAAATTATTGGACTATCTAAAATCCATGATCAAAAAAAGAGCCTAGTCATCATCTTTCAAGAAATTATCAAGGAAAACTACCCTCTATTCTAGAACCACAGGGTAAAATAGAAATGGAAAGAATCCACCAATCACCTCCTGAAAGAGATCCTCAAAGAAAAACTCCTAGGAATATTGTTGCCAAATTCCAGAATTCCCTGGTCAAGGAGAAAATATTGCAAGCATCCAGAAACAATTCAAGTATAGTGGAAGCACAATCAGGATAACACAAGATTTAGCAGCTTCTACATTAAGGTACCAGAGGGCTTGGAATATGATATTCCAGAGGGCAAAGGAGATAGGATTACAACCAAGAATCACCTACCCAACAAAATGAGTATAATCCTTCAGGAGAAAAAATGGGCATTCAGTGAAATAGAGGACTTTCAAACATTCTTGCTGAAAAGACCAGAGCTGAATAGAAATTTTGACTTTCAAATACAAGACTCAAGAGAAGCATGAAGAGGTAAACATAAAAGGGAAATCATAAGGGAGTTACTAAGGTTGAACTGTTTACATTCCCACATAGAAAGATGATATTTGTAACTCATGAGACCTTTGTCAGTATTAGGGTAGTTGGAGGGGAAAAAAAAATATATGCATAGATAGATTGATAGAGGGCCAAGGGTGAGTTAAAGATGAAGGGGTGATATCTGGAGAATAAAATTAAGGGGTGAGAGAGGATTATATTGGGAGAAGAAGAGAGCAGAGGTACAATGGGGTAAATTATCTCACATAAAACAGACAAAAAAGGCTTTTACAGTAGAGGAGAAGTGGGGGAAGGTGAGAGGGAATGAGTGAAATCTTATTCTCATCGGATTTGGCTTAAGGAAGGAATAACATACTCACTCAACTGGGTATGAAAAGCTATTTACAGAAAAATAGGGGGGAAGAGGATAAGAGAGCAGGGGGATGATAGAGGGGAGGACAGATTGGGGGAGGGAGTAATCAGAAGCAAACATTTCTGAGGAGGGACAGGGTCAAAAGAGAGAATTGTATAAACGTGGGGTGGGATAGAATGAAGGGAAATATAGTTAGTTTTCCACAACATGACTACTATGGAAATGTTTTGCATGACTACACAAGTATAATCTGTATCAAGTTGCTTGCCTTCTCAATGAGGGTGGGTGGGGAAGGAGGAAGGGAGAAAATTTGGAACCCAAAGTTTTAAAAACAAATGTTAAAAAATTGTTTTCACATGCAACTGGGAAATAAGATATACAGGTAGTGGGGTATAGAACTATCTATCCTGCCCTATAGGAAAATAGAAGAGGAAGGGAATAAGAGAAGGGGGGGGAGATAGAAGGAAGGGCAGATTAGGGGAAAGGGTATTCAGAATGAATACTGTCTTGGGGTTGGGGGAGGGACAAGATGGGGAGAAAATTTGGAACTCAAAATCTTGTGGAAGTGAATGTTGAAAACTAAAATAAATAAATCAATGAATCTTAAAAAAAGACCTGATTTTGAATTCCAGTTCTGCCATTCACTGCCAGTTCACCATTGTGAACTTGAGACATAATTTTCCCTCCCTCAACCTCAGTTTCCTCACCTATAAAATGAGAGACTTGGATTAGTCATCCTCTAAGGTCCCTTTCAGTTCTAAATGTAATATGATATCATACTTCAAGGTAATTCTCAAGCATTTAGTAAATAACTCAAGATAATATGCTGATGTCATACTTCAAGGTGAATAGTCAGTTACTAGTAAACAACTGACGATAAGTAGATCAGGCCATTCTTACCAGTATAAACAATAATTTTGTCAAGGTAACCAGATATACTCATAATAAGCATCTGGTTATAGTGACTTATACAGCCCAGTTTTTGCACACTTATGTTCTTGGAGTGTCTCTGTTTCTTACAATTGCAGGATGGAGTCACTCATGTCAAAAGCACACTGATAACATTACTTCAAGAAGTGATACAATGTCCTATATTCAGACATTTGAGCAAAGGGCTTGGAAAGTTCCAAGAAGGAAAAATTAAGTGTCCCAAGCAACATTCTGGGTACCAGTTCCTTGGGGAGATGCAGCCTGGCAACTGCTTCTTCAGATTCTGCAACTATAGCCTCTGAAAAGTCAGAAAAATAGATTTCTTACAATAATAATAACAACAATAATAATAGCTAACATTTATATAGTGTTTACAAAATCATTGGCACTGTCAAATGGTTCAACATCAGAAACTGATATAATTTTATCAATGGAGGTAATATTAAAGAAGAAGCATTGCCATCCACCTTGCTGTACCGTAAGGACCATGGGACCTTTCCATCTGACTTACCACTGAAACTTTCCATATGTGTACTCTCCCCAATTAGAATGGGAGCTCTTTGAGAGCAGGGACTATCTTACTTCTCTACCAGAGATCCCAGCATTTAACCCAGTGCACATAGTAAGCACTTAAGAAATGTTTCATTCATTTATTCATTCATTTAGACAACAGGGCAAGGGGGTCATAAGGCATGGGGAAATATGGAATATAAAAGATTGTGATTGGATTAAAGATTTTCAGTTTATGAACACACATGTGGAATACTTATGAGTGATAGAAAGATCAAAGGTAAGACCACGCCTGTATGAGGCTGAGGTAGCATAGAGGAGCAGATTTGGTAGGTGCATCAAGTAAAATGTTCTGCTTAGATTGAAATGATCCATAATCATGAGTAAATGAAATAGAATGTAAATTTCTTTAAATATGATGGAATATCACAGCAGACATCTGAATTCAGTCAACACTTTCACATACTGGCAGCTATGACTGAGGCTGAGGGCTCATAATGCAGTGCAGAATTTCCCAGGACTCTGGTGTTCCATGTGACCCACAGTGTCACATGAATGGAAGTTTCACAAGAAAATTTTGATGCCAGCTATGCTTTGCTCTCTAAAATTTTATTTTTTAAAAAAATTTTATTGATATGTTTTGGTTTTACATTATAAACATTTTATATATTACCCCATTCCATGAGATCTCCTGTAAGATAGTAAATAAAATAAGTAAAACTAACAATATATCAAAAAAATACATGCAACATTTCACATCTGTAGCACCCTACCACCATCTTTCTGGTTTTTAATTTTTTTTCTTAACTAACAGAAATCTATTTTCTGTACTTCCTCACTAAAGGGGCGGGTAGTTGATGGGGGAAGTAAATCTCTTTAACAAATATATGGGTAGCTAGGTAATACAATGGATAGAGTGGTAGGACTGGAATCAGGAAGACTCATCTTCCTGGATTCAAATCTGGCCTCAGATACTTACTAGCAGCGTGACCCTGGGTGAGTCACTTAACCCTGTTCAGGTTCTTCATCTGTAAAGTAACCTAGAGAAGGAAACGGTGAACCGCTGCAGTATTTCTGCCAAGAAAACCCCAGATAGGATCACAAAGAATCAGATACAACTAAAATGACTGAACAACAACAAATATATATGGCCAAGCAAAATACATTCCCTCATTGGTTGTATGCAAAAATACATCTTATTCTGAGCTCTAAATCTCTTACCTTTCTGTCAAGCTTTAGATAGTATGTTTCATTTTTGGTCCTCTGGAATCATAAATAGTCATTAGAGTGATTATAGTTCTCACAGCCTTCAAAGTTACTCATCTTAACATTATTATTGTATAAATTATTCTCCTGACTGCTAATTTCATTCTTTATCAGTTTATAAAAGTCTTCAAAATTATTTATTTTCATAATATTGATATTATAATGCCTATTGTTCTTCTGGTGCTACTTAATTCCTTGTTCATAGAAATCTTTCCATTTCTCTTTGAAATCACCTCATTTCTTATACACAATAATATTTCATCATATTCATATACTAAAGCTTACTCAGCTATTCCTCAACTGATGGGCTAAAATTTTCAATGTGAAATTATGTGTCAAAAATTCTTGTATGAAATAATCTTAGAGTGTGAAAAGTCTTATTTTTGCTTTACTTTTCTTCAAAATTTCCCAACCCTTTTTTATCCTTTGGTTATTCTATGCCCCTCAAATCTTTGGGACCAGTATTTATGGACTCTATCAATATATTTCCATCTCCAAAATATTCCATGGCTAAATTAGTTTGAGGAAAGTTAGGCTAACAAATGGTTATCAACTTAACTGTAAACAGAACCAGGAATACTGGTTTTGCTCATTGTTCTCATCAATCAAAATTCACTGTTGTCTCCACTGTTCAAAATGTACCTCTCTTTATGGAGCAAAACAACCAGAATGTATATGACTCCTACTGAAGCTGCTCAGTCTACCTCACCCACTCCACCAACACTTTCATTGTCAGAACTGGGCAATTTTCTTTCCAGTTCTGGCAGCAGTAATGATATATCCAGGATAGATGACGAGATCATAGGAAGAAGGGGAGACAGAGAAACTTCCCTTGGTCCCTAGCCCAGATTTCATCCCCCAAGCCTATACCTGAGGCAAACACTGTCTATCTCTCTCTTGTCCTCCTGGCAAAGCTGTGGATGTAGGTTCTAGATATGAGGGTCAGAGGTAAAGGTAAGGGAGTTGGGGATAGCTGCCTAGATCCCACCACAGAGCTCTGGGAATTGGCCAGGGTATATCCTATAGAGAGGCACAACCCCAAGAGATCATTGACCTCAAACATTTTGGTGCTATTTGATGTGTGGTCTGTGTTCCAGGCCAATCCCTGACCCAGATCTGTCCCAGTTTCCTCAGTCATTCTTTCGGTTTCTGTTTGTTAAATCCTGGAGTTCCTGGATGGAAGACTACAGCATAGCAGGGACAGTGATGTTGCTTCATGGTCAACCAAGGTCTCTTCTTTCTGGAGAATTGGGGTGGGTACGCAGCAGAGAACAGAGGCTACTTATCCACAGTTAGAAAGCTGGTTGCCTATAGATCCTCCCAGAGGTGTTTTGTAGATTGGCAGTACCTCAGAAAGTCAGGACAGAGAATGTGAGAAGGAATCTGAGCATAACCTACCTTTTGGCCCTTCCAACTGGTTCAGAAGTCTATAAACCTTAGTTCCAGTGCCCTAGGGAGCAGACCCCTGAAGGACAGGCATGCACACTTCTGAGATGTTGGGGGATGGTAGTAAGGAAGATTCATTCTCTCTAACATGTGGGAGGGTATGCTTTGTTCCAGACTATTAGCCCATGGCAATAGGAAAGAGAGATGAGACTGTGCTGTGCTCCCCAGCCCATAAAGGAGCGTGGATGATGGAAATTACAGGCTCATATTACACGGAGCATGTTGGGGAAGTAGCTGGAGGTTGCTGATACACTGAGAATTCAGGTAGTGTTATTGAGAACTGTGAAATGAAATTCTGTACCCAATATGCCCAGATTCTAACTAAAAAACTTTCTCAAGCAAACAAAAAACAATAAAGCTACTCTCCCTCTCCCTGGAATTGTAGCCATAATGCCAGAAAGTTTGTTTTGTTTTGCAACCTGTAAGTGCTAAGCTTTGTTTTTCAGGCTACAAGAATTCTCCAGAAATTAGATTTAAAATATGATTATCTATTTAGTTATCTATAGAAATGTGACTATAAAAGAATTGAATTATAACAGGAGAAATTTCAGCTGGACATAAGGAAGACTTCCTAATGGTGAAGGGTATTACACACTAGGATTTCAGGGGAGAGTATAGAAATGTTTTCTCTTCTGTCTAGTGTGCTTTAGGAGTAGGCTGGCTGGGGGCAGAGGAAGAGACTGGATGATTCCGGAAGGTTCCTTTTGTTTGGAAAAAGCTCTGGAAAGTGCAATAAACCTGGATTACAGATCTGGCTAGCTCTGTGACCTTGGACAGCTGATTTAGCCTCTCTGAGCCTTAGCATCCTCATCTGTAAAACAGAGATACTAATTCATGCCCTACTTAATTTTTCAACCTCTCCCATTCTAATCACTACATTAGGAAAGCAGATGAGTCTTCTTTACTGTTCTGTCATAAACATTCAACATCAAACAAACATTTCTTGTGTATTTACTACATGCAAGGCAACTGTGCCACTCACTGGGGACATAGAAAGAGAAAAAAATAACATAGTTTCATGTTATGGGATCTTAGACTGTACCATGCAGAATATGGCAGAGAGAGAGAGTGAGAGAGGGAGAGACTGAGGGAGAGACAGAGACAGTTAGAAAGAGAGAGAAACAGAGAGCTATAAATATAACGTATGAGGTGATAAGGGCAAAGGAGAGACAAAATGATCCCAGAAAATTTGAGGAGGGAGAAGAATACTTTCAACTGGAGGTTGGGGGCTGTCATGAAGACATCTGTCCTGGATCTTAAAGAAAAGCAAGGATTTGGAGAGGCAGAAATAGACGAAGAGAACGTTCTTGGCCTAAGGAGAAAGCTGCCCAAATACAGAGGCTGAAGACAGTAAGGTGAGTCAAGGGAACAGCTAGGACTCTAGTTTGTCTGGAATATAGAATGCGTGAAGCAAAGTAATATGAAATAAGCATGGCATGTTGGAGCCTGGTTTGAGAGGACTCTATCAAGTGAAGGAGTTTAAAGTTTATTCTTGAACAAATAAGAGGACAGAAAAGGCCATTAAGCCAGAGAGTGTTATGATCCATGTTGTATCTCAGGAAATTTATTTTGGTAGCTGTTTTTATGGATGGATTGAATAAGGGAGAGAACTAGAGACCATTCAGAGTCTATTATAATAGTCTGTGAAAGAGGAATCAGGTCCAGGACTAGGGTATGAGTAGAGAAAGCCTTTATTCCCTCATCTGTAAAATGGAGATGATAAGAAATTAGTTGGAGGAAGAGGAAGCAGTCCTGCACCATTCCCCCTCAACTCCCCCAACAATGATCTAAAAAGAATGTCAGATTGGGTAGGGACTGGAAAATTGAAGGAGAAACTACAGTGGATCATCTTTCTAGCCCAACTTTGCAAATTTGACCTACAGGCAAGTGAACAGTGAAGGAATTCTAAATCAGGGGTGGGCCTTGATCACTGACTCAGTGCTCAGAGCTCTGAGTGAGGCCAGAAGCTTGGAAATGTCTAGAGATGGAAAATAGCCCATAGCCCAGACCAGCAGCAGGGGGTCTGGGAGAATGAAATCAGTATCCACTGCTTGAGTATTGTGTCATCCAGAGCAGATCTTAGATTCAGTCCTCCACCTAGAACAGCAACACTGAGGGTTTTCCACAGGGTCCAGGATTGCAGACAACCTCCCAAGAGCTCAGCTAGATCACCAATGTAGGGTTTTCCAGTGCAGATCACTAGAAGAAAGAGTAAACAGAAAAAAAAAGATAAAGTGTTATTATGATAAAAGGAATGCCCAAGACAAAAACTCAGAAGGAGAAAAACTCCAAAAAGATCTAGAAATAAAAAGACAGCTTGCCCACAAGATCAATTAGAATTCCTAGGTGAAATTATACAAGAGCATTTTTTTAATTTTAGTAAAAATGAAATGAGGATGCTAGAGAAAAGAATTGGAAAAGAAATAAAAGTTATGGAGGAGAGATTTGGAAAGAGAATTAACAGCTTAGCAGACTCAAGTAACAGACTCCTTGAAAATTATAATAGACTAAGAAAAAAAAAGTTAATGGTTCCAAAAAACAAATTCAAAAGATTGAAAAAGATAGAAGAAAAAAATAAAAGAAAAAAACAAATTTGAAAGATTGAAAAAAACAGAAGAAAATGTAAGGTATATAACAACAAGAAAGATCTCTTAGAACCAGAGGACAAAGTGAAAAAGAAACAGATGAGATAATTTCCACTAACTTTCATTTTTATTCTCCCTCCCTGACCCACCCCAGGGTATTCCTCTTCCCCTCTTTTTCCATTCTTTTCTTAAGATCAAGATATTACAGAGCAATACCTACACTCTGACTAATTAGACTCCATTTATGACCTGTGGTGACGATATGGTTCAGAGGGAACACAGCTCCCTGTATTTGAATATATGCAGTTTATCCTTCTTTAGTACTTTATCATTGTTCATTGCTATTTATCTTTTGATGCTTCTCTGAACTCCTACATTTAAACTTCAAAGTTTCTATATAGCTCTGGTCTTCTCATCACGAATGCTGGGAAATCCTCTGTTTTCTTAAAGATTCATTTTTCACCTATAAGATTATACTCAGGTTTGCTGGTTAAGTTATTCTTTGCTATAACCCTAAATCCTTTGCCTACTTGGAATATTCTCTGCTCTTTCATAATGGTGGCTGCTAAATCATGTGTCATCCTTATTGTGGCCTCTCAGTACTTCAATTCTTGCTTTCTAACTGTTGGTGGTATTTTTTCTTTGACCTGAAAGCACTAGATTTTGGCTATAATGTTCCTGGGAGTTTTTATGTTGGGGTTTCTTCCCATTTCCACTTTGCCTGCTGGGTTCTAAGGAATCTGGGCAGTTTTCTTTTTAGTTTTCTTGAAATGTGATGTCTAATCTCATTTTGGGGTCAATGGCATATGGTAGTCCCGCGATTCTTAAATTTCCTTTCTCCTCCATCTGTTTTCTAGGTCAATTGTTTTTGCTATGAGAAAACTTACATTTTCTTCTACTTCTTCAGTCTTTTGACTCTGAAAAATATTTTTTTCTTGTATCATGTAGTCATTGGCTTCTATTTGGTCCATTCTAATTTCCAGAGAATTTGTTACTTGGGCATGGTTTTGCCCCTTTTCTGCCAAACTGTTAACTTCCTTTCCAATTCTTTCTTCTGATGCTCTCATTTCTTTTCCAAATTTTCCCTCTAGCATTCTCAATTCAATGATAAAATCATTTTAAACTTTTAAAAACTCTTCCTTCATCTCTTCCAGAAATCTCCACTGAATTTGTGCCCAAGCTGTGTTTTTCTTCAAGGCTTTTGCTTACAGATGTTTTGCAGTCATTCTCTTCTTCCAGATTTATGTCATGAGAGTCCCTGTCACCATAATAGATTTTTTTATGGTGGGATTATGTTTTTGTTTGCTCATTCTACCACCTACTTCCTGACTTAAGACTTGACATTAGGGCTGGACTCTGTGCACTTCTGTAGGGAGGATCTAGGTTGATGTTGTTGCTGCTTTCTTGGGGCATTAAGTGTTGTGTTATTCCAGGGTCTTGGGGATGGCTCAAGCTGGGGACCCGCAGGCTTTCAGTACTTGCAAAGTAGTCTGGCCCAGAGCAAAGAATTATTACTGCCACCTTGGTTTGAGTTTTACAAGTTTCTGACCTGGGTTTGGGTCTGAGCAACAGTAGACTACTGCTGGATTCAGCCACTGCTAACCAGTTGGGAACCTCTGCTGATTCAATGACTGACTTCAGGATCTTCTTTGTTCTTGGATTCCTGCCCTGGTTATTCTTCTACAGGCTGGGCTAGATGCTGGAACTGAGATCTAGCTCTGCTCCTGGGGTCTGAGCCACACCACTGTTGCTTGCTTCTAAACTTGCTCCTTCCTCCCTGCCCAGGGTCTCCCACTGCTCCCTAACCAGGAACTCCATCAAAGGACTCATGTCTTCGTTTCATTTCACCCTGGATCTGTGACCCAGAACTGGGTAGTGGATGACATTGCTGCCAATTGTCACTTGCCCTTGTTATAGTGCCCTGATATGGGCTTGAGACTTCCACTTGCCCTAGTGCACTGCCTCTCCTAGGTGCTGGAGCGGTTTTTATAGGGTGTATTCTGCAGGGGGTCCTATCCCCAGTGTCTGCAGACCCTTCTGTTAGAAAATTACTTCTTGTGACTTTTTCTTGGATTATCCCATCAGGCTTTGGTCTGATGCATTTTCTAAGTCTATTTAGAGGAGTTTTGGAAGGAGCTTGTTTTACTGCCAACCACCACTCCATCATCTTGGCTCTTCCCTCTCAAATCATTCTCCAGTTGAAAAAATTTTTGAAGGAATTAATAGATAGTTCTCTATAGCCACATAAAGTACTCTAAATATGCTAATAGAGAAACACATATTAAAGCATCTCTGAGGTTCTATCTCACACCATCAGATTCGAAAAGTTAACACACACACACACACACACGCACACACACAAAGAAAATGACACATTGGAACAGTTATGGGGAAAATATGTACGTTGGTGCACTCTTGGTGGAGCTATGAATTGGTCCAGCCATCCTGAAAAACAATTTGAAATGATGTCCCCATATTTATGAATCTGTGTATACCCTTTGACCCAGAAATACTGATACTAAGTAGAAAAGGTCCTGTATATACAAAATACATAGCAAATCTTTTTGTGCTGTCAAAGAACTGAAAATGAAGGAGGTGCGCATCACTTGAGGAATGTCTGAACAAATTGTGATTTATGAATGTAATGGAATACTATTGAACCAATAAGAAATAACATAAGGGTGGTTTCAGAGAAACCTGGGAAATGTTGTAGACTGATGCATACTGAAGTGAGCAGAATTTGGAGGTTAATGTATACTATAGCATCAACATTGTTCAAATGAACAGTTTTAAGGGGAAAGCAGCAAATGTTGGAGTGGATATGGGAAAACTGAGACACTTATTCACTGTTGGGAGAATTTTGAACTGATCTAACCATTTTGGAGAGCAATCTGGATTTATGCCCAAAGAGTTATTGAACTGTCTATACCCTTTGACCCAGCAATACCATTATTAGGTCTGTTTCCCAAGATGATTAGGGAAAAAGTAAAAGAACCTATATGTTCTAAAATATTTATAGAAGCTCTCTTTGTGGTGGCAAAGAACTAGAAATTGTGGGGATGCCTGTTAAATGGGGAATGGCTGAACAAGTTGTGGTACATGATCCTGATGGAATACTACTGTGTTATAAGAAATGATGAACTTGATGATCTTAAAGAACATAGATGGACTTGCACAAAATAATGAAAAGTGAAATGAGCAGAACCAAGAGAATGTTGTATATAGTAACAGCAATATTGTTTTAAGAATGACATTGAGAGACTAAGTCATTTTGACTATTATTAATATTCAAATTAACTATAATGGACATATAAAGAAAGATGCTATTCACATCCAGAGAAAGAACTGATAAAGAGAAGCATGGATAGAATGATTTCACATAGATATACATATATGTGTCTAATGGTAGCCATCTCTATGGTGGGGTGGGAGAGAGAAGAAAAAAAGAGGAAAAAGGTGACATAACTAATATATATTTAAAAGGAATAGCAAGTTGTTCATAATAGATTTGTAGTTTCATATGCTATGCTGCTGTATTATGGAAATGCTTCTTTTATTTCTTGAGTTCAAAATTAATAAAAAAGAAAATGAAAACTTTGAAAGACTTAAGAACTCTGATCAACATAATCATCAATCAGAGCCCTGGGAATAGAATGCTTCCAGCCTGGTATCCTCACTCATCACTTGCGCAGCATCCCTTGTGGAGACACAACCTGGCAACTGTCCTGTAGTGCTACCACCATATCTATTAAAGACTTAGAAAAGAAAATTATTTCCACTAAAGTCCTTAGCACTGTCAACATCAGAAATTGATATAATTTTATTGGAGGAAATGATATCAAAGAAGAATAACTGACATTTGTTTTGCCACTGCTCCCTAAGTAGAATGGGACCTTTCCATAAACTTTCCATGTATGTTATTTTCCCCATTAAAATGTGAACTCCTTGAGAGCAGGAGCTGTTCTACCTTTCTAGTGTATATCCAGGACTTCACATAGTGCTTTGCACATAGTAAGTATTAATAAATACACATTCATTCATTCATGATTCCAGAAGATCTATGGTGAAACAATCTACCCATCTTCTGACAGAGAAATGAAGGACTAAAATACAGAGTGAGATACACATTTGTGGTCAATATGGAAATTTGTGATTATTTGTTATGAGGATTTTTTTCCAGTGTTGAGAGAGAAAGATATAAAGGAAAAAATAAATACTTAACATTTCATTTTTCAAAATGGAGATAATACTTTTCTTATGAACAAGAATGTAAAAAATGTTGTAGGAGATCATTGTGCCCATATCCGTCCAGACTGCACTTACCACCTTATCATTGGGATGGCATAGGAAGAGGAAAGGGGTAGTTCTCTTGCTCTTAGGTGATTCTATCTAAGAATAGAGAGTAGCTTACAATTTTCTAACAATTTAAGATTTACAATGTACTTCCTGATCACGCTGTGAGGTAGATAGTACAAGTGCTATTGTCTCCATTTTATAGATGAGGGAACAGGCTTAAAAGAAAGGTCATTAAGTGTCAGAGCTAGGATTTGAATCCAGGTCTTCAGAATTCAGCACCTCTTTTATTCCCACACATTCCTGTCCATGAGCTAGTTCTACTTCATTCTTCTCTTATGAACAAATACTGTTTCTTAGAAGTAATGTAAAAAGTTTTCAGTCATGTCCAACTCTTCATGAAGACTGAACACTATTGAACAACAATAAATAATTCATGCCAAAGGAGAGCTAGGATAGTAACTATGAAAGAGGAGAGAAGGGAATAGAATAAAATGTTGTATCATGTAATTATCCATGTTTGTTTACTTCCTGTTTATTAAACTCTAAGCTTTACCAGAGCAAAGACTTCATCTTATCTAAACTTTGAACATAATCCTAAGCATATAGCTGTTTGTACTCCAAACACAATGCCACTTAACAAATGTTTTCGGATAAGTGAATGAATGAATGGGTACATCACAGAAAGATCCCGATTCTTGGAGTAGAATTAGGATGAGGAAAGTGTGTGTATGAAACTTCTTCTTTCACCTGATGAGATCAGGTCTTTCCTTCTACTTTTCAGATTACTGGATGAAACAGGAAGAGAAAAATAGAGGAAAAGAGAAACTGGGAGGCATTTCTCTTCTAGAGAAACTCAGATTTCTAGCTGGGTATCCTTTTGTAAAAATGTCTACTATAACAAAGAAATTGGGAATATGGTGTGGTTTTATATAGTAGGTTTCCTTCTAAGAAGCAGTATTTGTTCATAAGCGAGTCACCCAAGAGCAAGAGAACAGATATAGTGAAACAGAGACAACAAAGGAAAAAATTAGCTTTGGAGTCAGAGGATCTGAATTCAAATTCTGACTCTGTCATTAACTATAACTTCGGGCATGTTACCCCCTGGACCTTGGTTTCCTCCTTTGTAAAATGAAGGGATTGGGATGGGTGGTCTCTGTGGTGGCCCTCTGGGACCTCAGCTCTAGGCCTAGGATCCTCTCATTCTCTAAGGCATCTAAGGAAGTTGGTCTGACACACGTTGAGTTTCAGGTGCTAGTTGCACATCCAAGGACAGAGGTCCTATATACAGTGGGCAGTGTAAAGCTGCATGCTGGTCAGGATAGAGGCTGGACCTAGCAATATAGATGTGAAAGTCCTCTTCATAGAAGTGGTGATAGCTGAAGCTATGGGTGCAGAAGGGAGAAAGTACATAAAGAAAAGGGAAAATTTTACTTGCTGGGAGGGAGGAGTTTGGAGGTGGGGGTCTGGGATATCTGAGGTGCCAAAAGGTGAGAGTTGTCGGAAGATAACTGCAGAACAAAAGCACCTGTAAAGGAGTCCAACTACAGCTCTGTTCTCTCTCCTTCACCAACCTGCCTGCAATTTTAAATTTCACAGTGAATTAAGAAGTGATAATTGCTCCACAAACAGCATGGGTTCAGGTATTCTTTCTTTAGAAGTGGTGGCTAATAAAAGGCTAGGACCTAAAGAAAGCATTCCTTTATCAGACAGTCAGAGCTGGAAGGGGCAACAAATGTGGAGCAGTCCCTTCACCCTCAAAGAGCTGATATTCTATTGGAAAGAAACATTTTCAGTCAATCAATAGGCATTTATTAAGCACCTGATATGTGCCAGGCACCATGCTAGACATTAAGGATACAAATACAGAAAATGGTGCTGTCTCTGTTCTCAAGGAGCTTAGGTTATGCAGAAAAGTACATACAAGATGGGGAAGGAAACAAACTTTTATATAGCACTTACTATGTAAGTGCGTGCCAGCGCACTGCCCTAAGCTCTTTACGAATATCTCATTTGATCCTCACAACAATCCTGGGTGGTAAGTACCATTTTACAATTGGAGAAACTGAGGCAAACAGAAGTTAAGTGACTTTCCTGGGCTCACACATGTAATAAATGTATGTGATTGGATTTGAACTCAACTTCCTGACTCCAAGCCCGGTGCTCTTTCCAATTGCCCTGTGGGCCTCCTATATATGCAAAATAGATAAAGTGGGGGCAGATAGGTGGTGCAGTGGATACAGCCCAGGCCCTGGAGTCAGGAGGACTTGAGTTCAAATCCAGCCTCAGACACATAACACTCACTAGCTGTGTGACTCTGAGCAAGTCACTTATCCCTAATTGCCTCAACAACAACAAAAAAAAGATACAAAGTAATTTCTGGAGACAAGGAGAATCTACTAGTAAATGAATGCACATGTTGAACCATGGGGATATCTGGATAGACTTCTTAGAAGAAATGAGTTTTGAGCTGAGTTTTGGAGGAAACTAAAGATTCTAAGAGGGAGAGATGAGGAAATAATCTATTACCAGCAAGTGCAAAGTCATGGAAATGGGAGGTGGAATATCATGTACAGGGAACAGCAAATAGGTCTTCTTGTCTAGATTCTAGACTCTATATGAAATGTGTGAAGAAGAACCACATACAATAATCTTGGAAAGGTAGGGTAGAGCCAGATTGCAAAGGGTTGTAAAAGTCCAACAGAAGGGTTTGTATTTTATCCTCAATACAAGAGCTAGCCTTTGTAGCTTCTTGAGTAGGGGACTGACATAGTCAGACTGATGTTTTATAACAATCAATTTGTCAGCTGCTTTGAGGATGGATTGGAATCAGGAGAAACTAGTCTAGGAGACAAATCAGGAGGATATCACAGCATTCCAGGGTGAGAGGTGATGAGGTAGTGAACTTAGGTGGTGTTTCGGTGAATAAAGAGAACAGGATTGATGCAGAAACCATCATGAAGGTAAAATTGGCAAGAATTGGAAACTGACTAGATTTGTGTGCAGCAAGCCTGAGGAGTTGAGAATAACACTAAGGTTATGAACCTGGATGAATAGAATAATACTGTTCCCATCAACAGAAATAGGGAAGTTAGAAAGAAGAGAGGGTTTAAGAAAAAATATGAGTTCCACTTTGGATATGATGAGTTTAAAATGCCCATAGATTATTTAGTTGGGAATGTCCAGTAGGTAGCTTGTAATGTTGGACTGGAATTCAGGTGAGAGATTAGGGATGAATATACAGATTTGGAAGATATGATCATTGAACCCATGGGAGATGGCGAGATTAAGATAAAGAGGGAGAGAAGAGAAGAAGCCCAAGACAGAGATTTGGTGCCCACTCCATGTGGTTTGGTACATGGATGAAGATCCAGCAAAGGTTATTAAGGAGTGGGCAAACTAATTGGAAAACCAAGGAAAAGGAGTGTCATTAAAAACTAAAGAAGGAATGTCTGGGAGGAAGAAGTGAGGAACATAAAATGTCCATGTCAATTCAATTCAACCTAACACATTTATGCTTGTTGAATCAAAGCTATTTGTTTCTCTTTTTTTTTCCTTTTTGCTCTTTTAAAAAATCCTTTTCTTTATTTATGTGTAAATTAGCTTTTAAATAATTTACCCATCCCTTCCACTATCCTTAATTGAGACAATTAAGAAAAAACAAACCACCAAAAGTAAAGTCCTCAATGTATACCTTCCTAGTCTAGCAAAACAATTCTTTGCATTAACCATGCCCCAAAATGTGTCTCTTTCTGCATTTTAAATTCTTCACCTCTATCATCATCAGGAGATGAATAGGATATTTCATTTTCATTCTTTTTCACAGTTTATCATTTCATTGATCACAGTTCTAGAGTCTTTCAAAGAGTCTTTGTTTTTCCTTGTGATGATGTTATAACTGTATAAATTTTTCTATCTCTAATCACATCAGTTTATAAAGGTCTTCCCAGTTTCCTCTGAAGTTGTACATTTCAGCACTTCTTAGGGGACAGTAATATTACATTTATATTCTACCATTTGTTTATTCATTCCAAATAGAAGGATATCCCCTTAGTTTCCAATTTTGAGCTACCATGAAAAGAGATGATACAAATATTTTTGTCCATATGAGTTCTTTTTCTTTTTCTTTGATTTTCTTAGGGCATAAGCATAGTAGTGGTATAATTGGGTCAAGGGATATAAACAGTTTGGTAACTCTTGGGGCTTGGCTCTATATTGCTTTCCAGAATGGCTCATCCAATTAATTCAAAACTCCATCAATAGTGCATTAGAATATTTGTTTTTCCACAGCTCCTCTAACACTCATCATTTTCTTCTCACCATCTTTGCCAGTCTGATAAGTATGAGATGGAACCTCAAATTTGTTTTAAATCATATTTTCTAATTGTAATTGATTATAGCTCTGATTTCTTCTTTTTGAAAACTTGTTGTTCATATCCTTTGGCCACTTGTTTATTGTGAAATAATTCTTAGTCTTATAAATTTGAATCAATTCCTCACATATCTTGGAAATGAAACCTTTACCAAAGTTATTTGTTTCAAAGATTTTTTCCCTCAGTTACCTATTTCCCTATTGATTTTTACTAAATTAGATGTTTGTGCAAAAATTTTTAATTTCATATGGTTGAAATTGTCCATTTTTTCTTGTGTCATTCTTTCTATGACTTAGTTATGAATTCTTCCCCTATCTTTAGATGCAAAAGGTAATTTTTTCTTGTTCTTCTGATTTGTGATGTGATCTTTTATATCTAAGTCATATATCCATTTGAAACTTTTCTTGGTGTATGGTATGAAATGTTAGCCTAAACCTAATTTTCCTAGCAGTGAATCATTTTCTCAGTAACTTAGGTCTTTGGGCTAAAGTAGCCCGGCCACAGCCTTAAGGAAGTCTTGGCTGGGGCTGGACCTGGGTGCTCAGGTAGGGCATGCTAAAACTTCTTCAAATCTCTAGGGTACCTGCTTTCTACCCTCTGCACTTTTACCTCAATCTACCCAGTATTATCTATTCCAGAATATTTGCAGGCCTTAAGGGATCCCTCTGTGGATTCCTAGGTTGGATAGGGAACTCTAGAAATTATTCTTTCTCAATCTTAGTGGAGTGGTGCATCTCTAAACCCTGATAGGGTGTTTGTAAGGGATCTGGGATCCTCTCTATGTCCTAGCATACCACCATCTTTCCATAATCACCCTGGAACAGGGTCTTAGGAGTTTATATTTGATCCTAGAGGAAAGAGGAAGTCATTGGCATTTATTCAGTAGTGTGAGTGATTCCTACAATTTTGGAAAATCATTTTGGTACCTGGCAGACAGAATAGAATTAGGAAGAGACTTGAGATCTGAAGCCCAACTGGAAAACTATTCCAATAGTCCAGGTAAGAGATGATGAGGGCATGAAGTAGGATGTGGATGTGTGACTGAAGAGAAGGGGACATATTTGAGAGACATTATGGGAACAGAAATTATACAATTTAGCAACTGATAAGATATGTGGGGCAAAAGTGAAGCACTGAACACAAAATTTCAAATCTTGATGACTCAAACCATAGTGGTGCCCCTCATTAATAATAGGGAAATTCAGAAGAGTGGTAGGTTTGGGTATAAAGATGATGAGTTCTGTTTTTGGACATGTTGAGTTTAAAATGCCTGAAGAATATCTAATTGAAGGTGTTCAACAGGTGGTCAGTGATTTTAGACTGGAACACTGGAGAGAAGTTAGAGTTGGATAAATAAAGCTGAGAATTATCAGTATAGGTATGACAATTAAATCCATGAGAGCTGATGGGATCACTAAGCTAGATAGAATAGAAGGGGGGAAGTCCAGGACAAAACCTTAGGGGCAGGTGTGTGCTGGTAAATATTTAACAATCAGCTCTCTGAAAAAATGCAAAACATTCTTTAAAATTTAATCTGCATTATTAACATTTCCCTCATAACTTTCTTAAGCATAGACAACCAACATAACAATAAATAAAACTGATTTGTAGCATTTAATAATTTCTGAGACATAAAATTTCACACTGAAACTTTAACAAATGCTCTCTATAGCCAGTCTGTGATGGCTCCAGTATACCTCTACTTAGGGGATATGCACAGTTAGTGAGTATGATACAGATGGAGATCTCTCAAAGGAGACTGAGTCATCAAACAAGTAGGAAGAAAACCAAGAAAAAGCAGTGTTACAAAAACCCAGAGAGTTGGAACACTAATGTAATGTTGGTGGAGTTGTGAACTGATCCAACCATTCTGGAGAGCAATTTGGATCTATGCCCAAAGGGCTATAAAACTATGCATACCTTTTGATCCATCAATATCACTACTAGGTCTGTATTCCAAAGAGATCATAAAAAAGTGGAAAGGACCCATGTGTACAAAAATATTTATAGTAGCTCTTTTTGTGATGGCCAAGAATTGGAAATTGAGGGGATGCCCATCAATTGGGAAATGGTTTAACAAATTTTGGTATATGAATGTAATGGAATACTATTGTGCTATAAAAAATGGTGAACAGGCAGATTTCAGAAAAACCTGGAAAGACTTATGTGAATTGTTGCTGAGTGAAGTGAGCAGAACCAGGAGAACATTGTACACAGTAACAGCAACATTGTGGGATGACCAACTTTGATAGACTTAGCTCTTCTCAACAATACAATGATCTAAGTCAATTCCAAAAGACTCATGATGGAAAATACTATCCATATCCAGAGAAAGAACTATGGAGTCTGAATGCAGATTGAAGCATACTACTTTCTCTTTTTATTTTCTCTCTCATGGTTTTTCCCTTTTGTTCTTATTCTTCTTTCATAACATGACTATTGTGGAAATATGTTTAATATGATTATACATGCATAGCAATTTGGAATTCAAAATCTTATAAAAGTTAATGTTGATAATTAAAAATTAATTAATTAATTAAAAAAAAACAGAGAGGAGAGATATCCAGGAGGAAAAGATGGTCAACAGTTTCAGACATTGCAGAGAAGTCAGAAGAATGAGGATGATAAAAAAGATTCAATTTCTCATTTGATAGGTCATTAGCAATTCTGGATAGAGAAATTTCAGCTAAACAATGTTAGGAAGCCATATTGCAGACAGTTCATATGAAAGCAAGAAGAGAGGAAGTAAAGGAAGAAAATGTAGATGGTTTTTTCAACAGTTCAGCTGAGAAGATGGAAGGAGAAATAAGATGATAGAAAGTATGGTAGGATCTTGGGGTTTTTTTTTAAAGGATGAGACTTGCTTATGTTTGTAGGCATCAGGGAAGGGAGCAGTAGATGATGAGATAGTGAAGATTAGATAACAGGATTAATAGTAGGAATAATCTTCTAGAGAAATAGAAAGGGATAGGATACAAGGTAAAGATGGAGGGGTTTCTTCATCAGAGAGTGTAATGAAGGAGAATATCATAAATGAAGATGTCAGAGTGATGGGAGAGGAGAGTAGAGGGAGCTCCCATCAAATGTCCCTAATTTTTTCAGTGAAGTATGAGGGGAGAGCTTCAGCTGAGAAGGCTTAGGGATTCTCTTCCTTGGCTTTCCAATGACTTGAGGAATCTCTCCAAGGAGCAGCTAGTTGGTGCAGAGGATAGAGTGCCTGCCCAGAAGTCAGAAAGATGAGTCTTCCTGAGTTGGATCTAGTCTCAGACACTAGTTGTGTGGCCCTGGGCAAGTCACTTAACCCTGTTTGCCTCCATTTCCTCATCTGTAAAATAAGCCAGAAAAGGAAATGGCAAACCACTCCAGTACAGTTGCCAAGAAATTTCCAAATAGGGTCACAAAGAGTCAGACATGACTGAAAATGACCGAACATCAACTGCTGTCAGAAGGCTTACATTTAATTCCTTCCTCCAAAGCTTAACTAGCTATAAGTCCTTGGACAAATCACATCACCTCCCTGGGCCGTAGCTTCTATATTTTTAAATAGGGTTAATAAAGTTTGATAACATCCAATGAGCTCAACAGGAAGCAGACCATAGAAGGTGCTCTCTCTCCTCCTCCCTCTCCCCCTCCTCTTTCCCTTCTCCTTCCCTTCTTTCCCTATCCCCCACCTCAACCTGCTCATCTGGTTGCTGTCTCATACCACTTGGATGAACATGGAGTTACTAGTTACATTCTTTCCAATAAGGTGAAACTCTATATGTTTTAACCATCTGCCCTGCCTCTGCACCCTCTGGCCCACTGAACCTCATCATTTTCCCTGTCCCTATGATCTCCATATACCACCCCACCCACCCACTGCCAATGTGCTCTAAGGATCCTTGGACTGTGCCATCAAACCTGAAGATGCTTGCTTAGGATTCCTGGGCCTTTCCATGTACCCTGCAACTGACCCTTCTTACATTTATGGTCTTTCTCCATTAGAATGTAAGATTTTTGAAAGCAGAGGCTATCTCACTTTTCAACTCGTATTTCTAATACTTAGCACAGTGCTTAGGATTTAATAAATGTTTTTTAATTCAATCATTCATTCATTTATTCACTACATACTTCAAAGAGTTTTGAGGAAAGTGCTTTGTAAACTTCAAACAACTACAAAAATGTGATATGTAGTTGTTATTGTTATCACATTCTCATCTTTTTGGATGGGGTTCAGAAAGAAACAGACTTGAAACAAGTCAATATCCAATTGTTATTCGTTAATATTCAATATCCAATGCACTATTGCATGGATGGGTAAAATAACTGTCTTTTGTAGTTGAATAAAAGCATTAGCATGTGAGTTCCCCTTCTAGGGTTTCATTGAAGGCATACTCAGTGCAGCTTCAATAGCAGACAGAGCAACAAGAGTGATAGCTGTCATACTTCAGCCTGGGCCCATGTGATTTTGATCCCTTTGGCCAGGTCTCTTTTAAAGCTTTCCATTTTAAGTAGATCATGAGTATTTGGGAAAGCAATATATTTTTTAACTTGATGATGATGATGTAAACTAGTGGTGCTGTAGATAGATTGCTGTCCTTGGAGTCAGGTACTTCAGGTACTTCTGAGATGTGGACCTTGGACAAGTCACTTAACTTAAACTCAGTTTCCTTATCTGTAAAACAGGAGAAATAATAGCACCTACCTTCCATGGTTGTCGTGAGGATTAAATGAGATAATACATGTAAAACACTTTGTAAACCATAAAGCACTGTATAAATGTTAGGCATTATCATTTTGATGATCTCATTTTCATCTTTTCTGATGAAGTTCAGAGAGAAATAGTCCTGAGATAAGTCATTTTCCTGACAACAGGATAGCAACAGAGACTAGTCCTGTGAATTCATTGGTATAAGGAACTTCTAGGTGAGGAAATTCTCTCCCCTGATAGAGGTCAGCACCTTCTCAGCACCTTCTCTTCTTAGAGAGTTGCTAGAGCCCTGACAGTTAGGTGACTTACTTCTCCAAGGTTGCACAGCAAACACATGTCAGAGGTGGGACCCGAACCCAAGTCTTCCTGGCTTCCAGATCAGCTCTCTACCTACTATACCTTGGCTACTGTTATTCTTTAATATTTAATTTTCAAAGCATGATTGTGCAGGTGGATAAAATGACTACTTTTGCAGTTGAATAAAAGTATTGGAATTTAAGCTTATCTCCTGTAGACTCACTGAAAACATCTTCAGGACAATCCCAATAGCAGATAGGGTGATGTGGAGGAACAGAAAGAAAAGGGGAAGAGGAGGGGAAAGAGGAGAAGAAGTAAGAGGAGGAGGAGGAGGAGGAAGAGGAGAGAAGAAGAGGAGGAGGAGGGAAGAGGGGGAAAAGGAGGAGGGGAAAGGAGGAAGAAGAGGAGGAGAAGAAGGAAGAGAAGGAGGAGGAAGAGGAGAAGGTTGAGGGGAAAGGAGATGGGAAGAGGGGGAAGAGGATGAAAAGGGAGGAGAGAGGAGAGAGGAGTGGGAAGAGAAGGAGATTGAGGGGAAGGAGGAGAAGGGAAGAGGAGGAGGAAGAGGGCTGAAAGCTGGAAGGACCCAAGCAAACTACCCCCCTGACACAGTCCATTGGGCCCCCTGGAGGACATGACATTTCTGGGCATCAGGGCTCTTACAGATAAGCACCACTGGGCCAGGACGATTTGTGAAATCAAAATGTGTGGCTGTGATAGAGATGTGGCATTTCAGTCTATTGATCAATGACACAAGAAGTAAAACACAAGGATAAAAATGCATTGGGAGGTCATGTTGTCAGAGGCAAATAGAGGCTTCTGCTGTCTGTTTTGAAGAGAGAGAGAGAGAGAGGGAGGGAGGGAGAGCAGCTACAAAGCAAGAAGTAAATTGCATCTAAGGATTTATATTGGTTTTTAAAGGTTTAAGCCTCACTGTCACTGGAAAAAAGGAATTCAGGAACTTTTAATATTCTCTGGATTGGTCTTGTACTATATGCATAAGGAAGGAGGCTGATCGGGAGAATTTCTCACTTGACAGGCAAAGGGTATGTTTCTGTTTGTCTGCAGACAAGGCAAAGGATTGGGATCTCAGCAAACATTCCAGCTGTACACCATTAGGGTGACAACTTTCTGTATATGTGCAAGACAGACCACATGCCTGCTTCTCCCCATTGCAATTCCCTCCCCTCCCCTGGTGACCCAGTTGTTAGCTTTCTTGTCAGTGAAACAGCCAATATAGATGGTTTTTCTCCATGAGTGTCACTCAGGACCTAAAAGACCTAAGAGTGTGCCAGTCTGGCTTCAAGGTGTCTGTGCACCCGACCTCTAATGTATTTGCCAGGAAGGACTAAAAAGAAAGTGCCATAGATAACCAAAGAGACCAAAGGATTGGAAGCTGGAAGAGACCATAGAGAGCACGCAGCCTAACACTCCTTCATTTTGCAGAGAAGACAGCTGAGGCCCAGGTCAGTCAAAAGTTTTGTTCAGCCTAAAATCAGACAGGTAGTAAGCAAAAGTGCTGAGATTTAAACCTAGGTCTTTCATCTCCAAAACCAGTGTTTTATTCCCCTCCCCAAGGGCTCAAATATGATGTCAATGAGATGAAAGGGGATGAATATTGACCAGGAGTCTGCAGACCTGGTTCATAAATAATAGCTCACATTTAAATAGGGCTCGAAGGTTGACAAAATACCTTACATACATTATCTCATTTGGTCCTTATAACAACTCTTTCTGTTTTCTATATAAGGAAACTAAGGGTCCAGAGAGATTAAGGGGCTTTCTGAGGGTCCCATAATTTGTAAGTGCCTAGACACACAAATTCATGAATCATTCCATATTTACAAAAATTCTCAATGAAAAAAAGGTTCAGGGTCCAGACACAAGAGCTGGGTAGTCTCACTGTCCTCTGCAGGATGATCAGACCACATCTGTATTATTACATTAGTTCTAAGTATCTCATAAAAACCTTGACAAATGAAAACAAGCCCAGAGGAGATTGACCTGGATAGGGAGGATACTGGACACCATGCCATATGCACCTATGTAAAAGGAGTTAGTCTGCTTTCCTTAAAGCACTTAAATTCAAAGCAGGATTTGAATCCATGTCTTCCTGACTCCAACTCTAGTGCTCTCATGTTGGAAAATGCCATGGCCTCTATGAATTAGAGATGTAATGGAAAATTTCTTCCCCTCTTTTAGTCTCATTTTCCTCAAGTATAAAATGAAAATCTCAGACAAATCCTCTCAAACATCCCTTCCAGCTCCATCATTCTGTGACCTGTGATTCTATGATTGACTGACTAATTTTTAAAATATATATATATTTTTTTAATTAAAAAGTTTGTGATCTTGGTGACTTTTCTGACTTAGTTTGAAGCACAGCACAGAGGAGGAGGAAGAGGAGGGAGGATACACACAGCAGTGAAGGGAGCATTGGTCTCTAAACCTGGAGTAACTGGGAGAAAGGGAATTGGGGTTTTATAAATTATTTACAAGCCTGCTGCCACCATACTATAAAGGGAGCACAGCCATAGCTTTCCCATGGCAAATTGAAAGGGTTTTGGTCTTGGGCTTCCTTTACTCGGTCTAGGAGGTAGAATTATATGGGTTTAGTTTAGGAAACAGCAGGGAAACAAGGTAGAAAAAGAAGGGGCAGAGGCATGTAGGTGGAGGAAATGACATAACAAAATTCTAGCCACATTGAGGATGATAATAATAATATTAATGATGATGACAGATTAATTACTGATACATTCGGAGCCAGCCTTAGAAGGCTAACAAATGTGCTAAAGGAATGCCTGTTTTCATCTCAAAGGGATGTTTATAAGGTCTTTGATTGCAAAAGGATAGGGTGTACCCCTTTAGTAGACTACTAGCTCAATAAGAGCCAATAATTAGACATGGAAGTGCCCCCCCCCCAAAAAAAATAAGTTAATGCTTTAGGTTGCCTTAAGAAAGGCCCAGGGTCACGCTCACTTTGGCAGCACATATACCAAAATTAGAATGATAAAGAGAAGATTAGCCATGGCACCTATGCAAGGATGACACACAAATTCATGAATCATTCTGTATTTACAAAAATTCTCAATGAAAAAAAAAGGTTCAGGGTCCAGACACAAGAGCTGGTAGTCTCACTGTCCTCTGCAGGATGATCAGACCATATCTGTATTATTACATTAGTTCTAAATATCTCATTTGATGAAAAACCTTGACAAATGAAAATGAGCCCAGAGGAGATTGACCTGGGTGGGGAGAATACTGGACACTATATCATAAGTACCTATGAAAAAGGAGTTAGTCTGCTTTCCTTAAATAATAAAGGACTTAGAAGGGACATAGTAGCTGTCTTGAAGTAACTAAAGAGTTGACCTGTGGAAAAGAAATTAGGCTTGTTCTGCTTGCCCCCAGAGAGAAAAATGAGGAATAACAGGTGAAAATTATAGAAAGGCAGAAAAGTAAAGCTCTGCGAATGGGGAATAGGCTATTTTAGGAGGTCACTGGTCAACCCCACTACTGGAGGGTTGCTCCAGTAAGTTGCTCCAGGAGGCTGCCTGATTAGTCGTCAAACATGCTTTATAGGGGAGTCTTATTCAGATATACATTGTAATAGGTCCCTTCCAACTCTGAGATTCTTTGATTTTGTGACCTTGAAACCCATATGGAAATTTGTTAAGAGAAAGGTAAACATCACAGTCCAATTTAGACCTGCCAATAGTAAATTAGGAAAGTTCACCATCAGACTTCTCCCCAATACCATGGCCTTCGTAGTCATGTTTCTGACCATCTGCTGTCATAGAATCACAGCTTTAGTGCTACAAGTGATCTCAGAAATCATCTAGTCAGGCATGCTGATTTTATAGATGAGGAAACTGATGTCCAGAGAGGTTAAGTTATTTGCCCAAGGTCGTACATAGCAAAACATCACACAATAGAAAAGAGGTGGGCTCTACTCAACTATTTCTCTAAGGAACATGCCTTAGCTCTCTCCTTTGTTTGTGATGGAACCATGTGCTATTTCATGACTCGTAAGTAATTAGTGACCTGTGAGACTATAATTACTCCCGACCAAGTGATCTGGGTGTTTATTGGACTTGGATCAGTGTCTCCAATCTGTTGATTTGATTTCACAAAGAATCACATCGCAATCACTGTACCCTCTGCCTCCTGCTCAGCAATAGATAATAGAGCAATCTTTAAATATAGCAAGCAGCCTAAGGTCTGAAATGCTCTCATAGGAATAAAAAACACACCAATGGCTCCATGGCAACAATGGAAATGTGTATTATGTTACCTTGAATCCTCAAGGAGAGAAACATGCTGATTGAATTCCATGGCTCCCTGGCCAGGCAAAGACAAACATTTAGAACAAGGACAGTCTAAAGCCCACCTTCCATAGAGAGAGCCAAGGAATGTCCCTCCCAGTGTGGTAGGGATTGGAAAGGGGAGTCATCAGTACCTGTTCACTCAACCATACATCACCTAGGGAAACATGGCACGTCTTAAGAGGGTAGCCCCACTCTTATACTGAGAATAATGCCATCTATAGGGTTAAATCATTCTGTCCTTGGAAATGGAAAAGAGGCAATTTGTGTCCAGTCCTCCCTTCGAGTCTATGTAAAATTAAAAAAGCAACTAGTTGTGTTTTACTGTGAAAGATATAGGCTGGCTTATTTAAGATGAAGTGTCAAGTACATCTAAGTTTGGATTATGTGAAAGACTCTGAACTCTCCCTGGGGGAATATATTTAGACTAATGCAATTAATGACAAAAGATTCTTAGGTGACTCTCCCAAAATATCCATACCTTCTGGCTTGAAGCTGTCACTCAGAGTGAAAAATCCTGTGTTTCTTTCTGGGTGGTGCAGCAGCTAGGTGGCGCAGTGGATAGAGCACCGACCCTGGGATTCAGGTGGACCTGAGTTCAAATTCGGCCTCAGGCACATAACACTTACTAGCTGTGTGACCCTGGGCAAGTCACTTAATCCCATTGCCTAGCCAACAACAACAACAAAAAAAAAAAAAAAAAAAAAGAAAAGAAAAGAAAGAAAGAAACCGGCCAGGTGCCCAGGAGATAGAGAACTGGCCCTGGAGTCAGGAATACCTGTGTTCACATCTAGCCTAAGACACTTACTAGCTGTGTGTCCCTGGGCAAATCACTTAACTTCTACCTGCCTCAATTTCCTTATCTGTAAAATAGGGAGAAATAATAGTACCTGTCTCCCGTGGTTATTGTGAAAATAAAATGAAAAAAAAATCAGTAAACCGCTTAGTGCTGTGCCAGGCATAGAGTAGGCACTATATAAATGTTGGAATCAATGTTATTATTATTATTATTATTGTTAGTATTATATTTCAGAAAGGTCTGAGTCCCAATCCTTAACTCTAAGATTTACTAGCTTGTGTGACCATGAACAAGTCAGCTAGCCTCTCTGAGACTTAGTTTCCTCAGCTGTAAAATGATGATAATACCACCTGTAGTGTAGCTGTTCAGAGTTGTTGTGAAGCATGAACAAGACAACAATTATAAAGTGCTTTGTAAACACTAAGGAATGAGATGAGTGCTATCTATACTGTAGCTCTCACTCAGCAAGCCCTCAAGTGATGCTTGCTGAATTTAAATGAATAAAAAAGTAACTCCCCTCTCCTTCAGTGTGTCATTAAATCCAATGGAAGTGAAGAGATTTGGGGTTAAGGTGTTGAAGGCTCCTGTTGGAATGCAAATATATTAACAGGGAGGGGAGATAGTTTCAGTCCTCAGCCACTAATCTTTTACCATATTTATCGTATTAGTCAGACCCTTAGCAATGAGGACACTATATAGGTAAATGCTATTGTGGGAGAGGGTCAGAAATAACCCTCAGCCCTGGACTATTTGGGGAGGGCAACTGAGAAGCCAGGAATCAGAGCTGAGGTACCAGAAAGGATCCAGCCTGCTTTCCATTCTATGGCTGGTCGATGCTGTTCCATCATTATTGTATTTCTCCTTCTACCACCTTTGCCACACCCTCCCCATCCCCAGGTTTGCCTTTGTACCCTGTAATCTTCCGTTTTAGCACATTCCCTCTAAACCACTAGAAATTGGATTCGGGGACTGAAATTTGAATCCTAGCCCTGACATTTATTAGCCACATGACCTGGGCAAGTCATATATGATTTCTGAAACTTGTTTTCCTCCTCTTCAAATTGAAATAACAATACTTGTAATGAGAGACTGTGTGGGCTGGCCTCAAAACCAAGAAGGCCAGGTTTCAAATTCTGCATCCAAAACATGGGCAAATCACCTAACTTTTATTTAGCAAAAAAATAAAATAAAATTTTGTTGATTTCTTTTGTTTTTATAGTGCCTAAATTTTCCCCAGAATCTCTTTCTCTACTTTCCCAGAAAGCTATCACATATGACAAAGAATATTTTAAAGGAAAAAAAAAAGGAAAAAGAGAAAAAAAATCAGAAAAACTGATAAATATCTTAAAAAGTAAAATATGTGCAGTATTTCACACCTGTGGACCTCCTACCACTGCAAAGGAGTGGAAGAGATATCTTCTCCTATCTCTTTTTCTTTTTTTTTTCTTTTCGGAAATTTATTAATTTTATTAGTTAAGACTTCAAAAAAAGTGACCATAAGAGTAGCACTTACTAACCCATATGCTTACTTTCCCATATATACGTATGTAATTTTTTTCTTTTTTATTAATAAATTTATTTATTTTTAGTTTTCAACATTTACTTCCGCAAGATTTTGAGTTCCAAATTTTCACCCCATCTCACCCTTCCCCCATCCCAAGATGGCATGCATTCTGAATACCCCTTTCCCTGGTCTGCCTTCCGTTCTATCTCTCCCCTTCTCTTATCCCCTTCCCCTTCTATTTTCCTGTAGGGCAGGATAGATTTCTGTACCCCATTTCCTGTATTTCTTATTTCCCAGTTGCATGTGAAAACATTTTTTTAAAACATGTGTTTTTAAAACTTTGGGTTCCAAATTTTCTCCCTTCCCCCCTCCCCACCCACCCTCATTGAAAAAGCAAGCAACTCAATATAGTTTATACATGTGCAGTTATGCAAAACACTTCCACAGTAGACATGCTGGGAAAAACTAACTCTATTTCCCTTAATCCTATCCTGCCCTCCCCCATTTATTCTATTCTTTCTTTTGACCCTGACCCTCCTCAGAAGTATTTGCTTCTGATTACCCCCTTTCCCAATCTGCCCTCCTCTCTATCATCCCCCTACTCTCTTGTCCCCTTTCCCCCCTATTTTCCTGTAGGGTAAGACAGATTTCCATACCCAATTGAGTGTGTATGTTATTCCCTCCTGAAGTCAAATCTTATGAGAATAAGACTCACTCACTCCCTCTCACCTTCCCCTGTTTCCCCTCCACTGTAAGAGCCTTTTCTTTTCTGTTTTTTGTGAAACAATTTACCCTGTTCTACCTCTCCCTTTCTCCTTCTAGTATAATCCTCTCTCACCCCTTAATTTTATTCTCCAGATATGACCCCCTTCATCTTCAATTCACCCTGTGCCCTCTATCTATCTATCTATCTATCTATCTATCTATCTATCTATCTATCTCTATATATACATACATATAATGTTTTCCCCTCCAACTACCCTAATACTGACAAAGGTCTCATGAGTCACAAATATCATCTTTCCATGCAGGAATGTAAACAGTTCAACCTTAATAAGTCTCCTATGATTTTCTCTTTCCTGTTTACCTCTTCCTGTTCCACTTGAGTCTTGTATTTGAAAGTCAAATTTTCTATTTAGCTCTGGTCTTTTCATCAAGAATGCTTGAAAGTCCTCTATTTCACTGAATGACCATTTTTTCTCCTGAAGGATTATACTCAGTTTTACTGGGTAGGTAATTCTTGGTTGTAATCCTATCTCCTTTGCTCTCCCGAATATTATATTCCATGCCCTGCGGTCCCTTAATGTAAAAGCTGCTAACTCTTATGTTATCCTGATTGTATTTCTACAATATTTGAATTGTTTCTTTCTGTCTGCTTGCAATATTTTCTCCTTGACCTGGGAACTCTGGAATTTGGCTACAATATTCCTAAAAGTTTTCCTTTGGGAATCTCTTTCAGGAGGAGATTGGTGGATTCTTTCAATTTCTATTTTGCCCTCTGGTTCTAAAATATCAGGGCAGTTTTCCTTGATAATTTCTTGAAAGATAATGTCTAGGCTCTTTTTTTGATCATGGCTTTCAGATAGTCCAATAATTTTTAAATTCTGTCTCCTGGATCTATTTCCTAAGTCAGTTGTTTTTCCAATGACATATTTCACATTGTTTTCTAATTTTTCATTCTTTTGGATTTGTTTTACAGTGTCTTGATTTCTCATAAAGTCACTAGCTTCCAATTGCTCTATTCTAATTTTTAAGGAAGTATTTTCTTCAGTAATCTTTTGGACTTCCTTTTCTATTTGACCAATTTTGCTTTTTAGGGCATTCTTCTGCTCATTGGCTTTTTGAACCTCTTTTGCCATTTGGGTTAGGCTATTTTTTAAGGTATTATTTTCTTCAGTATTTTTTTTTGGTCTCCTTTAGCAAGCTGTTGACTTGTTTTTCATGATTTTCTTGCATCACTCTCATTTCTCTTTCCAGTTTTTCCTCTACTTCTCTTACTTGCTTCTCAAAACCCCTTTTGAGCTCTTCCAAGGCCTGGGACTGATTCATATTTTTCTTGGAGGCTTTGGATGTAGGATCTTTGACTTTGTTGTCTTCTTCTGGTTGTAAGTTTTGATCTTCTTTGTCACCAAAGTAAGATAACATAGTCTGACTCTTTTTGCACTGCTTACTCATGATCCCGGCCAGTAACTTGAGCTTTAAACTCCTTGTTAAGGTAAGAGTCTGCTTCCAATGTGGAGAATATAGTGTCCTAAGCTTTGGGGGTTTGTACAGCTCTTTTCAGAGATACTTCTAGGGACCTGTAAATTTTTAATTCTTCCAAGGTGGTATGATAAGGGGCAAGGTGTTTCCTCTCCACCGCCTCAACAAGTTCCACCATGCCAGCTCTCCTCCTGGTCCCAGGACTCCCCCTCAAAACTGTGACCCAGATCCAAGCATGAGCAGAGCAAGAGATTCCTGCCTCAGCTCTGGCAAAGAGATTCCTACAATCCCCCTCTGATCAGCCACTTGATTCCCCCTCAGTCTGTGGGCCAGAAGCTCAGGAGGCAGCCACTGCCCCAGAGGCCCCACTCGGGACTTTCAGCTGAGACCTAGCTCCTTCTCTCACCGCAGTCACAGACTTTTCCCACTGACCTTCCAAGTTGTCTTTGGTGTTCATGGGTTGAGGAGTCTGGAAACTACCACAGCTGCCCGTGATTCAGTCCTCTGAGGCCTGCTCCAGGTTCACTGGGACCTGCGCACCCACACAGCACTACGCTCCTCTCCCTGCCCGGCGCTACATACCTTTCTGATCAACCATCCAGGCTGTCTTGGGCTGGAAATTTGTTTCACTCTGTCTTTTTGTGGGTTCTGCTGCTTTAGAATTTGTCTAGAGCCATTTTTTAACAGGTATTTGGAGGGGTTTGGGGCAGAGCTCAAGCAAGTCACTGCCTTCACTCCACCATCTTGACTCCGCCCCCCTCTCTAGCTATCTCTTTTTCTAGCCATGCTTATTCTTTGTAATTATGCATTGTTCACTTTTAATTATTTTGCATTTGTTCTTTCCATTTACATTGCTATAGTCATTGTGAATGTTGTTTTCTTGGCTCTGATTAATTCACTCTGCATCAGCTTATTGCTGTTTTGTATTCATCAGTCATCATTTCTTACAGCCCAATGACATTCCATTGCATGTAGGTACCACAATTTATTTAGTCATTCCCCTATTGATGGGTATCTACTTCATTTCCAATTCTTTGCTACTACAAAAAGTATTGCTATAAATATTTTCATGTATATGAGGACTTTGTTCTATCAATAACATTCTTGGGAGTATATACCTAGTAGTGGATTCCCTGGGTCAAAGGATATGGACATTTTAGTTACTTTATTTGTATAATTCCAAATTGTTTTCTAAATGGTGGTATTGATTCATAACTCCACCAACAATGCCCTGGTATGTCTATCTCTCACAACCCCGCCCCCCAACATTGACTTTTTTTGTGACTTTTCTTCATCTTTGCCAATTTGCTGAGTATGAGGGGCTACCTCGGTCCCATAATGTACTCCCAGACAATTCTCTAAGCCTCTAAATTAAGACCAATTGATGCTCTACATCTGTGAAGGGATCCCCAGACCAAAACTTTTCTGTGCTCTTCATTTCTCACTTGGCTACACTACTTTGAGACTTTTTCTGACTCCTCCCTCATGGCCTAGGAAACTCATTCCTCATCATCTTGAAAGATGCCATCAGTCTCATTATTATCATTATATATGTATATGCATATGTACATGTGTTTATATATATGTATATATAAATGTATGTGTAAATTACATAAATACATACATAGGTATATAATTATATATTCCTATATTACCTACCTCAGAGTGTTATTGTAAGGAAAGTATTTTGCAAATCTTAAACACCATAGGGATTTAAATGGTTATTGCCCTTATTTCAAGATCAATGACATGATGGCCACCTTTTCTTGATGTTGCTAGACAGAGGAGCTCTGGCCTAAATGGGGAAGGAGGATGGAGAACAGCATAACTTCTCTTCATTTGCCCAAAGTCACCTCCCTTTATTTGGGTACCATGTTAGAGGAGAGGAAAGTTACAATAATAACAATAATTATTATTGCCATTATTATTTTCAATAGTATTGCCTCATATCCATATACAAGTTAATGCTTTCTAAAGCACTTTCATATCCATTTTATCCTTTATTTCTCACAATAGCCCTGTAAAATCAACAATCCAAAAATCATCATATCTATAGAGATAACAACTGAGGTCCAGAATGATCATAAGAATCATAGAACCGTGGATTTAGTGCTGTAAGGAGAGATGGAAGCATTTAAATTTCTATGTGCCTGCATTGTGCTAAGTACTTTACAAATACTATCTTATTTGATCCTTACAACAACAATGGAAGGTAGGTGCTATTATTATGTCCCATAATTTACAGTTGAGGAAAGTAAGGCAAACAGAGGTTAAGTCACTTGTCCAAGATCATATAGCTAATAAAGGATCCTAAGCAAGATTTGAATTCAGGTCTTCCAGACTCTGGCCCCAGAGCTCTGTCCACTTCACCTTGTTGTTGTTCAGTCAAATCCGACTCTTTGTGACCCCATTTGGAGTTTTCTTGGCAAAAATACTAGAGTGGTTTGCCATTTCCTTCTCCAGCTCATTTTATATATGAGGAAACTGAGGCAAACAGGATCAAGTGACTTGCCCAGTATCACACAGCTAATAAGGGTCTGAGGCCAGATTTGAATTCAGGAAGATGAGTCTTCCTGACTCAAGATCTGGTGCTCTGTCTACTGCACGGTACAGCTGCCTAATTGTAAGGGACCTCAGAGGTCATCTTGTCCAATTATCTCATTTTACATATAAGGAAATTGAAGCCCCAGATATGGAAAGTGAATCACTTGGACAATGTTTTACAGGCAGCAAATGGCAGAGCTGGGATTTGAACCCAGGTCTCCCAACTCCTAATCTAATGGGTAAAAAATCCTAGCACCATGAGATGTGAAAGATGGCAAAAACCTGGAAGAGCATCTAATCCAGTGGTGTCCAACTCAAATACAAATGGAAGCCGCTAATCCTCACATAAGGATCCTTGCAGCTGCCAAATATTGATTTAGTTTTAAAATCTAATGTTACCTATGTTTTCTTATATTTTTATTTATTTTGTTATATATTTCCCAGTTCCATTTTAATCTGGTTGGCTTACACTTGGGAATGTTGTGGGCCATAACATTTAAAGGACCAAGTTTTTGACACCTCCAATCTAATCCAGCCCCTATGTCTTCAAGAGGAAGATGCTGAGGCCCAGAAAGGCAATTTAACAATGGGCACCACTCCTTCCTCTCCTCTTCCTCCCATAATACATTGAAAGAAGGAGGAAGGACCCAGGCTAGAAGTAAAACCTAGGATTCTCAATCCAGGGCTTTTACTATGTGTAATAGTGTTTCTCTCAAGGATTAAAAAAGTTTTCTAATTTACACACAAAGGAATTCGCTTTCTTTTTGCATCCAAAACAAGAAGCTCAAGTTGAGTTGCAAAGGCTGACTAAAGTTTACCTTTTTCCTAGGGGATTTATGCATTATTTACATAATCAGATTTTTTTTCTCAAGGTGCAGAGAAACTAATTCAAAATGTAGTAACACAATATTTCACATTTCACTATTTAATGGGTTCTTATCACTCCCCTCAGAGGGGGCACGTGGAGTCTTAGAGCGTTAATGAGGAGGCATCTCCTGTGTGTTCAACAGCAAAGTTGCAGATGCTGCAGAACTACAATTCCCAGTGTACAATGCAACCTGTAGCCCATTTCTCCTTTAGCTGACACTGGCTAAAGAATGAATCAGGGACTTGTAAGGGCAAATCTGTGGGAGATCCAAAGCTGGAGGATGATGCTTCCCCAACAGGAGGAGAGCAGAGCAAATACAGCCCCAGTGGCCAGCTCCTTAGGGGCCTTCTCATAGGTGGGAGAGGAGCTTTTCTGTTTCCCAGCCCTTCATGTTTTCAGTTTCTTAATAAAGATGGGCTAGCCTGAATGGTTAAGGTCACAGCCCCTGCTTCCTGGTTAAAGATGAAGGGAGCAGAGTGCTGAGCCTGGAGACAACCTGCCTTTTTTCCCAGAAGAGGTAATCTCTTGATAACATTATCCTGCTGACCTCTTCACTAATTTATTCTCTGAACATGGGGATGAAAGGAGGCTGTGTTGTTATATCGCTAAAAAAGGATCTGATTCCTGAGGACTGAGGACCTTGACCCCAATCTCTTCTCCTCTTAGAGCATACTAAAGAAAGAGGGAAAGAAAAGACTCCTGCAATCTAGGATTCCTGTGGTGGGTGGACTCCCATGGGTAGGAGTCTATGTAGAGCAGTGGCTTGAAATCAAGGCTTCTGAGGGAGGTAGTCTGGTACTCATTGTAGAGCAAAGATTTGGATTTTGGATTTGGACTCAGAACCCCTGAATCTGAATCCCAGATCTTCTATTTACTACTTATGCGACCTTGGACAAGTTCCCTAGCATCTTTGGACTTCAGTTTCTTCATATATAAAATGAAGAGGTTGGACTAGGATCACTGGGTGGTAGAATCCTAGATTTAGATGGTCTCTAAGGTCCCTTCCACCTCTGAATCCTATGATCTTAAGAATGACCTGAGGGGCAGCGAGGTGGCACAGTAGCTAGAGCAATCGCCCTGGAGTCAGGAGGATCTGAGTCCAAATCTTGCCTCAGACACTTACTAGCAATGTGATCCTGGGCAAGTCACTTACCCGTGATTGCTGGGAGACAGAGACAGAGACAGAGAGACCTGGGTGGAGAGGCAGCCTCTAGTTACTGACTTGCTGAGAATACAGGAGTTTCCCACCCTTAAGTGGGAATTCCAATCATTCCCTGTGATTGAGGAAAAAACAGGTCTCATAATAGAAGGAGGATGAACTGAAACCTGCTAAATGGAGAAATTATTGCAACACCAGAGCAATTTGTCCTTTCACTTTCCTCACTTGTTTGAGCAATAAGGAGCCCAAATGGTTAGCCCTTTCTACGGATGAGTTTCTGCTATCTGCCTTTTGCCTAGAATGATTACTTGTGAAAACAAACCTATGTCATTGCCTGGGGTACTGGTGACAAGTAGTAGTAAGGACCAGGTACTGTCACTAGAATGCCCATCCATCACCTGCTCTACTCACCACTCACTCCAAGCTCTCTGACTGTCTCTCCCTTCAGTTCTACCCTTTTGTGGGCAGGGGCAGCACAGTAGCATGGTGGATAGGGTGATGCCCTTAAAGTCAGACCAGAGTTCAAATTCTACCTCAGACATTTGCTAACTGCTTGATCCTAGGCAAGTCACTTACCCTCCTTCGGTCTCAGTTTCCTTGTCAACAAATTGAGGACAATAATAGCACCTACTTTAGAAGATTTGTGGGAGGTTCAAATCAGATAGTAAGTGTAAAACACTTAGCAAATCCTAAAACACTATGTAAACGTTAGCTTTATTTATGAGAGTTACCACCTATCTCCAGTTCATCTATGGTTGGAAAATCATAGTATTGTTGGCTTAAATGTCAATATTAACAAGAAAAAATCATACTATGTTAAAGTAGGAAATAACTTAATGGTCTTCTAGTCCCATTTCCTTATATTCATATTTGGAAACTGAGGCCCAGAGATGAGGGGATTTGCCATCATCATCATCATCATCATCACCATCACTCTGCACCTGCTGCCCTGCCTGGTTTTGACCTCATCACCATGGTGCTAACTCAAGTCTTGCTTGACACTACCTCCTTCAACCTCCTCTCCTGGAGGACTGGAGGGGGGAGCACCAAAATCCTCTGAAAGTCTTACTTTATAGGGGACAGAAGTTGGACATTCAGCTCATTCTGCTCTGTATCTGCCGTTCTGCCTGGGTTCAACTCCACTGAACAAGATGCTCCTTCACTGGGTAAGCCTTGGTGTCTCTCCTGCCTAAACCCTCTACTTTTCTGCCTCCCTTTGTGTCTTGTCTCCCTCATCAGACTGTAAGTTCCTTGAGGGCAGGGACTGTCTTTCTCTTCCTCAATTGTATCCTCAGCACTTAATACAGTGCCTGTCACATAGTAAGCGCTTAATAAATGGTTGGTTGAATTGAATTGAATAGGTAGCACTTCTATAGTGCTTTAAGAATTTATTTAATACTAAAGCACTTTACATATATTACCTCATTTGATCCTCATGACAACTTTGTGAGGTAAGGTAGCATTATTATTTTCATTTTACAGATGGGAACATTGAGACTGAAAGAAGTTAAGTGACTTGCCCAGAGTCACAAAGCTGGTGGCTGAGGCAAGATTCAATTTAGTTCTTCCTGCCTCCAAGTTTAGTTCTCTATCAATTGAGTCATTTTGCTGCCTAAGTTTACCTGTGTGGATGTACACAGTTAGGCAGAATTTGAACCCATGTCTTCTGCCTCTAGATCTAGTGTACACTGCCTCTCTCTCTGCAGGTCATTACCCAATCCTCCTTGCCTTCTATACTTGTTTGACATAAGTTCTTAAGTCAGGCCTGCACAACCTGCAGTCCGCCAAAGAATTTCGGGTGGCACACAAAAAATGTAGAGGAAAACATCTTCTACATTCTTCCCAGGCTGCCTGAGATCCTTTGGCAGGCCCATAAGCCACAGGTTATATGGGCTTGTGCTAAGTCCTTTGTCTTCTTTTTGTCATCTCTCTTGAATGAGCATTGTGGCTGTTAGCCACATCTGCTCGCCTCACTGTGAGCTCAGTTGCTGGAGACTCCTGGGTGAGGCTTAACTTGTTTACAGGAGATACCTCTATTTCTCAAGCTAGAATTATGCTATGCAGTTCAGTTCAAGTCAACAAACATTTGTTAAGCACATGTTGAGTGCAAATACTATGTTGGGTCCTAGGGACACAAAGACACAAACAAAATATTTTCTTCCCTCTAGGAACTAACATTCATTTTACTAGGAGATCTGTCATATAAACAAAGAAATATGGCACAAAGAAAACTGAAAAAGAATGACTAACAGTAAGGATAATCAGAGAAGGCTTCCTGGATAAGGTAGTACCTGAGTTGAACTTTCAAGGAAAATAGGGATTCAGGAAGGTAAAGATGGAAGGAAAGTTGATTCCAGCCATGAGGGATAGCTAATAGAAATGCAAAGAAGTGGGAGATGGAATGTTGAGTTCAACTTAGTCACCCAGTTGGGTTGAAATCTAGTCTTGTGGAGAGGAGGTAGTGTGAAATAAGGTTGTGAGGTAAGGAGGACCCAGATCATGGAGTGCCAGCAATAGTAGACCAAGGAGCTTGTATTTTCTTCTTTAGGGAATAGAGGACTACTGAAGGTTTAAAAGTAGAGGAGTGTCATGGCCAAACCTGTGCCTTAAAAATAATATTTTGGTATTCATGTGAAACATAGATTAGGGATTGGAAGAGGCTGGAAGCAAGGAGATCAATTAGAAGGATACCCAGTAACCCAGGTGAAAAGTGATGAAAACCTAAATGAGGGTGTTGGTTGTATGAGTGGAAAGAAAGGCATGGGTGTGATTAAGGTCATGAAGATAGACTTGGCAAAACTTGGCAACTGATTGCATATGGGATGGGTATGAAAGAGCAAAAAAAGCCAAGGCTAACTCTGAGGCTAAAGCCCTGGGTAATGGGGAGGATACGGTGCTCTACATGGAAATGGAATTTTGGGAGAGTGACAGCTATATGATGCAGTGGATAGAGTGTAGCCCCTGGATTCAGGAAGGATTGACTTTAAATCCAGCCTTAGACACTTATTAGCTGTGAAGTCCTAGATAAGTCACTTAAACTCTCTGGGCCTTAGTTTTCTCATGTGAAAAATGGCTAGAATACTAGTACTCCTCAGGGCTGTTGTGAGAATAAAATGAGACAATATTTGTAAAGCACTTTAAGAGTGTTAAAGCACTGTATAAATGAAAATTGTAATTATCATTTAATGAGGAAGATCAGTTCTGTTTTGGACATGCAGAGTTTGAGATACCTGTAAAATATTCAGGAGATGTCCAGGAGGCAGCTTCTATTTTTCTCAGGAGGTATGTTAGAGATGGATATACTTATTGCAGTTATCTGCATAGAGATGGCAACTGAACCTATGGGTGAGATTTCCAAGAGAGATAGTTTATCGAGAGAAAAGAAGGGCCAGGACAGTTCTAAGGAATACTCACACTAAGGGGGAAAGAGATGGATGCATGGATTATGAACTAGCAAAGGAGACTGAAAAGAAATGGTCAGTCAGATAGGAACAGAACCCAAAATGAGAAGTGTTAATAGCAGGCAAAGGAAGAGAGAATACCTGGGTGATCAACAGTATCAAAAGATACAGAGAGAGAAAAAATGATGAGGACCAAAAAAAGCCATTGGATTTAGCAATAAAGGCTTCATTGGTTGAAGATCCCAGAGAATAGATAACGGAACTTACCTCTGCCATCACAGCATGGTTTTGAAAAATTAGTAGGACAGAATATGGTATATATTGTCAGATAGTTTCTATATTAGATTTTTTGCTAAATTATTTTTCTTTGTCACAAAGAAGAATTCAATCTGGAGAGGAATATGTGGGAAATGGCTGTAATGTAAGACAAAAGGCATCAATGAAATGTGTGTGTGTGTTTTTATTGCTGTTCTCTGCTTTTTACATCACCAGATGTATCTCTCTTCCCTTCCCCTCCCAGATAGCCATCTCATATGAAAAATGGTATTTTTAGAGAGGGGGGAAAAGTCAGCACAACTGATTGATACATTGAAAAGGCCCCAAAACATGTGTAATTTGAAACACCTATGGATCTCTCACTTCCACAAAGGCATGGGTTGTGAGTATCTTCTTATATCTCTTCATTCTCATCCTATTTGATCTTTATAATTTTGTTATATTTACTTCTAGTGTTCAATGTACTATTGTTCTTTCCATTTCCATTGTTGTGCAAATGTGTATATTGTTTTCTTGAATCTACTTAGTCACTCTGCATCAGTTGTATAGATCTTTCCATGCTTCTCTGTATTTCTTTCACACTTAATTTCTTATAGAACAATAATATTCCACCACATTCATGTACCACAGCTTATTTAGCCATCCTGAGCTGATTGGCATCTACTTTGTTTCCAGTTCTTAGCTATCACAAAAAGTGCTGCTATAAACATGTTGGAGTATATAGGGACCTTTTTCTTATTTATAGCTTCTTTGGGGTATAATTATTAATGTAGTTTCTGGTTCAAAGGTCATGGACATTTTAGTCACTTCACTTGCATAATTCCAAATTGCCCTCCAAAACAGATATACCATTTCACAGCTCCACCAACAATGTATTAGTGTGCCTATCTTTCCACAACCCCTCCAACATTTGCTGTTGTCATTTTTTGGGTGATCTTTGCTAGTTTTCAGAGTGTGAAGTAAAATATCAGCATTATTTTGATTTGAATTTCTCATTATAAGTGATTTGAAGCATTTTTTTCATGTGGTTGTGAACTCTTTTCAATTCTTATTTTGAGAACTTTGATATTTATCTATTGGAGATTAGCTATTAGTCATATACATTTATTGTTTTCATATCTTGGATATGAAACCCTTATCAGAGAAATTCAATATAAAGATCCCCCCCGGCCACTCCTTTCTTATCCTACATGCATAATGTCATTTATGCAGAAGCTTTTTCAGTTTTAAGAAATCAAAGTTATCTATTTTATCTTTTGTAATTATTTCAGTCTCTTGCTTGGTTAAGAATATATTTCTTACCTATATCCCTGAAAGTTACATGATCTGTTTCTCTTCTAATTTTTATATTATGATCTTTAATATTAAAGACACATATACATTTAGAATGTTGTATGTAGTATGGTATAAGATGTTGGTCTAAACCTAACTTCTTCTAAACTACTTTCCAGTTTTCCTGGCAGCTTTTATAAAATAGTGAGCTTTTCCCTAGGCAATTTATGTTTTCCACTTAATAAAACATTGGGTTATTGAGTACTATTATTTTTTAATTTCTCTTGTCTAGTCTGTTCCATTGATCTATCTCTCTATTAACCAATGCCAGATGGTTTTGATGACTGCTATTTTATAATATAGTTTAAGGTCTGGAAATGCTATTCCCTATCTGTCTTTAATCTGTCTTTATTTCTTTTCATCATTTCCCTTGACATTCTAATCTTTTGTTTTTCCAAATTAATTTTGTTTTACTTTATCAAGTTCTATAAAGTATCCCCTTGGCAATTTGATTGGCATAGCATTTAAAGTGTAAATTAATTTTGGTAGTATTGTCATTTTTATTATATTGGCACAGCCTAGCCATGAGCACTGAATATTCCTCCAGCTATTTAAGTTTTTTTTTTATTTCTTTAAAGAGTGCTTTGTGATTGAATCTATACAAGTATTTTTTGTACTTTTGGAGATTGAACCCAAACTATTTTGTGTGTTTTGTAGTTATTTCAAATGAGATTGCCATTTCTATCCCATTTTATTTCCATTTCTATTGTTTTGTGTTTTGTTATTATTATATAGAAATACTGTTGTTTTGTGAGGATTTATTTTGTAGCCTACAACTTTGCTAAAGCTATTAATTATCTCAATTAGCATCTTTGCTGAGTCCCTCAAGAATCAGCAAACCATCATATCATGAGCAAACAGAGATAGTTTTATATTTTCTTTAACTAAACATATTCCTTTAATTATTTTCTTTTATATTACTGCTATTGCTAGCATTTCTAAAATTATTTCAAACAATAGTTGGCAGAGTGGGCATCCTTGCTTCACTCCTTTATTAGAAAATGTTCTAGTGTATCCCCATTGTGAATGATGCTTGATTTGGGGTTTAGATAGATGCTTTTTGTGACATTAAAAAAATCTTTCCTTGCCTGTACTTTGTAGGGTTTTTTTTTTTTTTTTAGCATGAAAGATTAGTATACTTTGTCAAAGGCTTTTACTGTGTGTATTGAGATGGTTATGCAGTTCAGGATTTTTTCAGGTTTTAATGTAATTAATTATGTTGTTTGTTTTCCTAATGTTTAACCATCATTGCATCTCTGGTATAAATCCCACTTGGCCATAATGAGTGGTTTCTTGGATAGATCGCAGTAGTCTGTTTGAGAGGATTTGGTTCAAAATTTTTGAGTCAATGTTCATTAATGATGTTGGCCTACAGTTTTCTTTTCATGTTTTATCTTTGCCTGGCTTAGGTATTAGGACTATATTTATCATAAGAAAAGATTCTGGTGAGGTGAGATTAGATAGGTAGATAGATAGATAAATATAGATATCTCTTCCTACTAGACAATATATATATTACAGAGAGAGAGAGAGAGAGAGAGAGAGAGAGAGAGAGAGAGAGAGAATTCTTTTTAAGTGTTTGACAGTAAAAAGGAAGAATGATACAGTATGGTAGCTTGACAGGATCGTGGGCGTCAATCTTCTCAGTTGCTTTTAGTTATCAATTAGCATATTTCTGTCACAATCTCTATGAAAACAGAAACAAACAGGAACCCTTCTATAAGCAAAAATAATAGTTACCTAATTAGATCCAGTCACCAGCCTTGTTTCCACTTAGTTCTGAGATGCATATGTTTCATTATACTTCCTTAGATTCTTGGCTGTATGTTGAAATGACATCAGACTTTGTCTGAACAAATCACCTAGATTCTCTGGGCATTGTGACTTGTAAAATGAGAGGTGGATGGATTAAATGTTCTCTAAAATACCTTAACTCTAAAGTCTATATTGTCTGAGTATCTATAAAGTATAGTCTGATATGCAGTCCTAAAACACACCTAGCCTTAACTTTTCCTCCTTGGGTAGGATGGGGGAAAGTAGTGACAGCAATAGTTTTCCCCAATCTTAACCCCATTGATTAGAGCATCAAGAAATCAAATTTTCTTTTTGAAAAGTTGAATAAGCCTCTTTTTTGTTTCATAGCTATACATGACATCCCAAATTTCACCTACAAGCCTCAAAATATTTATACTACAGGGAATTCCAGGTGAAAGAGTGTGGGTGGATTTTTAAGAGGCAGTGAGATACAGTGGAAAGAGCTGTCAAAAGACTTGGGTTATTATCTGACTCTACAATTGTATAGTTGTGAGATCCTGAATGAATGAATGTATGTATGAATGAATGAAAAAGAATTTATCAAGTGATTACTGTGTGCCAAGCTCTGCTAAGTGCTAGGGATACATATACAAAAGAAAAGGTAGCTTACACTTTAAGACGGGGAGACAGGATATACAGGGGAATGATAGTCAGAGAGATATTTTTGTTTGGAAAGTTATAGTGGAGCCATGGGGAGTATATGGACACATACTTTTCAAGAACAATGACAGGGTTGATGTGATAATAGTTCTAGAACTGGAAAGGGAAGAAAGAGAGAGCAAAGAGGGTATACACATTGTGGTATGATGGCTGTTAAGTTGATGACCAAGAAGTAAAAATGTGCCTGGAGTAGGACATAGAAATAGTGGGCAACTGAGGCAAACACCAATGAGGACAAGTCACTTAATTTTCTAATCCTCTTAGGACTCAAGGAAGATACAGCTCAGAGAACATAACTAGTTACAATTTATCAATATCAATGGAAAGGGAACAATGATGATAATGTGCCATCTGGGTCCCTTTTGTCCTAATTCCAAGGTATGCCACAGGAACACATGAGATCCTACCAGGAGTTAGCCAGCTCTTCCAGGATGGCAAACTGAATGTGAGTGGCTCCTTGCCTCCACCCCTAGGGTATACATTCTTTTATACTAAAAATAGACAAAGGAAGTTGACATCTTTCCCAAATTAATCAATTTAGGCATAAGCAAACTCATACACTCTTAAATGTACCAATCAAAAGTCTTAAGAATGAACATACATAAGAATGAACCACCAATTTAACACCAGTTTTGGCACTCATTTGTTTACCTGTGGGTTCATAAGTCACTATAACCATTTCTACATGTCCTTCCTTATATATCTGACTAGACTACCTATGTTGTAATGTCTGAGTCTCAGTTTCCTCACCTGTAAAATGAGGATGATAATCCCTAAGTCAATCATAGCATTGTGGCAAGGATCAAATGAGACAGATATATGCTTTATAAACTGTAAAGTACTACACATAAGATAGATCTGGGATTTAGTCAGCATGGAGAACTCTCAATGTGAGAACCCACTTCACTTCTGTAAATTATAACCATTTGGCCTTGGACAACTAATACTAAAGAGTGGCCTGAGTCACAAAGGTTCTAAGTTTATGCACTCAAAGGTGTAGACCTGGAATGGATATTAGAAGTCATCTAGCCCCTTCATATTATAGATGAGGAGGCTGAAGTCCAGATGTGTCAAGTCCCTTGTTCAGGGTCACACAGTAAGTGTAAGATTGGGAAATTAACCCAGTTTATCCTGACTCCAAGCCCAACATTTTATCCAACATGCAATACTACCTCTACTATATAAATATGTTAGTAATAATATTGTTATTGTCCAGATCTATGATTTAATTTACATAAGGAACACTTTATGAAAGGAGATTGGCAACTATTCTGCAATTTTTAATCTTAGACAGTTACCTGGAGACATTGAGAGATTCTTGTCCAGGGTCATATGGCCAATATGTATAAGAGGTAGAATGTGAACTCAGGTTGTCTAACTCCAATCCTACTTTTGGTCCACACTGTCTCTCATTAATATTACATTATTGATAATGATAATGATGATGATGATCATCCACCAATGTTCTTCCTCCACTGAAGTCTTTCTCTGATACCACATCTTGGCATGAAAGTGGCCCTAATGGGCTTAAGGCTTTGTCAGTGAAATGCATACAGGTGAAAAATTCTCAAGGTGAAAAATCTTCCAGTATGGATGCAATTATGGAATGTGTATCTGTCATCTGCAAAGGAACCTAGTTAAATGAGAAAAGATTCATTATCCAAGGGTTGGTCGCCATGCCATTAATTTTATAAAAGAAGGAGAAAGAGGAGGAGGAGCAGAAAAAGGAGGAGAAGGAGGCGATCAATACTTACTTAGTAAAGTGTCTGGCACATAGTAGGAATTTTTAAAAGCCAATTGAGTAATTTAATTGGTAAGGCATAAGAAGTATATGATTTGCATCATTGAAGGGAGTCCACACATTGATGAAATAGTAATAAGTATTGAAGAGTATGATAATACTCTTGAAGAAATAATATAACAACAACTTTTTCATGTTCCAAGCAACTAATCATCTCTACAGGGAAAACAATTTAAAGTGCTTGCCCTATTGATAATAACATATTGGGAAGAGCCCCCAACTTGGGGTCAGTAGACAGGTTCCAGTTTCAGATCTATCACTAAGTACTATGTGATTTGGAGCAAGTCACCTCTGTCCTCTGGGTCTCTGTCAAATGAGAGGGCTGTAATAAAGGTGCCTAAGGTCCCTTCCAGTTCTAATAGCCTCTGTTTCTTCATCTGTAAAATGAAAAGATTGGGTTAGGTGATCTCTAAGGTATCTTTCAGTTCTAAATCCTGTGGATCTGATTGTAGGAATGATGATCCACTTTGTAGCCAATTGAAAGAAAGGAAGAGTGGAAAAGTTTTAAATCTCTTTGGTGCTGTCCAAGGTTCTAATTAGAGGTACGACTCCTTTTTTGTTTCCTTGATTGGGTGGTGGTATATTTCCCTGAAGAGTCCGTGTATGTGAATTGAAAACACCAAAAGCACAAGGAGCCTCAATGATTCCAGACTGTACTCCAGAGTGAATGGAGAGACTTGGATGGAAAATTCTTCAAGTGTAGGGTGGCATCAGGCAAATGTGCAAACCAGTTCACTTTGCCATTCACACTCAGCAAAACAAAGAGAGCTAAAAATCAAAACACAATATGTGTGTGTGCACACACACACATGCACACACACATACATATACATATATACATGCACATCTCCCAAAACTCATTTTGCAAATAATAGCTAGACCTTCCTAAAGACAGCTTGTTTCAGGCTCAGACACTTGAGAGTAATAGCTCCATGCCAATGCAGGAAAACTTTGGCTGTTTACATGAATATCTTCTGTATTCAAAGCCACACATCTGATTCTTTGCTTGATTGAAGAAGTACTTAGATGCTTCTTAAACAAGAATAGAGACCCGAATGCAATAGAGAAGAAAATGAACTTCTCTTTGGAAGATGTCAGTCTGGGATAAAGAAAAGTTTTCTATTGGGGAGCAAAGTAGTTTCCCCTCAAGAATATAAATGAGAAAATGATATATTTTGTCTTGATTTATCCTTTAAACTAGACTTATAGAAAGCAGTATGTAATTATTCAATAAAAGTTATAAAAATATTTATGTACTTTGTTCCAATGTCTCAACTCCTGGGACTTTACCTTAAAGAGATTATTGACAGGTGGCAGGGGGCAAGACTAATCTACAGAAGAATATTCCACTAGAACTTTTTGCTGTAGGGGGGAAATGGAGGGAAGCCAGTTAGGTCCACCAGTTAGGCAATGTCTGAATAAACAGTGTAGTGGGCAGTGAACTGGCTTCCTGCCTCAGGCACATACTGACTGTTTGACCCTAGGCAGGTCTCTCTCAGTGCTAGACAACTTTCTAAGATTGGATGTTGTAGAGAAAGTACTAATGTGCATTGGGTAGATGGAGTTTTCTCATCAATACAAGGAAATAACAACCCCATCCTTATCCCTATATGAACATAATGAAATATAATTGTGCCATAAGCATAGATGAATATGGAGAATTGAGAAAATATGAGGCTTATGTGAAGCAATTGACAGTAAAGAAGACAGAACCAAATTAACAATCTTCATATTGAGTAAAACCATGTAGCTAAAGACAAAAATAATAGCAGTAAATTCATGTTATATGCAGAGAAAAGTTTGTTGTTATTGTTGATTGTTTGTTTGTTTTGGTAAAGGATCAGGCAAACAAAGGCTATGATAAAGTCAATGTGCACATCTTGTGAGGACAAAGTTAATGAGATGGTGGAATATGGTGATTTGGCACTATATCTGTAACCACAACATCTGGCTTCATATCCTGCCTCAGTCATCCACTGCTTGTGTGACCTTGCATAACCTTTCTGAAAATGCCAGAGTTGGATTAGATGGCCTCTAAGGTCTCTACCATCTTTAAATCTCTGATGCTATGATCTTATTATTGGTAAATAACAGAGATTATAGTTTCTGTACTAGGTGGATAGAATGCTGGACATATTTAGAGTCGGGAAAACCTGATTTCAAATCATTCCTCACACATGTACTAGGTGGAGGTACCATAGGCAAGTCACTTAGCCTCTCTCAACCTCAGTTTTTTCATCTGCAAAATGGGGATAATAACAAGGCTGCTGTGGGGATCAAATTAGGCAGTATATGTTAAATTCTTTGCAAACCTTAAAGTGCTATATGAATGTTAGCAATTATTATTATTTATAATAATTATAATAGTAAATCTCTTCTCAATTAGTTGGTTTCAGCTTATATAGTCATTTTTCTTATTTTATTCTTTTGCTCAGTATAGTGAAATGGATGTAGGTCTGGGTTTGGAATCAGAAATAACTGGGTCACCATTGATTGACAATGGCTTTTGCTCAGTCCTCCTTCTCTTTGACACCAAGGTACCTACAGCATTTGACCCCCTTGAGCACTATCCCTTCTGGATACTCTTTCCTCTTTGGATTTTTAATGACACTTCTATCTCTTTGCTTTCCTCCTGAATGTCTGGCTGTCCCTTTGAGGCCTCCTTTGCTGGATTATCACCTTTGCCATATCCCCTAACTCTAGGTATCCCCCACAGGCTCTGTCTTCAGTCAATTTCTCATTGCCCTATGTACTCTCTCACTTGGTGATCACCTCAGCTCCCATGGGTTTGATTAGCTTACCTACAGAAATGATTCCTGGATCTATATATTCATTCCTGTCTCCTGTGCTCCAATCTCTGATTTCCAGCTGCTCATTACACATTTTGAACTGTGTCCTATAGACATCTCACAATCAACATATTGAAAACAGAATTTATTTTCTTCCTCCAACTTCTTCTTTATTCCTAACTTCCCTGTTATTTTGAGGGTACCATCATCCCCAAACCTCCCAGGTTCATAATCTCAGCATCTCCTTAATTCATCAATCTCACTCATCCTATATATCTAAATATGTGCCATAGCTTTTCATTTCTACCTCCTCATTTCTAATCTACATTTCCTTCTCTAGTCATACCAACCTCATTTAGGTCCTCATCATCTCAATTCTAACTGCCTTCCTAATGTACAGGCTGATATCTCCAACCTAGATATCTTAAACTCAACACATCCAAAATTGAGCTCATAATCATCCCTCCCTCCCCGCAACTCTCCCTTATTCCTAACCTCCCTATAACTGCTAAGAGTACCACCATCCCTGTTACCCAGTTTACAACCTAGGTTTCATCCTTGATTCCTCATTCTCTCTTACCTTCCCATATTCAATCAGTTGACAAGTATTTTGTTTCAACCTTTGTAACATCTTTTGTATAAGCTCCCTTCTCTCCTCTAACACCAACAACACACTAGACTATTATAATAGCCTGCTGGTTGGTACCTCTGTTTCTGGTATCTCACCACTCCAGGTCATACTCCACTCAGCTGCAAAATTAATTTTTTTTGTGAGGCAATTGGGGTTAAGTGACTTGCCCAGAGTCATACAGCTAGTGAGTGTTATGTGTCTGAGAACGGATTTGAACTCAGGTCCTCCTGACTCCATTGTAAGTGCTCTATCCTCTGCACCACCTAGCTGCCCCTCAAAATTAATTTTTCTAAAACACATCTGACCACGTTGTCTGCTCTACCTTCACTCCCACATTCAATCAACTTCAGGAGCAATTCCAGATGCAAAAGAGATTATTTCCAGGATCAGTGTAACATCCTCTGCTTAGTTTTTAAAACCCTCCATAACCTGGTCTCTTCCTATATTTCCAATCTTCTTATACCTTACATCCCTCTCCTTTCCCCTGTTCTGTCCCCCTCCACTGCCTATCCTGCAATACAGTGGCAAGGTCAGACTAGACATTCCATCCCCTGGCTCCAGGATTTTCATGGGCTGTACCTCAAGCCTGGATTTCTCTTCCTCTTCATCTCCATCTCCTTGTTGTCTCAAAGCTTCATATTCTACAAGAAGCCTCTCCCAATCCCCCTTAGTGCTAATACCTCCCTTCTGTTGATTATCTTCAATTTCTTCAGTATAAATTTTATTTGTACATGGTTGTTTACATGTTATCTTCCCGATTACACTGTGAGCTCCTTGAGAGCAGAGATCATCTTTTGTTTTTTTCTGTGTCCCCAGGGCTTAATACAATGCTTGGCACATAGTAAATACTTAATAAATGTTTATTGACTAACTATTACAATAGCCTTCTAATTGGTCTCCCTGACAAGTCTCTCCCTACTCCAATCCATCCTACATGCAGCTGCCAAAGTGATTTTCTGAAAGCAAAATTCTGAACATGTTATTCAGTCATTTCAGTTGTATCCAACTCTTCATGACCCTATTTGGGATTTTCTTGGCAAAGATCCTGGAGTGGTTTACCATTTCCTTCTTCAGCTCATTTTATCCAAGAGGAAACTGAGGCAAGCAGGGTTAAATGACTTGCCCAGGGTCACACAGCTAATAAGTGTCTGAGGCCAGATTTGAATTCATGTCTTCCTGACCCCAGGCCTGGCAATTTATCCACTGTGTCATTTATCCACTGTGTCACCTAGCTGCCCTTTCTGAATACATTACCTGCAATCAATAACTTCTAGTGGTTTCCTATTGCCCCTAAGATCAAATATGAAATCCTCTGTTTGGCATTTAAGGTTCTTCACAACCTGGCCCCTTCCTACCTTTGTAGCCTTCTCTTACTTTGCTCTGCTCCACATACTCTAGCATCCAGTGATGTTGATCCACTTCCTGTTCCTCATGTAGGATAATTCAATCTCCTATTCCTTTGCCTTTGCACTGGCTTCACCCATACCTGAAATCCTCTCCCTGCTCACGTCTGCCTCTTGACATCACTAGCTTCTTTTAAGATTCAACTCAAACCTAACCTTCTACAGGAGACCTTCCTGGTTTTTCCAATTACTTTCTTTCTAAAGTTACATTTCTTTTACTTGACATATATCTTGAAGGCACCTGTTTCTTTACATGTTTTCTCCCCAATCAGTTTATAAGATGCTTGAGAGTAAGGATGGGTTTTGTATTCTTCCTTTTTTTGTATCCCTGGCAGTCAGCACAGTGCCTGGCATGTAGTAAGTGCTTTTAAAATGTGGTGGAATACTATTGTGATAAGAAATGATGAGCTCGATGGTCTTAGAAAAACATGGATAGACTTATACAAAATAATGAAGAGTAAAATGAGCAGAACCAAGAAAATATTGGATACAGTAACAGCAATATTGCTTTAGGAACAACTTTGAGTGAATAAGTCATTTTAACTGTTACAAATACCCAAATTAACTACAAAGGACATATGAAGGAAGATATCATCCAGATATCTTCGTCCAGAGAAAGAACTGATAAATAGAAGAATAAATAGAATTATTTTACATAAATATATACATATATGTACATACACACATACATATTTTTTTCTAATGGTAGCCATCTCTAGGGCAACGGGAGTGGAAGAAAAAAAAGAAATTTACAGGATAACTTCATTATATATTTAAAAGGAATAGCAAGTTGTACATAATAGATATGCAGTTTCATGTGCAATCATGTTTCTTATTATACTGTGTTATGGAAATACTTGTTTTATTCCATAAATTAAAAATAAAATAAAATAAAATTTAAATGATTGATTAATTGATTACCAGATGCTACTAAGGATACAAAGACCAAAATGAAGCAGTGTCTGCTTTCAAAGAGCTTATATTTCAACAGGGGAGATAATATACCTAGGTGTATATAAGAAACAAACAAAATAACTACAAGATAATATTGAATGGGAAAGTACTTTCTACTGAGGACACCTCTTTCAGAAAGTGGTCCTTGAGGTGTCTTAAAGGAAACCAAAGACCACAAGAGGCAGATCTAAGAGGGAGAGCATTCCAACCACAGCCATGGCAAATGCACTGGAGCACCCTGTGTGAGCAATGGGAAGTAGGCCATATGGTTAGGCCATAATGTGTAGAGGAAAGTGATATATAAGAAGACTGGAAAGGTAGAAAGGGGCCAAGGTCTGGAGAGTTTTAAATTCCAAACAGGAGAATTTATGTCTTATATTAGAGTTAATAGGGAGCCACTAGAGTTTATTGAGCAGGGCAGGGTAGAGAATAACATAACTACATATACATATTTTGTGTATATATATATATATATATAGTTTTAATGTATATATACACATACATACTATATATACAAATATACATATATATGTATGTGTATGTGCATAAATATATAATTTCTCCAAATTACTTGTAAAAACAATTTTTAACATTTGTTTCTTTTTTCATTTTTGAGTTCCAAATTCTCTCGCTGCCTTGCTGCCTCCCCCTCTCATTTAGAAGGAAAGCAATTTGATATGGGTTATACATATGCAATCATGCAAAACATATTTCCACAACATGACTATTTCAAGGGTCTTAACTGGGAAATCCGTAAGTTTTTTTTTAACTCATAACTATATTTCAATATATTTGATTTCTTTTGTAATTCTATGTATTTTAATTTATGTATTATTAAGAGACATTAGCTTAAACACAAAAACATTATTCTGAAAAAAAATAGACTTCACCAGACTGTCAAAGGGGTCCAATACACAAAGAAATTTTAAAAATTAACTAGACTCTCCTTGTATAGATGGGAATAGTGAGGCTGAAGATTAAGACTAGACCTCAGATCTCCCCCTTCTAGCCTGGGGCTTTTGTCACTTCCTTTCCTTAATCCTGAGGACCATTTCACAGCTTTTTACACCATCTTCTCACCAGGTAGAGAATTAAGGAAAGTCTTATTGGACACAGATCAGTAACTGGTAAATAAGAAAAAAGCCTAAAATGAGTTTCTTAGCTATATCTCATTATTCCCCAATTAGATATGTTCTATAAGGCACAAATTAAAGGCTTCTACATCTGGTTAGATAGTGGCATTCCCTATGGTCACACTTCCAAGCTAGTCTCTGACATTTCCGAGATTTGACCTGCAGGAAATAGCAAGCCACAATGTGGCTGCTTTCATAGATCCTCCATCCATCACTGGGCCTGCAGTTGCTTTATTTCTTAGCTTGTTTTTTTTTCTTTGAATATGTTTGATATCAACATGAAGTTTATAGTACAGTGGGAGAAGTAAATCATGAACACAAATATAATAAAAACCATTGCATCATTATATATTTAAATTAAATTAATTGAATATTATATTAATACATATTATTATATTACATATGTCCTTTGTAGTTAATTTGGGTATTTGTAACAGTCAAAATAACATTCACTCAAAGTTGTTCTTAAAATAATATTGCTGTTACTGTATACAATGTTCTCTTTGTTCTGCTCATTTTATTTTTCATTATTTTGTACAAGTCTATCCATGTTTTTCTAAGAATACATTAATGGTATAAGCATGTAATGAACAGAATGGTATGAGAATTCAGGGGAGGGACAGATTAGCTCCTGATTCAAGAAAGGGGGAGATGGGAGATGAGGATTCCTAGGCTTTCTAAAGGAAGTAGGATCTCACCACCTTCCATTAACGGTGGTTGGTACCTAATAGGTACTTAATAAATGCTCATCGATTTTAATGGAAATTGTCTGGTTAATTACATACAAAGTTCAATACAAATAAAGCAAAGCCATTGAAAAAATAGCAGAATCATAGAAGAGAACAGGATTTCCTGCTATCTTTCCTTGCTGTCTTCTCGCCCTGGAAACCTTTTGTTTTTTGTTACAAACATGTGAACTGCTAGGGGTTCCTGTTGATGACAACATTTAGCATTGTCATACGGATACATATGAACACTTGTTATAGTTATTTGTCCTTTGTTCTTGAAGAAGACCAATGACATCAGGAAGGTGATATCTTGACTTGCAAGTGAATTGGATTTAAGTGAGGTAGGGTTGCGCAAAGTCACCAGCCTCGCTCTCTCCTCTGAAGCCATCTAGATCCAGTGTCAAGATATAGATCAGGATGACTGGAGATGGGCCCCAGATGAATGAACAGATACATGTAGAAGGAGATCAAAAAAGAAAAGAGAAGCTGTGCTTTAGGTCAGGTAAAATAGTTATTAACATGGGGGGCCTGGAGGAAGGAAAAACTGGGCTCCAATCCTGCCTTTGACACTTACCAGAAATGAGAACCTAGACAAGCCATGTAATGTTCCTGAGTCTCAGTTCTTCATTTAGGAAATGTAGACAATAATACCTGTAGTACCTCCTTTATAGGGCTATTGAAAGGCAGGCTTTACAAACTTCAAAGTATTATACAAATTTCAGCTATTATTATTATGGTCTGCTGAGGGAAATCTTTTTTCTACAACCTGTAAAGATCTACCTGGGCCACTTACGATGTTAAGTGACTTGCCAAGAGTCACATGACCAGTGAAAGTGTCAGGTCTGGTCTTAAGCCTTGGTCTTCCTGATTCCTAGGCTGACTCACTAGCCACCATGTCACACTGCCCTTCTTATTATTCTATAAACTGATTTCCTTCATTCCTCTACGTGATTTGTCCTATGGGGACAAATTGGATTTTTTTTCTAACTTGACTTCAGTTAGTAGAGTCTGAGGCATCTATACTCTGTGTGTGTGTGTGTGTGTGTGTGTGTGTGTGTGTGTGTGTGTGTGTGTTTAAGAATACATGATTGGCTGGCCCACACAGGTTCCTCCACCTCAGCTGGTGATTGTCTTGTTGCTGTTCAGTTGTGTTTTTTTTTTTTTCAGTCATGTGCAATTCTTTGTGATCCCACTTGGGGTTTTCTTGGCAAAGATACTGGACAGGTTCACCATTTCCTTCTCCAGCTCATTTTGCAGATAAGGAAAATGAGGTAAATAGGGTTAAGTGACTTGCCCAGGGTCACACAGCTAGTAAATGTCTGAGATTGAAACCAAATTTGAACTCAGGTCTTCCAGACTTCAGGCCTGGTGCTCTATCCACTGTGCCACCTAGTTCTCCCACTCCATCATTGCAGAGCCAGTGCTTGCAAGTAGAAGCTACAAAAACCCAGTAGAGGTGGAGACCTTATTTTTGCAGTTGTTGCTGAAAGTTAAAATATGTTATTTTCTTAAAAGCATCCTCCTCTGTGGACATAGGAAACAATCTCTAGGTTGGCAACCTGAGGTCTCCTTACATCCAGAGAACTGGGGATTTTACTTTGGGGAAAGCACAGTCTTTCTGGAGGACTCCTGGTCACCAGGAAATAGCACCCTTTATGTCCCAGGGCAGGACCATTGACTTCAAGTTAGGGATTAAAGCCCTTTCTCAGATCATGCTTGCACAGGGGGTTACAAACTCTCCCAGCCACCCCTAAATCCCAGTCCACAATGCTATCTATTCCAAAACCTGCTTTGAAAAATTATTAATTCATTCAAACACTCATTTACTTGTTCAACAAACATTTATTAAGCAGCTCCTGAATACTTGGTCCTGGGCTAGAGGTTGCAGAGAATACAAAGAAGGCTAAGGCTCCTTTATTACGATGGTAATTTAGTATAAGTTTGTACACAAATAACTATTATACAAATCAGAACACTATAAGGGCATGAGATCATTAGATTGTGAGCTCCTCAAGGGCAGAGACTGTCTTTTGCTTTTCTTTTTATCCCCAGCATTTAGCACAGTGCCTGGCACATAGTAGGCAGTTAATAAATGCTTATTGACTGACTTACCAAATAATGGGTCTATTTGGGGCAACCTTTGAATTGACTGCTTGAGTCTGAATTCCATCCATTTCATTTGTACTGAACAAACAGACTGAAAAAATGGGTGGAATGCAGGGACCCTTCAAAGGAGAGAGATAAACACTCTAGCACCAGGCAAACCTTCAAACAACAAGCAGCTAGGGGCCATAAGTTTCAGTGCAAAACGTGGACTTTCTGGATTTTATTCCCTGTGAAACATTGGTTGGATGGCCTGGCAAAAGGACTGACTGGTAAAAGATTTCCATGAGCTGGGCTGTTTCTCGGTTTTATATACCAGGCTGCTAGCAGGGGGCCAGTGAGACTGGCTATGAGGTCTTGCCCTTGCATCTGTAGAATTCACTTGGCCTAGTTGTTATGGAAATGCAGCAGGATGGGGATCTTAATACATGTCCTGTCTTCATTATAGCCTTTGCTTCAGGAATCTCTCTGAGGCAAGGCCACTTACCTTGCTCCCCACTATGTTTAATCTCATTATATTCACTCTCCTAGTAACATCTTTATTCTACTTGAAAGAGTGGGAGGCTCTGGAGACTGTGATTACATTGGAAGCTGAATCTGCCTTATTGAATGGTATCCTGTGTAAATTCCAGATGTGATCATCTCCTCCATTCTGATGAGCACGGACATATGACCTTGGCTGAATGCCTGCACCAGAGGTAGGAAGACAGGAAAGCTGGGCTTGGGCAGTCAGCCCAGAGGGAGCACCAAGACAAAATAGGACCACCAGCAGACTTACTTATCTACCCCAGCAGCAAAAGCTTGAGAAATTAAAACAACATTAACTAAGCATATACGTCATTAGAATCAGAGCCATCTTGCCTGAATTTGTGTGATGAAAAAAAATTTCAATTGCTAAAGGAGTGGGGAGATCCCTTGAAAATGAAGGAAGCACTCAACCCAGGGATAAAAATTGTTGGAGACTTCCGATCTGTGTATTTCATTGTCTCCCTTTTCTGCCCTGTGCTACATTTAATTTAATCTTAATATTTGTGTATGCACACACACACACACACACACATATATGCATGGGCTTGGGACAGCTCCCATGGATAGAGCACCTGACCTGGAGTCAGGAATTCAAATCTGGCCTCAGACACTTACTAACTGTGTCACCCTGGGCAAGTCGCTTAGCACCTATTTGCCTCGGTTCCTCATCTGTAAAATGGGGACACATTGGAGAAAGAAATGGCAAACCTCTCCAGTTTCTTTGCCAAGAAAAAGGGGTCACATAAAGTCAGATAAGACTGAATAACTGAAGGATAAGAATATGTACACACATATGTACAGACCCCTAGGGGGTCTGATAAACTGGGGAGAGGGGAATTTTCTCAATAGCACTTAAAAAGATAGTGATGTGGGTGCCTGGGTAGCATTTAGATTATAATTGCCCTGAGGGGCTGATCCCTGGCTCAGAAATGGGAAGTTTGGAATTTTATACTGGGAAAAGGGACAAAGTTAGGGAACTGTTAGAGAGTAAGGATAGGTGTAGTTGAGCTGGAGATGTGCCTCAATATTGGCTATAAAAGGGACGGTGTGATGTGACCCACCTTCCCACCACTCCCTGATTGATCAAAGATATCTTGAGGTCAATTTGCAGCCCTCTATTTGAAGAACATTCAGCAAAAACAGTAGACTTAATCATATTACAGTAGACAATCAGATTTAATAAAGTGGAATTTAATAGGGATGAAAGCAAAGTCCCATTCATACATTTAACTACCTGAGTATAGGTTGGGAGATCTTAGGCAAAATTTTCTTTCAAAAAAGTTATTTTGCTTTTTCTGGCAGCCAAAAAAATCTAACTTGATTTTAGTGTGTACTAACAAGTATAAAGTTCAGAGCCCAGGTGGCTCCATTGTGCTCCGCCATGCTTGTACCACATCTGTAGTGCTGACATTGAGACACTGCAGACAGTCCAGAGGAAGGTGACTGGGACAAAATGGGTGCTGGAGTCCATGCTATAAGAGAACCCACTGAAGGATCTGGGGGTGTTTATCCTAGAGAAGAGAACACTTGGACAAGGACATATTGACTTTCTTCAAGAATTTAAAGTATTGTCATGTAGAAGAGATTCTGCTGGGCCTCCAGGGGCAAAACAGGAAACAACAGCTGCAAGCTGCCAATTTCTCTTTCTTGGAAGGAAAATACTCTAAGAACTCAAGCTGCCCCAAAGCAGAATGGGCTGTCCCAGGAGGTCATGAGTGGTTCATAGACTCAGAGATATAGAGCTGGAAGGGAACTCAGAAGCCGTCTACTCTAGCTGCCTCATTTTATAGATGAGAATACTGGGGCCCAGAAAAGTGAAGTGACTTGCCCAAAGTCACCCGGGTAATAAACATCAGAGGGGTCCTCCATCGCTGGAGGTCTTTAAGCAGAGGCTGAATGGCCACGTGTCAGTGATGTCGTACAGGGCATTCTTGGTTGGGTATAGGTTAGGCTAGATACCTTCTGGGGTCCCTTCCAAATGTGAAAATAGGTGAATCCGTGAGCAGGCACCATTTTCTGTGCCTTGTTCCCACTCCCAAACCTTGAAAAGCTTTCATCATTCAAATATTGTGCATTCTGTAGCACCCACCTTGAGCTCTGCCTCTTCCATGAAGCCTTCTAAGACTACTACAGCAATACCTAGGGACATCTCCCTCTGACTTCCTACAATACTTCTTGTCAATACCATTTATTTTGACATTTAAATAGTGATTCAAGGGCATGGGGATTGGGGGAGATTAACTATTTATTTGACCTCTATTGTGTTTTACTTCCCTAATAAGTTTCCTGAGGGTGAAGGCCATATCTTATATGCCTCCATATTTTCCACAATGCCTGGCACAGGGCTGACATGACTGGCAGAGAATGCTCAATAAATATTTGCTAAATTGGATTGCATTCCTGGCTAACTGCATTGCATTTGCATCCTGGTATCTTTGGACTATAGTACTCTCCACAATAAATCTCACTTACTTTACTGAGTGACTAACTTTTGGCCTTAATGTAAGCCTTTGGGCATCCTTTTATAAAGATCCAAGCCCACTATTTGTCCCTATCCCTGTCTCTGCCAATTTTCAGGGCCAGATGTATGCAGTGAGCCCTACTACAAGGGGCAGACCCAGTTGTGAACACTAAAGAGATTGACCGGAGAGAAGCGCTTTCACCATTCCTCTGGAAAAGTTATTCCCTTCTTTAATTACTCCCTGTTGTCATTTTAAACACCTTTAAATGTTTCTCCTGCTCCTATGTCCTACATCCCACTACAGTGGAGAGAAGACTGACAAGTGGAACACCTTTGAAAAGCTTTCAGAGACTTACACAAACCAATTCCTATTTATCACTGCAATCACTAACCATCAGTGCCCCGAGATCACTGATCATTAAATGGAAAGTAAGCAGTAGCAATCTGCTCAAGAGTGTGCCCTACAAGGCTTGACAATAGGATTGCTCTCAACTGGAAGGTCAAGGTTTCAAGCTAAGTGGGCTGAGCCTTTCTCTCGAGGGGATACAACCTGAAATAAGGTTGGGTCATGTAACTGAGAGGAGCATCAAGGAAATAGTCTAGAACAGTGGTTCTCAAAGTGGGATCTGGGGACCCTTGGGAGTCCCTGATACTCAAGAGATCTGTGATATCAAAAATATTTTAATAATAATATTAAGATGTTTTAATGTCTATTATAGTAAATACCAATAGATATAATCCACATAAAAAGTTTTGGGGAGTCCTCAATAAATTTTAAGAGTGTAAAGGGGTCCTAAGACCAAAAAGTTTGAAAACCACTGATCTAGACTGTTTTGTAGAAAAGATTAAAATAATCTTATGTAGAATCTTATCTAGAATCATAGCATTTTAGACTCATAAAAGCTTAGAAACTGTAGCATCCAAGAATCAGGAGAGACCTGAGAAGTTACCTATTTCAATCTGCCACCCACTGTGGGAAGGAATCTCTTTAGTATTCATAACCAGCTCTGCTTCGACACTTCTGGCAATGAGGGAGTTCACTGGTTCATAAAACTGCTTGTTTCATTCTTGTCTAGCCTTAATTATTTGAATGCCACTTCTTTTGAGCTGAAGACCATCTACTTATAACTTTAGTCTCCCAGAGTACCACAGTCTTCTCCCTCTTCCACCTGACAGTACTCAAAAGATTTGAATTTTGCGACTATTTCCTAAGACTTCTCTTTTCCAGGCTTGCCATTCCTAGTTCCTTTAGCTAACTGTCAAATGACACCATTTCTCAACTTTTCAATTTACTAGTCATCCTATTTTGGACATGCTCCCGTTTGCCAATAATTACTCTATTATATGGCATCCAGAACTAAGCCTAATAGCTAACTAAATGTTCTTTAGTTCCCAAACACAACCCACCCACCCCTACCTTGCCTCACACACACACACACACACACACACACACACACACATATCCTTATAAGAAAGCTTCCAGGATTAGGGATTTAATGATACATAAGGACAAAATTATTTGGCCATGGAAAACTTTAAAAAGTTTTTAAATGGCTTTCTTCTGTGTGGTCCCCTTCTACTTCTGCAATAATGGTGGTAAAGTGATGGAAGGAGGGGCAGATGGTTCTAAGAAACATGGGGTTTGTAAGTTATCTAATTCAATTGTGGGAACTCTAAATGTCAGATCTCTGTTCATGGACCAACAAATTGATATTCATAGAATAACTGGGGAAACTGGCTCACATCAATACTAACATGCTCGTGATAAAAATAACCGGAAGAGAAATAGAAGTGGCAGGTACGAGTAAGGATGGCTCATAGGCTATCTTTGGAAGGATAAATGAAGAAGTTGGGTAGCTAATTTCATTAAATACTTGGTCATAAGAACTTGAAGGAGATCATATTGAATATAAGCAAAAAGACTAAATGAAAATAATTGTAACTCATACACCAACATTTGCTGCAGAAAATTAAGAGGTAGAGAAAAATTTTTAACAACTAGACAGGATCTTCAAACTTAGTTTAGAAATGAATGAAAAAGTGGACAAGGGAGATGATGGCAAAAATAAGTAAGAAAATATGATTTAGGTTTAATCAATAAAAGACATGGTTTGTAGAGCATTCAGAAGCCAACCATTCCTTTTCTAGCCCCGTTCCTAACATTCTGGATTTCAATATCATGCCTCTTCTACTGTCTTATCCTGGAACTTCTCTCATCTTCTGGGGCTTCCTCACCCTAGAACATCCTACCACCCCTGTGCTCTGTACACCCTGGAATAGCTCTCCTCAAGGCCTGCCTCATTTCTCCCATTGGTGAGTTCCTCCTGGAGTTGTCTTTTTGTGACAAGACCCAGGCTAACCTGCCTTCATTTTCCTCCTTCTTGACTTCCTAGACTTCAAAATCACTCTCCTATGTGAGTACCCTAATTCTCTGCCTTCACCCCAATCCTGATTTTTAAAAAGCTCCCTTTTGAGTATTGTCTTCCCCCCTTAGAATGTAAGCTCCTTGAGGGCAGAGGCTATTTGGTCTTCATTGTTTTTGTGTGACCAGAACTTAGCACAGTGCCCCGCACATAGGAAGTGTGTAAGTAAACGAATGCTTGTTTCCTTGCTAACATCTATATTAAATGAATATTTTCTCCAAAAAGAGAGTTGAAAAGAACATGGAGAACACCAAACAACATCATAAAAAAATGAAATTGTGTCTTAACAGACAGGAAAAAACAAGCACTTAAATGGGAGACATATCAGAATCAGCCATCTGTGTGCAGTAAGATCATCAACCAGGCAGAGAAAAGGTCGAAATTCACATAAAATTAAAAAGATATTGATGAGAAGAAAGCTTCAGCAGCTTCAACATAACATTCAAAGAAGCTATTGAAATTGAAAAATGGGAAGTGAAAAAAAGCCAGAGAATCCTTGATTAGCACCATCTTTTGAAAAAGTTTTACTGATGATACACAGCAATCACCACAATGAGGAAGCCAGTCTTCCCCAGGATCTTCTGCAGTCAACAAACATTTGATCTCCTTGAGGGACATGGGAGCTAAGAGCAATACCAGTTCATAATATGCACTCATTTGTATTAAAAAAACATTTATGGAAAAGAAGTGTGGCAGAAGATTACAAACAGTATTACCCCACAAGTCAGGAAAAATCAGTGGAGAAAAAGTAAGACTATGGAAAACTTAATGTGAATGAAATAAGCTATATCATCCCAGGATTATTCATAGATGAAACTAATGGGAGAACAACAAATAGAGAGAAAAATGAAAGGCTTTAAAGTGTTTCCAAAATGATCAATTTTCAAGATCTGTGAAAGTAGAACATTGGACCCTAATATATCTATTCCCAATTTATTATGTGAAGAAATAGAAATAGTACCTAAGAAGATGAAATTGGGAACAATGGCTGAATCAGACCAAATATATGCTGAGGAAACTTGTTCTGGGGATGACTCAATTTTGAAAGCATTAAAATATTGTTTTACAAGAAATGTCAGGGAAGAGGAAGAAATTTTAAAAATGGTAAAAAATCTCAGACAAGATTACCCACTTCACAAGGCAATCAGGATGATATCAATAAATACTGGTCCATATGACTACATCCTCACCTCTGCAAAATCTTTGTGGAAATGATCTGCACATGTATTGAACGTATCCCTTTTGAAAATACGAGAAGGGGTTAAGCAGGCTTTTAAAAATTATATTCAAACAACAACATTGTACGATGACTAACTTTGATAGACTTAGCTCTTCTCCACAATGCAAGGATCTAAGACAACCTCAAAAGACTCATGATGGAAATTGCTATCCACATCTAGAGGAAGAACTATCCACGTACAGAGAAAGACATGGAGTCTGAATGCAGATTGAAGCATACTATTTGCTGTCTTTTGTTGTTGTTGTTATTGTTTCTTTTTTCTTGTGTTTTCTCCCATTGGTTCTAATTCTTCTTTACAACATGACTAATGTGAAAATATGTTTAATATGAGTGTATATGTACAGCCTATATCAGATTGCATGCTGTCTTGAGGAGGAGAAAGGGGGAGAACATTTAGAACTCAAAATCTTATGGAAGTGAATGTTGAAAACTAAAAATAAATAAAAAATAAAAAATTATATTCTATAGAAGACTACATCTTTATAGTTACAGAACTGATTTAAGAGATAGAGAATGCAGCATCCCACTATCTTTATTGTTTATGGATTACCCAAAAATGTATTTAATTTACTAATACAAAATGCAAAATACACTTTAAAGTCTCTCCTCCAACAAAGAGCTTCTCATGTGCATCTGGCTAGATTTTCACTGACTGACATCCAAGCTCTCCTTTTCCATTTTTTTCTTTCTCAGTTTTCCAACAACTTTGGCTAAGGTTGTGGCCCAGGTGTATGAATTGGCAGTCAATCAATTAATTGAGGCCACTAGGTAGCACAGTAGATAGAGTGCTAGGCCTGAAGTCAAAAAGACTCAAGTTTAAATCCAGCCTCAGTCACTTATTATCTATGTGACCCTGGGCAAGTCATTTAACCTATATTTGCCTCAGTTTCCTCCACTATAAAATGGGGATAATAACAGCACCTACTTTCCAGGAGTGTTGTGAGGCTTAAAAGAATTAGTATTTGTACAGTGCTGTATAGTGCCTGGTACATAGTATGCAATATAATAATTACTTATTCCTTTCCCCCAATCATCCTTAATGTCTTGTCAATGGGGCAACCGAGGACAAGGCAAGAAATTTATATCTTACCCAAACATCATCAATGCCAGGAAAATATGCATTGATAAGGATAATATAATACCCAAGAGCACCCACAGAGAGACACATGTTCACCAAAGGTGTTCAACACAGTTATTGAAAAGACACTGGACTGAATACTAAGAGAAGATGGATTTCCTTTAATTGGTGAGAACTTCCAGATGCTACTCTTTATGGGTGATATTGTGCTGATTTTACAAATGATCAAACATTACTAGCTCCCTCAATAAGATCCACAGTTGACCAAAAGAAATTGACCCTAATAATCCATTTAGGAAGATCTAAATAGACTTCTAGGTTTGATAGGGGAAAAGTTGTGTAGAAGAAGGAGCATGAGGAATTGAGCTGAAAAGGGGGGCAGGGAGAAAAAAGGAAAATGAATACTAAATGAGATTGGGAATGTTTTAGGATTGTAAAAAAAAGCCAGCAATTAAATTTGGGACAGTGAAAATTTTAGAGGATTTGACAGGGGAGAGGACAAAGGAGAGAGGCTAGAGCTAAAGGAGAAAGGATAGAACTGAAAAAAAAAGAGAAGAATTTGAGAAGGAATGAAGGAAGGACAAGAGAGAGGAGGAAGAGAGGCTGCAGAGGAGAAAGATAATCAACTGAGAAGGAAGAGATCCTGAAGCTGAAGGAGGAGGACTCCAGGAAGAAGGAAGTAGATAGAAAGAAGACAGAGAAGTAAGAATAAGAAGATAAAAGGGAAGAGGATACAAGAAAGAAGAGAAGTCACTAACACAGGGTAAGTAAGAGATTTTGGAAAGACAATGCATGAAACTGATCAAAGAAGGAAGAGGAATTAGAAAATGATTATAAAAGTGTTAATAGGTAAGAAGTCATCAATGATGTGAGAAGGTGCTAAGAAGACGAGGAAAAGGGCAACAGCTCTAGAGTTGATGACAAACTACAGTCTCCAAGTAGGCTATAAGAACAACAAAGGACTGAGGATCCGACTTCCATCAAGTATGAAGAGTAGGGAGAAATTTATAGTGGCCTATATAGAGTGTATGATGTCTGTATTTCTGCCAAAACCAAGGAACTACCATCAATCCTTAAAGTGGATAGTAGCCATCCCTGTAGAAAAGAAGGTAAAGGGGATCATTCTCCAGGTATGTATGAGGAAACTCTTTAAAAACAAAAATGGGGGGGCAGATAGGTGGTGCAGTGGATAGAGCTCCAGCCTTGGAGTCAGGCGGACCTGAGTTCAAATCCAGTCTCAGACACATAACACTTACTAGCTGTGTGACCCTGGGCAAGTCACTTAATCCTGATTTCCTCACCAAAAAGAAAAAAAAACCCTACACAAAAACAAAAATGGGAAGTCTTCAATGTTAAAATAAAGAAGAAAAGAGATACAAGGCAGAAAAGACCCCTGATCAGTTTCAGAAGGTTAGAGAGAATAAAGGATGTAACTAGGGAGAGAAAGGGAAGAAAACAACTGAACACATGCTCCTAAGTAATGGATGTGGGTCTCTTCTCAAAGAGATGAGCTGGATCCTCTGAAGACAAAGCAATTACTTGTCCTCCAAGGCATGATGATGGGACTCCATAGGCACTCTCAGGTGAAAGAACATTCAGTTAATGTCAGAAGAAGAGTGTTGGTAGGTTATGACTCCCAACTGAAGATACTAAATCAGCTATTTGTCACCCTATCATCAATAATAAAGATCTGCTATCTTCCTGGGGCTCATATCCAGGATAAAGCAGAGAGCTTCCTACAATTTGTTAAGTCAGATGACTACTATCCACTTTAAGTGATCCATGGGGGCAATAATGAAACTGCCAAGAATCTAGAAAGCATCACATATGAAGTCTTGGCAGGGGGGATTCCTGCCAATAGACACCAAGATCAACAGAAGAGAAAGGAAGATTTGGAAAGTGAATTGTGAGTTAGGGAGATGTCTGAGAATGGGATTTGGATTTCCGGACCCCAGCTTAAAATAGAGGAACACCAAGTTCTTGTGCAAGTGTGGAGTATCCACAGCAAGGGCCATTAAGAATGTCTTTGTTTTGAGTCTTACAAATCTTACTAATAGAGCTTTAGATTGAAAAGAAAGGGATAGGGGAGAAAGTTCCTATGTATTTTCACAGAGTTAGGTGATATAAAAAAGTAGCCATGATGTAGCAAGAAAAATAGTAAAAAATAGTGATGCCCCAAATTTCACAGGAGATAAGAACCAGGAAAGGAGCCAGCAATAAAAATCATAGCCCTAGATCTCTAGAACCAAACTATGAGTAACAAGGTGATCTAGAGATTCTAATTTGAGGAGGGAAGCAGCATGGTATAGTAGAAAGAGGACTGGCTCTGAAGTCAGAGGAGTCTGGCTTCAACATATTCTCAGGCATTTGCCTGTGTTACCTTGAGCAGGCCCTGGGCCTCAGTTTCCTCATTTGTAAAGTGAAGTAGTTGGTCTCTAAGGCCTCTTACAATTCTAAACCTGTAATCCTCTGAACATTTGATTTCACAGATCCTGATGAGATCCGTGCCTGGAATATAGATCTGGATGAGTATGACTCATTTACAAGGAACAAGAGGAGTTTATAGTGTATTCTGGAAATAAGAGGGAGCCAGTAGAGTTTGAGTTGAAGGACTGGGTGGAGGGTGTCAGACCCACGTTTTAGGAAAATAACTTTGTTCAAAGGAAGGATTATATAGTGGAATGAGACCTGAGGAAGGGACACCAAATAGGTTATTACATCAGTCCAGGCAAGAAGTTATTGAGGCCTGAATTAGGAGAGTGGAGCGGAGAGGAGGAGACATGCTAGAAAGTTCATGAAGCTAGAAAGGACATGATTTGGCAATTGGTTGGACGTAGTGAGGACTAAGGATTCGGTGAAGATTCCCAAGATTGAGAACCTGAGTACATGGAAGGGTGATGGTACCTTTGAGAGTAATAGGAAATTTTGGAAGAGGGATGGGTTTTGAGAGAAAGATGATAATTTCTGTTTTAGAAATGTTTAGTCTGAAGTGCCTGTGAGACACCCAGTTTGAAATGTCTCATAGAAAGTTGGTGATATAGGAGAGAGAACAGAATTAGATAGAGTTGGGAATCATCTACGTAGACTATTGGAGCTGATGAGATCAATAAGGAAAAAAAAGGTATAAAAAGAAAGGACTCAAGACAGAGCCTTGGGATCACTCTCATAGTTAGTGGACATGGCATGAATGCAGATTCAGCAAAGGAGATTGAGGAACAGTCAGACAGGTCAGAGGAGAACTACAGGAGAATAATGTCCTGAAAACGCTAAGTGGAGAAATATACAGAAGGAGAAGATGGTAAACTGCCAAATGCTGCATAGAGAGGAGGGAGGATTAGGATTGAGAAGATGCCATTGGATTTGGTGATTAAGAGATCATTCATAATTTTGGAGAGGACAGTTTCAGCTGAATAATAAGGTTGGATCAAGATTAAAGTTACAGGGAAGTAAGGAAGAGGGGAGATTTTGGGGGAAAGATGATCAGTTCAGTTTTGGATTTGGTGAGTTTAAGATGTCTACAGGACATAGCAGTTCAAGGTGTCCAATAGGCAGCTGTAGATGAGAGACTAGAAGTGACAGAAAGAGGCCTGAAACCCAGGTACCTTATCATTGATGAAATGGTCATGAATCTAATATCACAGAATTTTATGATTTTAAGGGACCTCAGAAGAAAATGTATAACAACTCTAATTTCCTGTGACAGCCCCCAAACATTAAGTCACATTATATATGTACAAGGCAGTATGATATAGTGGATAGAGAGCTAGCAGGATCAGTAAGAACTGATTGCACAATCCTACTCTGTCATATGTTGCCTATATGACCCTAAGTTATTTACTTAACCTCTTAGTGTTCCCAGGTAACTCTTGGAGGCCATAAATCACAGAGCAGATATAGTCTTGAATTGGTTAAAAAAAAAAAAAGCTTTTTTCACACAGTTTTTCAAATCCATGAAATCACAGAAAGAAAAAAAAATAGGTTAACATTCACTCAGGGCTTTTGCTCAGTACTTCATGTATTGGGATGTCTGACAACTACGAGACGAATCAGTAGGCAAGTACAAGTGTACTGGAAATGTATCCGTTATACTTTCCCAAGGTCAAGCCTTCTCCCTGAGTCCTTGATTCTTGCTAAGCCTATAGTATATTTTTTAAATGTTCAAATCTGATCCAAAAGCGGCATTACCCATACCCCTTATACCATCTCTGTACATCACTGGTACTTGGAAAGCATTAAAGACCCCCAAATTCAGCTTTCAAAGGATTATTCAGTCCCCACAGTATAGGATGTGGCACAAACAGCATTTAAAGTGCCACTTTCTTTTTTATAAAATGCTATTATTTTTACTGACCTTTAATTTTCATATCACATTCATTTCTGAATATATCCCTCCTCCCCATCTACTCAGTGAGCTTTCCCTTGTAATATAGATTTTAAAAAGAGAGAATTTGATGCTTTTTTAAATCTTATTTTTCTTCTATCTATAAAAAAAATTTTCTTTGTTATGTGAGATGGCTTTCTGAAAAGGGGAAAGGGGACTGGGGAGAAAATTTAAGCAACGTATAGACAAAAGACATCCAAAATGCATTTTTAAGAAATAAACAGGAAGAGAAAACCAATCTAAATGGCACAGTGGATAGAGCACACTATTTAGTATCTAGAACATCTGGGTTCAAACCCTGAATTTGAACTATTGAACTAATTGAACTATTTACTACCTGGGTTACTTTGTGCAAGTAACTTCTCCTCTCTGGGTCCTAATTTCCTCATTTGTTAAATGCTGGTTTGGGCCAGATGGACTCTAAAGTCCCTTCTAGCTCTAAATCAATGGTTCTATGGTCCCATGATTCCATCTCCTCCCCACCCCATTTCCTGCAAGAACTTGCCCCCCTTCTTTTAAATCATTCTGTCTTTGATTCTCATTCTCACTTTATCTGCAAGCTCCCTCCTGTTGCCTCTAACTATAGATTCAGAGCCGGAAAGGACCTTAGAAGCCATCTTCTCCAACTCCCTCATTTTACAGGGGAGAACACTGAGGCACACAAAAGTTGTGACTCACCTGAAATCATAGATGTAGTAACAGAGGCTGGATTTGAACCTGCTCTCAGGTCTTTCCCTTGTAAAAGAAAAAAAAACACTTCTGTTAGACAGTCCCATGCCCTCTTCTGTCTTTCCAGCCAGAGCATTTAAAAAAAATGGTCCTCTTAGCCTTCCCTTACCTCCCATTCACTTGCAATCTACCCTTGAAATACAGTATCAGTCTCCACCAATTAACTGCTCTTTCTAAGAGAACCAACAGTTTCATAATTATTAAATATAATGGCATGGTCCTCATCCCCCTTGCAACCCTGTTGACCATCCTCACCTCCCTTTTCTTGCTTCGACTTTTGTGACACTTCTTGCTCCAGAGTCTCTTCCTAAGTGTCTCAGGCTTCTTTGCAACAAATCATCTTTTTTTCTGTCCCCTAATTGTGAGTGTTCCCCAAGACTCTGCCCTATAGCTTCTTTATCAAGGTATCTAATCACTTCCCAAGCTCCATACAGATGAATCTCAAATTTCGTTTACCAGACCCGGTCTCTCTTCTCTGTAGTCCTACGTTATCAAATGTCTGGGAAACATCTTCACTTGGATGTTTCATCAAATATCTTTCAGTCAGGATTCCAAAAGTTCACAATAGACCAAAATAATGGGTTGAATTTTAAAATAAGATGAAATCTAATGGAGATAAATGCAAACTCGGGTTCAAAAAATGAATTTCACAAGATGAGAGTGGCCATAGCACAGCTCCTAGCACATAGTAGGTTTTTATTGATAATGTTTATTGATTATATATAATAATAAACATGGCTGCTTATATATAATTATAATAAATATTATAAAATATTATATATAATATATAATTATATATAATGTTTATTGATTGGTTGATTAAGAGAAGCATAATATCAGGAATTGAAGAGGTGCTAGTGTTGTACTCTTCTGTTCAGGCAAGTATCGTGTTCAGTTCCAGGGGTCATATTTTAAGAACAACTACATAAATTGTTTGAATGGCAAGGACCACTTCATTTTTGTCTTTGGATCCTCAATGCCAGGCATATTGTAGATATTTAATAAATGCTTACTAATGGATTGACTGATAAGTGGGTAGAACATCCATAGAAGGTCAATCACAATGGTAAAGGGCTTCAAGTTGATGCCATATAAAGATCCCTTGGAAGAACCAAAAATACTTAGCCAAAAAAAGATATGACTTGGGGACATATGATAGCTATCAAGTGAGATCGGGATTAATCTTGTTCTGCCAAGCCATGGAGGGCAGTACTAGAAGCAGCGGATAGAAGTTCTAAGAGGCTAATCTAAATTAATGCAAAGAAAACCTGCCCAAAAATTAGAGAAACATGTTTTGGTATTTAACTTCCTCAACAAAACAAAACAATCTTATGAAGATTAATTTTCAGCACTGGTCAAAGTCAACATGGTGTAGCCCTAGACTAGGAGACAGGATGACTTACCTGGGTCCTTATATTGGCTCTGCCCCTGACTAGCTATGGAACTTCACATCTCTTAGCCTCAGTTTCCTCATCTGTCAAATGAAGGGGATAAATTCAATAATGTCTTAAATTCTCTTCCAGTTATAATATTCTATCATCCTACTCTTTCCCTGACACTATTCCTTAAAGGCATTCCCCCACTTATATCCCCATAGCATTAAGTGTGGAGCGAATCCTGCTAAGGGGAGCAGCAGTCTAAAAAAAAAATTCAGTGACCTAACTTGATTTTGGAGCCCTGATTAGCAACAAAGAGAATCCTTCACCTCCCCCAGAGCTCCCTAAGGATAAACTGAAGCCAACTCAAATTGCCAATTCAAAAAGGGTCATGACGGATGGTGTTTCTGCTAACTCTACTTGTCCCAGGGCTGAGCTATCCCTCCCCGACACACAGTCCCTGGGGTGGGGGTGGGGGCAAGAAAGGGAGGAAGGGATGAAGAAGAAACCCCAAATGTTCCCTTTCTCAGGATTTGGCGCATTCCTCCAAACCACAGGGAGAAGACACTAACTTAATCCTGTCCCCAGGGGCCATCTCTCAATTACACTAGCCAGTGTCTCCTGTTCCAGCCATCCATTTCCTGTGGTTATTGTCTATGGTGCTCAAGGGCCCCGGCAAATATCCAGGTTTCCCAGAGGATTTTCTCTTTCATTCCAATCCTTGTCAGAGAGAGAGAGCAATTCTTTCCTTTGGAGGGCCTGTTTTGGCAATTTAATTTCCTTTTTCTTCTCCTCAGCCACGGGCAGAGTCAATTGAGTGGTAAGAAGCCAAGTAGCTTGTAGCCCTAGCTAGAGGCTGACACAGAGCCAGAAATGTCTCTGTTGTGGAACTGCTAAAGAGCATGGAGAGGAGGGTGGGATGGAACTTTGCACAGAAGGGGCTCATTTTGAACAATGTGTCAGGGAAGACTGAGGGCTTTCCAAAAGAGAGTAAGAAGGTTCCTGAAATCAAGATGTTACTGACTTTTTCTACTTGCTACTCCCCTCGGCAGACTTCAGCCCAATGCTGTGGGGATACAAGTGAATATAAGATAGTATAAATGGTCCCGAGTTTTGGGGTAACTTTACCCTTCTCACCCTTATCTCTATTTCCTGCTTACTTTATATGTTGCCTTTCCCCATTATAATGTAAGCTCTTTGAGGTCAGGGACAAGCTCATGTGGTTGTATCCCCAGGGCTTAGCAGTAAGCCATAGTAAGTTAGTAAGTTCTTGTCTCCCCTCTCTCTCTCTCTCTCACTATCTCTATCTCCTCCCCATCTGCCTAGGCCTCTGCTTCTCTATCTCTTCCTTTTGTCTTCCTTTTGTCACATGCCAATCAAAGCCATCAGAGATTTCCTGGAGAAAGGTACAGTTAGGTTAAATACTACAGAGCACCAAACAGGTGAAATTGGCTGCCACCTCCCTCTGTTCTCATACCACAATTGACTTCTTTAAGGAACCAGTGAAAGTCCTAGAGAGAATTTGAGTGAAAGTAGAAAAATTATTTTCTTTTTGAGTCCCCCTTTCTGAAGAATGACTTGAGCAAAGCAGGAGGCCAGCAGAGTTTTCTTCATTGGTTTTGTAAGAAGTACCAGAGCTAATAGAGAAGGTATCTATTCAGGAAAAGTTTGCTTCCTCACTAGCCCCAGAAATGGAAGAGAGGGTAGGTAATTGACTTGACAATGGATGAGAAGGTCTTTCTAAATCACTCTGGATCACCAAATCTGGGGAAATCTAATACTGCAAATGGATTCCTTGAATTCCTAAAATACTTTATGGTCCAGAGAACAGAAAGTGCTTTTCTTTTCAATCTCATTTATCCTTGTATCATCTCTATAAGGCACAGAGTAGAGAAGAATTGTTATCCAAGGCAGGGGAACCTGGGCTTCAGAAGGATAAAGTGACTCGTTCAGAGGAACACACATGCCAAGCAGAGAATTCATGTTGTCTATACTCATTCTCTTCCCTTCAGGTAGATTTTTAGATAAAAGAGCTAGAAGTAGGTCTAAAATCCACAAGCAATTAACAAAGGGGTCTTTGATATATTTCAGAAGGACAAATGACTAAGCCAGGCTTTTTGGGTGGAAGTTGAAAAGAGGCAGATTTTGGTTAATGTAAGTGTAACAAGAACTGCTGCTGGGCCTGGGTGGCTTCAGTGCTATGTCCTCTTCCTCTCCACTAAGGGCCCTTTCTCAGCTCAGAATCTTTCTGGGGACCCTGACCTACAAAAAGAGGAATCGGGTTCATTGGGCTCATTCTGTCTTTGGATCTTTATGTCCCCACCTCAGATCCTGGAGAAAATGACCTAATACTTAAGTTTGGAAAATATCTTGAGTTCTCCCCCCCAAAACAGGGAGCTTAAAGGTACCTAATAGCAAATGTAGACCAGGTATAGGACAACTATTTATTTCCTTTTCTCAAAATAAATGCTAAACACAACAGACTCATAAACATGCATTGATAGCAAAACTTAAATAAGCACCAGTAATTACTTACTGCTGCTATACTCTTCTGGGAGGTTAATATTCAAAACATCAACATATTGCAGTTTGTAGACCTACTGAATAAGCATTGTACATTTCACCTCTGCTCTGCACTGTACAAACAATTCCCTCCAGGTCCATGTCTTCTGGTAATACTGGCCAGAGGTTGGGTTAATCTTCCTGTCAATAGTCATCTTCTTTGTTGCGAAAACTCCAGTTCTGACTTAGAGACCTAGGATCACCCAACCTCTCAAACTGACAAGACTGCTCCCCAAGGCTAGACACATCTATCTAGGGATCACTTCTATCATCTACGCTAAGAGAAGGAAACACAAAGCGTAAAAGGGTTTCCAAGGCCCACATTCAGGTCATCTGACCCAGCTGTTGCTTTTCGGGCATATGCTGGTGGACAACATGCTGTTGGAGTGGGGTGGCCCCTTCTTCCTCACCCTACACCTTAAGGACCAGGATTCCATGATTCCACTAGAGATTCAAAAAAAGGCAGACAGAGGTTGGAATTGCTCCTTTTTTTAAGGTCCTCTGAGTGGACCAGGTCTCCTGACTTGGTGACCTATCTAATGAATCTGTGACTTATCCATTCCCTGTTCCCTTTGGCTACCATGGAGTTGGAAACAAGAATCACTCATTGTTGCATTATCACAAAGTGATAAGTCCTTCAGAAGTGAGTAAATGTTCTGTGGAAGTGGCCTGGGCAACTCAACACATGTTCTACAAGTTGTAGAAGGAAACATTTTTTTTAACAGTTTGTAAAAGTGGAAAGGGTTATCCTGAAATGTAATGAGATACCTATCACTGGAGGTCTTCAAGTGATGATGACAAAACCTGTTAGGACACTATAGAGGAGGTTCCTATCTACGTATGTATTGGATTGACAATTTCTCAACAACTATGTAGCTCTTGAAATCCATTGTTCTATGGTTCTAAATTTTCTGCATCCCATACCCAAGGCCAGCAGATAGTTGGCATTCTGTACTGACCTTTGGATTTCAGAACACAACTGTGTATAAAAAATCCCAACACTATTGCCTGAATATATAACATGATCATTCCTACCTCAGTCTTTCCTTATGCTAATCCCTCACCCTAGAGGTCCCTCCTACCTCCTTGCCATCTATCTGAAATTCCTTCCTTCCAAATTCTTTTAAAGTCCTTCCAAATTGTATCTTCTCCATGAAGCCTGCCCTAGCTCCCCCACCCCACCCCCAACCAGGACACACAGAATTATCCCTCTTCTGTACTTTTATAGGACTTAATGCATGTCCCACTCATTCTTGACCAGATTGCAATGGTAGAGTGGGAAGATCAGTGAACTGAAAGTCAAAAGACCTGGATCTGAAGTCTGACCTTGGCATTCACTAGATGTATGATAGTCATCTGACCTCTATGAGCTACCATTTCTCATTCATAGAATGGGGAGACTCACATGATCTGCCTCACAGGATTATTGTGAGAAAAGCACTGCACAAATGTGAGTTGATGACATTGTTCTGTCCTCTTTTTTTTCTGTGTCTTATCTCCGCTATCAGACTCCACAAGGAACAGGAGCCATCTTTGCATTCCATTTCTCAGCTTAGTGCCTTTGCCTCAGCTTTCTCACCATGCCAGAAATGCATTCTTGCCTGACTTCCATCTCTTAGAGTCTCTAACTTCTTTCAAGGCTCAGTTCACATGCCATCTCTTGTGGGAAGCCTTCACGATTACTAGTGCCTCCCCCTCAATCATCATGTACTGTATACGTTTATCTGTTTACCCCTCCTTCCCAGGAGATAAAGCTTCTTGAGGGTAGGAACTTTTTTGTTGTTGTTGCTTTGTCTTTGTATTCCAAGCACCTAGCACAGTATCATACATATAGTGGTCACTTTATAAGTACTTGCTGAATTTAATTAATAGGAGTCAGTGTAATACTGTATAGAGAGTGCTAGATTATGAATCAGTAGACCTGAGTTTGAGTGTCAGCTCTACCACTTACTATGTGCCCTGACCATGGGCAAGTCACTTAATCTCTCTAAGCCTCAGTTTCCTTATCTTTTAAATAAGGAGGTTGAACTAATTGACTTCTATGGTCCCTTTAAGCTCTAAACCTATATGGTCCAACATTATTACCATGGTGACTAACATATAGTAGGTGCTCAGGAAAAGACTTTTTGACTTGTACTGATTGTTATTGTTGGGCTTACATGAATATTTTGAATTTAATTCAATTCAACAAGTTTTTCTTAAGTACTTTCTATGTGCCATTTCTCGTGCTGTGTGCTGGGGAATACAAAGACAAAAATGAAAAAGTTGCTGCCCTTGAGTAGCTCACATTCTAATGAAAAAAAAATAGCATGTAAACTGATAAAAAAATGTTTTAGAAGTGCATAATTATTGCAAAGTAATTTTGGGAGAAGCAATAGCAACAGGGCATCAGGAAATTCACTTGCAGAAGATGACACATGAGCTAAACTGTAAGTAAGCTAGGTGGAGGTAAGGAGAGGGAGCATCCAGGTATAGGAGACAAACTCTGAGAAGACAAAAAGGAGGATGGTGGAATGTCACAATTATGAGGGAAAGAGAATACCCATTCAAAGTATAATGCATCCAAGTAACACACAGTTCCTCAAGCTCCCAGCCCCAGTTCTGGGACCAACAAGGCCACCAGACAAAGTTAACATGATTTTTTCCCCACAGCATTAGTCAGACGACATGCTTGACTTTGCTTAGAAGCTGGCACATAGTGGTGATTTAGCCTGCTAAGCTATTACTCGATCATTCCCCAGGAGTGATTGAGTATCAGGAGATGAATTGACTTTATCCCTTCCTCATATGCATTTTTTAAAATATCTGTGGTGTGGATCTTTGTATGCAAGATTCCAAAAAGGACTATATTAAACTGGTCTAGCATGAATGAATGAATGAATGTTCAAATCAATTGAAAAGCATTTATGAAGCATTGACTATGTGCCAGGCATTGTGCTAAGTACTGGAAATATAAATACCAAAGTCAAATAGCTTCTACCTTCAAAGAGCTTGTTTTTAAATAAGGAGAGTTGACTACATCTAGGGGAATGGTGACCAGGGGAAGGTATTTTGTGACACACCCTTTCCCCAGCAATGTCTGTATTGCTTTAATTATAGTTCTTACAGAATGAGCAGAAAGGAGGGTGGGAGGGTGGGTGAAAGGGGAGTTGGAAAGATGCTTAAGGTGGTAGTGTGAGAGATGTCCTGAATAGGGAAGCATGATCTAAGGGTGGAAGTTCAGAGCTAAGTGGCTTAGTTACTTTCCATGGGTCTAGTTTGGAGCATAGAGCAGCAACAGTGAGGTAATGGAAAGAACACTAAACTAGGATTCAGGATGTTCAGATTCTAGCCCTGAGTCAATGATTGGCTCCCTATATGACCTTAGACATATCATTTACATTCTCTGGGACACCACCTTCCCATCTGTAAAATGGGAGTAATCGTACTTATCCTAGCTACCTCACAGGAGTTTTGAAATTATCAGATGAGACAATGATTTTAAAAGTGGTTGAAAGAAGAAAGAAAGGGCAGCTAGGTGGCACAGTGGATAGAGCACCAGCCCTGAGTTAAGGAGGACCTGAGTTCAAATCTGGCCTCAGACCAAACACATAACACCTACTAGCTGTGTGACCTTGGGCAAGTCACTTAACCCCAACTGCCTTACCAAAAAAAAAAAACACCGAAACAGAAAGAAGAAAGAAATGAGATGTGATATACATAAGCTGCAATGACTGAAGTGAAGTGTACAAATTTAAGTAATTTCCCTAAGCTGTGAACTAGTTCAACCATTCTAGAGAACAGTTTGGAACTATGCCCAAAGGACTATAAAACTGTGCATACCCTTTGACCCAGCAATATCATTATTAGTTCTATGTTCCCAAGGAGATCAAAGGAAAAGGACCCATATGTGCAAAAAAGGTATAGCAGCTCTTTTTATTGTGGCAAAGAATTGGAAAATGAGGGGATGCCTGTCAATTGGGGGATGGCTGAACAAGTCATGGTATATGAATGTAATGGAATACTATTGTGCTATAAGAAATTATAAAGGTGATGGTTTCAGAAAAACATGAGAAAACTTATATGAACTGATGTAAAGTGAAGTGAGCAGAACTAGAACAATCTATAAAATAACTGTAAAATTAATCAACCATGAAAGACTTAGTAACTCTGATTAATCCACCACAACTCCAAAAGATTCATCACATAAAATGTCATTTACCTCCCAAAAGAGAACTGGTGGTCTCAGCATGCAAATTAAAGCATATTTTTTCCTTTTATTTTTATTGCTTTTTTTTTAAACATGACTAATGCAGAAATGTTTTATATATCTTAATATATATAATGGTTATCCTATTACTTGCCTTCTCAATGTGTGGGGGAAGGGTGGAGGGAGGGAGAAAATTTGAAACTAAAAATTAAAATCAATCAATCAATCAATAAACAAATGATTTCCTATCTTTGATTCCTTTGTGTTGAAAACAGGCTAGGCATAGGAAGTAGCATTGTGGGCTAGAATATATTTATGGAGCTCCAAAAAATATATATTCCTCTCCTAAAAAGTTAAGTAGGAATTGGCTCCAGTAACATGAATTTACCCTGATTCATCAGAAACTATGACAGGATGAGGGTTTTACTGGATGACATAGACTGGAGCTTCTAGAGGGCTGGTTGACTGCCATTAGCATAGAACAATAGCTTTGGGGGGCAGAGCCACTAACCTAATCCTCTTCAACAGAAAGAAACAGAAAGTGGGGAACCTCACAATAACCTTGGTGGTTTCAGTACTTTACCCTGCTATGTGTATATGCTGGGGAAGTGTCAAGCTTCCTAAGGTTCCCAGAGAATGGAGACCTTCCATCCTCTCCCATTTCTCTCTCCCTCTAGGTATCTGAACCAAACTACTAAATGTAATAGATGTGGCTAGTGTGGATTTGCCCAATCAGAATCAGGCCGGCTAGTGTGGATTTGCCCAATCAGAATCAGGCCTTAAGGAGCCAAGATGGCAGACTAAGAGGTGAGTCTCTCTTACTCTCCCTTATTAACCCCTGAAAGCCCAGAAAATATCACCCCAGAAAAAAACCTTAGAACAGCTGAACCAGAAGAAAGATGGGGTGCAGCAGTCCAGTAGCCCAGGTGGCTTGAGGGATTAACTGGAAAGGCCCTTCTTACCCTGGGGGAAGGGGAGCGGAAAGCCCCACCTCAACATACCAGGAGGAGATCCTGAAACCCAGGTGGTGGAGCAGGCAAACACCAATGCCTAAACCCCGAGTATCTCATTGAGGGCAGAGGAACCAGTGGAAACCAGATCAGAAAACCACCAGGTGCCTTGGCATTCTACAGTAACCAGGAAACTGGTTCTCCCAGTGCCTCAGCAAAACTAAGGGAAGCCAAGGGGCCCCAGCTGGATAAATACCCTACAACATCCATCTGAAAAGAGCTGAAGAAAGCAAAAGGAAGGAAAGGCCTGGGTGAGCAGGAAATCTCCAGGAGCCACACTACCCAATCCTATCCCTACAGTTCCAGTATTGTTGTCTCCAGCCAGCCCAACACCAGGTAAGCTGCCAGAATCCTACAGCCTCCAACTGCCAACATTGGAGGCCCCAGCACATAAAGCTATCAACCAGGCCCTAGGCTCCCACTGCTCCCCAGAAGGAGAGCCCGATCTCTTTAAAGGCCAGGAAATAAACAAACACCATGGGCAAAAAGAAGTGGATGATAGATTCTTATTGTGGGAAGAGTGAAGATCAAGGCAGAAATTATGAAGAGGACAACATTGTCAACAAACTCACATCTGGAGCCTCAAAAGGGAATATGAACTGGTCTGAAGCCCAAAAAGCCTTCTTAGAGAGCTCAAGAAGGATTTTAAAAGTCAAATGAGAGAGGTAGAAGAAAAATGGGAAAAGAAATGAGAGGTATGCAAGAGAGAGTCAATAGCTTGGAAAAGGAAGGACAAAAATTAACTGTAGAAAACAAGTCCTTAAAAAATACAATCGGTCAACTGGAAAAAAGGTACACTGAAGAAAACAAGTCTCTAAAAATTACAATTGGCCAACTGGAAAAAAAAAGTACACTGAGGAAAACAAGTCCCAAAAAAATACAATTGTCCAAATGTGGAAGGAGGTACAAAATCTAATAGAAGAAAATAATTTGTTAAAAATTAGAATTGAGCAAATGGAAGCTAATGACTCTATAAGAGAGTAAGAGTCAGTCAAACAAAAACAAAAGAATGAACAAATACATGAAAGTGTAAAATATCTCATTGGTAAAACAACTGACCTGGAAAATCGATCCAGGAGAGACAATTTAAAAATTATTGGTCTACCTGAAAATCAAGATGAAAAAAAGAGCTTGGACAGTATCTTTCAGGAAATCATAAAGGAAAACTGCCCTGAGGTCCTAGAACCAGAAGGTAAAATAGTCATACAAAGAATCCACCAATCACCTCCTAAAAGAGATCCCAAATTGAAAATGCCAAGGAATATAGTAGTCAAATTCCAAAATAATCAGGTCAAAGAGAAAATACTGCAAGCAGCCAGAAAGAAACAATTTAAATATCCTGGAACCACAGTCAGGATTACACAGGACCTCGCAGCTTCCACATTAAAAGACCATAGGGCAGAGAATATGATATTCCGTAAAGCAAAGGAGCTTGGATTACAACCAAGAATCAACTACCCAGCGAAAATGAGCATGATCTTTCAGGGGAGGAGATGGATATTCAACAAAATAGGGGACTTCCATACCTTCCTGATAAAAGACCAGAGCTCAACAGAAAATTTGATCTTCAAATACAAGACTCAAGAGAAACATAAAAATGTAAATGGGACAGAAAGTAACAACATGTTATTAATAAGGGCAAACTCTTTAAATCCCTACAAGGGAAGATGACACTTGTAACTCTAGAGAATGGTATTGTTATTATACCATGTTAAAAGTATACATAAAGGGGGTGGGTATAAATTGACTTTGATGTAATGATGAAAAAAAATCTAATCAAGTGGGTTAAATGGATCCAAGAAAAATAAATTAATCTGATTTAACTAAGAAAATATACTGAGAGAAAAGGAAAGGAGGAGTCAGACAAGGGTAAATTACATCACAGGAAAAGGCACAAAAAACTATTACAGCAGAGGGAAAGAAGGGAGGGAGATGAGCATTTTTTGAACCTTACTCTCATCAGATTTGGCTTAAGAAGGGAATAACATAATCAGTTAGGCATAGCAATCTAACATGCCCTATAAGCAATAGGAGGGAAAAGGGGAAAGAAAAGGGAGGAAACTAATAGAAGGGAGGTGGGACTGAGGGAGGCGGTGGTCAAAAGCAAAACATTAGTGAGGAGGGAAAAGGAGAAAGGAGAAAGAAAAGCATAAACGGGGGAGGGGGAGAAGGATGAAAAGAAAGACACAGAGAGTTATCATAACTGTGAATGTGGTGTGTGGATGTAATGGAATGCTATTGTGCTATAAGAAATGATGAGCAGGCAGACTTCAGATAAAGCTGGAAAGACTTGTATGGTTTGATGCTGCTTAGGGTGAGCAGAACCAGGAGAGTGTTGTGCACGGTAGCAGCCACATTGGGTGATGACGGACTTTGATGGACTTAACCCTTCTCAGCAATACAAGGATCTAAGACGTCTCCGAGGACCTAATGATGGAGGATGCTGTCCACATCCAGGGAGGGAACTGTGGAGTTTGAATACAGATCAAAGCATACTATTTGCTATTTTTTTTTCTTCTATTGAGTTTTGTTTCCTCTTTCTGGTAGTTCCTCCTATTAATTCTAATTCTTACTTACAACATCACTAATGTGAAAATATGTTTAATAACAATATATATGTATAACCTATATTAGATTGCATGACATCTTAGGGAGGGAGGGAGGTAGAAAAAAAGTTAAAACTCGAAAGCTTATGGAAGTGATTGTTGATAAATCAAAATAAATTTTAAAAAATAAATAAAAAAATAAAAATCCTTTCCCACTTCTATTGGAGAAACGATAAATCTTGTCTCTGACTGAAAAAAAAAATGATCAGGCCTTAAACCTCTATCCTTCTAAACACCCCTCCTTCTCCCTGAACTTGCTCTATTTTATCAAGCCCTCGTAGCTTGATCTTGGCATAATGGAGTTGAAGAGATAGGCATTCTTAGATAGTATATACAGCATTTTACTTTTAAATAAAATTAATAAAGGCAATACAACAATACATAATAATTGATTTGCCACAGAACCTTTGCACTTAGAGACTCTCCTTGACCCCTAAAACTATGTATGGTATATAGGCTGTTCCAAACCAAGAGTATCAAGGAAATGCAAGATAAATACAACATATTTTTCAACTGATGTTTAACTCATACATCCAATTAGAACTATGCATCAGGTGAAGGTCCTGGACCCAAGACTGGATTTCTCTTCCAGCATAGTAACATGTACCTAGAATCCAGTGCAGATTAAAACTCTCACAGTTGGAAATTTTCTTCTCAGAGACCTGTCACTGGCAAGGAACTCTGATAGTGTCTCACCATGGCTGATTCATTGTTCACAATCAAGAAACAAAAGATTCATTGGCAGGTCCCTTAGAGTAACCCACCCCCAACCCCGACACACACTGCTACTACCCCATTCTGCCTTTGTGTCCCTGACCTTCAGTTACCATTCCTAGTCTCCAGGAAGTTACGTCACATACCTTCTCTCCCTCTAAGCTAAGTGATCTTGTCCAAGACAACTTCCCCTCAGTGTCACATCTTATTACTTCCAGCTTCACATTTCTTCACTTATTCTCCACCAATAGTCAAAACCTGCATAATGAGAAAGAGGCAAAAAAGATGGAAAAAGAGATTGTACCACTCCCTGAACTAATCTGTACTCCTGGATTTTGCTTTGTGATTTGAGAAATTATTTGGACAGGGTGCTTAGTGGGAGGAGATGGGGTAAGGATAGAGTGATGGAGCAGGGATATTTCTTTCTCATATCAAACTGACCCATTAAAAGGCCAGGCCCTGGAAAGTATTATTATAACCTGTATCACCAGTGGAATTCAAATGAATTTTTAATATCTTCTCAATGCTTAATTTAGTTTTGCCAGAGATGTTTCATCATTCCCTCCTGCCCCTTAATTAAGCTAATGACTTCATTTCTTTTCTCCTTTCTGATCAGCTCACACAAGCAATTTCTAAGCCTGATTTTTTCTTCCTCAAACCCGTTATCTTTTCATGTGGTTACCCTACTGCTGGGCAATGTGGGAGTGCATTTCTTCTGGGCAGAGCATAGTCATTCATGGCATCCTTATATAAGTTCCTCTAACGGACTGAATAAAGAATCATATACTGGGTGGAGTAAAAGCTATCTCACAGTCATAACTATCATTTTTAAAATCACATAAAATGTCACTGTTGTGATTTTATAGTTTGTAGATTATTTTGTATGAATTATATAATTTCATCATCCAGTGCATTCCCCTTGCTCTTAGTATGATGATAGCTAATGGATAGGTTATTAAAGTGAAAATCTGAATCATAATTTGAAACATAATATGTGATATTTTCATTACAGAAGAAAACTGTTTTCTGACAAATCATTGTATTAAGAACTTCTGACCAAGAAAGATGCCAAAACAGAATCAGGAAGCCTAGTCTCCATATATGTACTCCAGTAAAAACCTTAAAGTTGCAACGGAGCAAATAATAATCAATACATCCAGTGAGAAATGATAGTAAGTGACTTCCTTTACCCCAGAACTGCAGAAAAAGAGTTAGCCAGAATCCCAGGAGCAATAAGGAAGGGGCCTGATAGCAAAACCAATGCCAAACAAGCCAGCAGGCTTTACGTGTGACCAGAAATACGTGTAACTTGCAAGGCCTGGTATCTAGAAGTAGAAAGAATGTAGGGTTTCACTGAGAAAGCCCCAAGGGGATAAAAATTCACAGTATAGACCTTTGAAACCTCTGAGAATAGCAGTAAAAAGTATGAGCAGAACAGGGCAACCCAGGGCCTCTGCAGTTCCTAGTATTTTGTCCTGAGAAATGACATAAGGTCCTGAAGATCCAGTGCTCTGAATCTCACAGATTCATGGAAACGCAACCCCAGGTGATACAAGTCAATGCAGGAACCCAGATGACCTAGCTGTAGATCACACAGGGCTAACCAGCCCATCTAAAAGTGTAGCAGTAAATAGTGCCTGTCCCTGACACAAAGGAACTGAAGCTGAAGAGATGAGTAATCCAAAGAAGATACTGACCATGCTAAAGAATTATTGAAACCAGAGATGACCAAAAATCTAATAAGAAGAAGCATATAATACCATAACAACTACAAGCAGAAACTCAAAAGAAAAACAAATGCATTTTCCACAAGGCCTTCACAAATACCTAGAAGAAACAAAGGAAGAGGTTAAAAATGAAATAAATTTTCTGAAGTAATAGATACCTGAAAATTAGCATAGAACAAACAAAAATCAATGACTCCTTGAGAAATCAAATATATATACAAACATATAAGATGTATGTGTGTATATGCATATATTACAACAAAATTTTAAAAATTAAACAAAAGGAAATGAAAGCAATCTGATATCAAAAATGGCTGACTTGGAAAATAGATCAAGGAAAGATAATTTAAGAATCACTGGACTACCTGACAATCATGATGGAAAAAAAAAAGGCTGGCCACTATAATTCAAAAAAATCATAAATGAAAACGATCCATATCTATTAGAACCAGAAGGCATAATAAAAACAGAAGAAATTCACTAATCATCTTCAGAAACAGACTCCCAAAAGAAAACTCTCAGGAATATCATGGCCAAAATACTGCAGATAACCAGAAAGGAGATCCAAGTTCTAAGGAACCACAGTCAGGATCACACGAGATCTATCAGCTTCAATTGTAAAAGAGAGGAGACCTTGGAACACAATTTTTTGCAAGGCAAAAGATATGGGGCTTACAACTAAGAATAACTGAGCATATTCCTACAAAGAGAAAATGATCTTTAATGGAATCAAGAATTTTCAAGCATATCTGACTAAAGACCAGAGCCAAGTAGAAACATTGAAATGGAAACACAAGTCTGGAGGCATGTAGAAAGGCAAATTTACTTGAGCAATTAGAAAAGGTTATATTTATGATGATCTAATAAGAGAAGAAATAGGTGTTCCTTCAGACCTTTCATGTCTCCAAAGGGTATTGAGAGGATTAAGTAAGAAAAACCGAGCACTTGTGGGTGGGTGGGATTGGTTCTGTTCTGAAGAGTCTAAGAGGGGAAACAGATGGGAGAACAAAAGGAATACATTAATGTATTCCTTAAGTACAAAGAAAGGGCTTGGCCAAGAACCTATTGTTGGCCACTCAAAGAGAGCCTGAGTGATTTGAGGTTAAGGCTGGTCTTTAAGGAAAAAAAAAATGGTCTGGGCCCAGCTTGGCTCAGAATGAATGTAAATAGCAATTGTTACTGTTTTGGCCAGAAACCCTGAGGGTGTTCCCCTCTCAGATTGATTTTTTTTCCCAAGTAGGTAAAAAAGTCATGCTCTGCCTCATTTCTTATTAAGCCTTAATCACTGAAAGGTGTTGCCTCAGTCAAACTGAAACCTGTTAAAGACCTTAGCTGGAAAAGGCCAAGGTCCCCCACTATATAGTGGGCCATCTCCAGTCTTTCTGATTTATATCTGGCCACTGAACCCAGAAAGTGAGGCTGGTAACTTTGCACAGCCTTCTTTCACTTAAATCCAATTCACTTGCATGTCATGGCATCACCTCCCTAACATCGAGGTCCTCTTCAAGAATGAAAGACAAACAACAACAACAAAGAAAGGAGTAAAACTTGCTACTTCTAAGAATTTGGAATGTATGAGAAGAGTGTACAAACATGAAGGAAAGTGTGGAAGGAGTAAGCATCAGATGAATCACACTCTTATCTGAACCAAAAAAAAGGAGGGTTGAATACAATTTAGTGTAAAAATACAATAAACTCAACAGGTAAATAAGCAGATTGGAAGATGAATTAAGGATTCCTTAATTCCTTAAAAAGTAAAGAAGAATAAGAGGAAGAATAATACTTCAGAGGGACTACATAGGAGCAAAACAAACTTCCCACCCTGGGGGCGGGGTGGGGAAAGGAAGTAAAGAACTGGAATTTTAGGGGATGCCCATCAATTTAATAATTGCTGACCAAATTAGAGTAAATATGAATAAAAGTGAATATTACTACACTGTAAGAAATTATGAAAGAAATAATTTCAAAGAATTCCAGGAAGTAGGGTAGAACCAGGAGGACAATTTATACAAAGACAACATTATAAAGAAAAAACTTCAAAAGACTTGAGAACTCTGATCAAAGCAATGACTAACCACATGTCCAGAAGATCTTTGATAAAAATGTTACCCACCTCTTGACAAAAAGGCAATGCATTCAAGATAAAAAAAGAGACAGACATTTTTGGACATGTTCACTGTGTGGATTTGTTTTGCTAAACTATGTGTATTTGTTACATTGTGGAGAAGAGGGATGCTGGAGAGGGGAAGTGAAAGTTGATAATAGCGACGAAAAAAGGGGCCATTGAAACATTTTTTAATGCGAAGAACAAAAGATGTTCAAAAGGAAGCATGGACAAGCTGAACAATTTTGAAAGCAATGTGTGGAATTTATTATATGCCTTTTTAAGCAAGTGGTTTGAAATGGGGTTTTACAGCTTCATACACAACCTTCTTTTGTATTGTGCTGTGTATATAGAAATGTGTGTTTTTTTAATTGGTTGGTGGTGTTTAAGCTCAGAATAAAAAAATATAATTGGATTTGATTCAACAAACACTAATAAGTACAAGATGCTAAGTTTGGTACTGGGAGTTAAAAGATGAAAAATAACACACTCATTCCCCTCAAAGAGTTACAGTCTAATGTGTCTATGTATGTGTGGGGTATATGACTGTCCTAGGATGATGAGAGCTAAGGAGGTCCTCCATACTGGCAGCAGTGTGGGACTGTGTACTACATTCGGAGGCATAAGGTATGGCAGATATACAAAAAATGAAATGAAAATATGGTCCTTGCCCACATCAAGTTTATAGTCTAATAGAAGAAAACACAAATACACAAATAATAGTGAATAATACATGATAGAATGTGATAGAGAAAATGGAGAACTGCAAAAATGCTTTAGCAAAACATGAAGAAGGAGAGACCAATTTTATCAGGGGTGAAGAGTGGGGATCCCCTGGTGCTCCTATCTGAGACTGAATCCTGGACTAGATGGACCACAGAACTGAACCATAGTTGGGGGAGAGTTCTAATCTTTCTTTGGAGTTTATTTATTTGTATTTATTTATTTATTTGGCTAGGCAATGGGGTTAAGTGACTTACTTGCCCAGGGTCACACAGCTAGTAAGTGTCAAGTGTCTGAGGCCAGATTTGAACTCAGGTCCTCCTGACTCCAGGGCTGGTGCTCTATCCACTGCGCCACCTAGCTGCCACCTAGCTGCCCCCTTTGGAGTGTATTTAGGCTACCCAGTAAAGAGTTCATTTACTTCACCAAGGATTCTTTGAGAGAAAGAATTCCTTAAGTTCTTTTGCTAATGTACATTCATGACTCTCATCCTAGATCATCAGGAAACTCCAAAACCACATGTTGCCTCTGAAGCAGGGTCTAAGGTGTAAAAATTTTTGTTTTTTGATCAGATAACTTAGACAGGAATCATAAGTCAGGATCATAGAATCTTAGGATTTAAAGATCCTCATTCAATTCCTTTATTTTAATCCTCAGAGACCAAGTAAATGAAGGGACTTGTCCAGGGTCACAAAAGTCATAAATAGCAGAGCTCTGATTAGAACCCAGTTCCTCAGATTCCAGTTCCAATGCATAGAAATGTTCAGCAACTGCCTCTGAACTGATAGAAAATCTTAAGAATGGTGCTGAGTGGAAGAGAAGAAAAAAAATGATGTCTATTTCCTGTACTCTGGGCATCTTGCCCTCCCTTAATAAACGGTGGGTTATTCACAAAGTAAATGTGCCCTGTAGGGCAAAGATGAATTTGCAAACACCTCAGTGAAGGAGGCCCTCAGGCTAAGCAAAAGCATGAACAAGATCCCAGAGCAGATCTCTCTGTCTCTCTTTGTCTCTGTCTTTCTCTGTGTCTCTCTCTGTCTGTCTCTGTCTCTCTGTGTTTCTGTCTGTCTGTTGTCTGTCTGTCTGTCTCTCTCTCTTTCTTGCTCTCCATTAATGATGATTACAGATTTGCTCTCCAGGTATCTGAAAAGAAGCAGTTGTTGACTTGGTAATGTTCCTCTGCTTCCCATCTACGAAATCAGAGAATCTTGCAGCATTCCAGAAGTAGTCTGACCAGCCCAGAGGACAGCAGCCTCACATTGGAATCACTTCTTCCATCATTTTCACTGGAGCTCATTCTACTCCCCCCCACCCCCCCTACATTAATGAATAGGTATTCATTTGTAGTTGCCGTATAGATCGCATGTGACTCCAAAAAGTTTGTTCTCTTAGGTTAAACAGAATCCTTGAGCTAGAAGCAACTCTAGAGGTGACCTAGTTCCATTCTCACATTTTACTGATGTGGTAACTGAGTCCCAGAAAGAGGAAGTAACTTGCCCAGCATCATACAGAGAATAAATGGCAGAGCTGGGCCCCAAACTTAGGTCTTCCAATTCTAAAGCCACTGCCCTTTCTACTACACTGGTTGTCATCCTCTCAACTTCCTCATCTTTCAGATGCCAGGGTCAGAGAAATGGAGGCTTTTCCAACATCATGCAGTGAGTCAATGGCAAAATAGCATTCAAATACTTATATCCTGACTTTCACTCCAATGTGCATTGCATGCTAAAATACTATTTTTTGCTATTGATTTACTTACCAACTCTTTCATTCATTGATGGTACAAAAGTAAACAGTATCTCCGTTGCTGTGGTCTGGCCCTAATGATGGAAAGTTTACAATAACATTTATGAAACACCTATTGTATGCAAAGCACTGTTTTAATTGCTGGGAGAAGATACAGAGGTTAGATAGAATACAATTCCTGCCCTCATGGAACTTACAGTCCAGTAGTTCCAAAGTAGTTAAGTTCAAATAAGAGAAGCTTTTCTGTATCTTAAAAGTTAATCTTTCTTCAGTCTCTGCCCCTTTTTAGAATGCCCTTAGTTTCCTCTTAGGCTTTTCGAGGAAACTATTCAAATCCTATGAGAAAAGCCCAGGTTGTTGCCTGGTCTGCTTAAACCCAACAACAAAGTTGCCAAAATTTAGAGCCCCCATCACTGTTTTCACTGGGCTCAGTGGAGACCACCAGCTTGTTCAGAGGCGATGTATTAGTGACTTGAGTTTGCTAAATGAACAGGTAAATGGTACCCTGAGACTGTGGTGTATCAGGGTGGTTGACGCCAAGAAAGACCGGAGATTGTTAGTGTTGAAACGGACCTTAGAAATCATCTAATCCTACCTTCTCGTTTTATAGATGAGGTAACCAAGGACTTGAAAGATTGACTTGTCCAAGTTTCCACAAATAATTAGCATGGTTGAAAGAAGATTAGAATCCATGACTCCAGACTTTCAAATGCAATGTACTTCCCACTATGTCATGTTCCTCTTGGGCTTCCATCAATGCTTTGTTTCACCTACAAGAAAACATCAAATTTGATTAAGATTCTGACTACATCCAGCCAGTTCTGTGATCCACTAGCAGCCTGAGAAATGCTGAGCTGGATTCCAACATAGGATAGTCAGAATGGTGAGCAGGCAGTGCCAACTGAAAACACTATGAGGTGCATTTTTTAGAGTGTAGGAAAAAGACATTTCCCCAGAAATCCTCTCCTACTGAATGTCTGGTACCTGAAATTCTACTGTTGAACCCTCAGCTCTCTGTTCTTGAGAAGGGTCACACTTAAGACTGGACTTTGAGTCATATGATATGGGTGTAGAATCCAGACTCCATCACTTGCTAGTACTGTAAGTTATATGTAAGTACAGGTTATTTCATTTCTGTGGTCCTGGTTCTTCTTATCTATAAAATGTGGATAATTTTTGTGATGTGTAACTCAAAGGATTGTTGTGAGAAACACTCTTTGTAAACTTTAAAATGCTATGAAAATGTGAGTTGATATTATTGTGATTATTATTTATACCTAATATGAATGAGGTTTATGCTGAGAATAAGTTTGTTGGCAGGCATTGGCAAAGACCATGAGGTCCCCTGGTGAGGTGATGGAGCAGACTTAATAAAACTCCAGAGACGCCATCATTGTTTTCACTGGCAACAAACTTGGTGGGGCCTACCAGGTTCCATTGAGAAACAAAGAGTCAATGGCTTAGCATTGCTCAATGGTCAGGAATGTTAAATATATTCAGAGGCTTCCTGAGGTAAAGGGAATCAAAGTGCAAAGCAGGGTATCCAGGGCCCCAGTGGCCAACTCTGAAGATTTCTAGATTTTGTCAGGATTATTACCAAACTCTTCTGACTAGCCAAACAGCCTGAGCTCTGGATAGACACCATGGGCTTTATCTACCCCCAGCTGAACTATGCCAAGGAAGAAATTTAGAAGGAGCTGCATAATCTGTGTAAACCTCTGCAAAGGCAACGAAGAAAGACACAATGTAAAGCATTCTGCAGAGGTGCACATAAAAGAAGCAGAACAGTACAGAAGAAAGAGCATTCATTGGCTCGGGACTCAGAGAATCCAAATTCAAATCTCTCCTACCTCGACATTTATTACCTGTGTGACCTTTGGCAAAGTCACTCAACCTCCCTAGACCCTAGTGTCCTCAGCTATAAAATGAGGGGGTGGGACAAGAGGGTCTCAGGGTTCTTTCCTATTTTTAGATCCATGATCTTAATAGCATGAAGGGTCAGAATGAAAGTTTCATGAGGTTCTTAAATCAAAGACTTATAATAAGGTATGCTAGAGAAGCCAGGTGCTACAAAACAGATATAGGGAAATTTTTATAGTAGAATATGGAAGAACATATTTCAGGGCAACCATGAGGACTCCTCAGCTAAGGTCACCATCCACTACACTGAAAGGTCATTTCCTAAATTAGCTGATAGCTTTCTATGAGGTCATTAAGGCCCAGGTACCTTCATTTCCTAGTTAAGAAAACTGGCCACAGAAAGGTTAAATGATTTAGCTGAACTTTCACAGTAAATCAACAGCAAGTTTCCTGACTCCCCAAGTCTGACTCTACCCACCAGGCCCTCCTGGCATCTCCCATGAGCCAGTTAGTAAAGTAGGCCAAGACAACAGCAGATTCCCAGGACTAAGTCAGGTCTCCACTGAGCCCTGAGCTCGGCCGGGCAGAGAAATTAAATGAAGCATCCTGTGGATAAAGCAAGACTGGGCCCAGTAGAGCTATTCCTTTTCCTAGGCCGCCCCAGGTGAGTCAAATGTTTTATATCTGCTGCGCTAATGAAAAACAGCTCAAAGGATAATATTAGCCCCTCTTTATTGCCATCCACTTTGCCTCCCCAGCTGTTTGGTTCCAGACCTTTGCTCTGCTGGTCTCAGGGAGCCAAGGATTCTGCTTTGTCCTCATAACTGAAGTACCCAAACACTTCAAGGGCTAGGGAGGGGGATGGGACAGCCCAGAAGCCAAGATCACACTCTAGGCCCAGCTCCAGAACCAGCAAGATAACTTTTCAAGGTTTGGGAAAAGATTTACTAAGTTAGAAATTTGAGTACTAGGGTGAAATACCGTATTGCAAGGGATGTGGACACATGCTACAAGCTCCATGGTTCCTTCCTTATGCAATAGGGAAACCAAGTGGGTGAGAAGCCTTTCCACGTGAGGTTTAAGGAAGCGGGTATGTTTATCCTGGAGAATTAGAGGGCACATAATAACTGTCTTCAAGTGCCTGAAGGGCTGTCAAAACAAGTCAGAAAACATTTATTAAGAACTGTGTTAAGCACTGGAGATACAAAGAAAAGTAAAACCAGTCCTTGCTCACAAGTTCACAATCTAATGAAGACAGCATATGAACAACTGTGTACAAAAAAAGATACAAACAAGATAAATTGGCAATAATCTTAGAGGGAAGGGGATTGGGAAAGGCTTCTTGCAGAAAGTGGGGTTTTAGCTAGGACTTAAGGGAAGCAAGGAGGTAGAAATGAGGAGGGGGAGAAAGCCAGTAAAAATGCGTGTGAAAAGGGGACAAGAGCCTCACAGAGGCCTCACAGAACAAAACTAGGAAAAATAGGTGGAATTTTCAAAGAGGTAGATTTTAGCAAGTATAAAGAAAATCTTCCTGACAATAAGAGCCATACCAAAGTGGAATGAATTGCCTCAGGAGGTCGCAAGATCTTGAAAAGGCTACTGGACTTGGAGTTATAATATCCAATTTAGAGCTACAGAGGATCTTAAATTTCATCAAGCCTAGACCCCCTCACTTTACAGATTTGGAAATGGAGATTCACAAAGATCCAATACAATCCAATAAACATTTATAAAGCACCTACTATGTACCAGGCACTGTGCTAAGTGCTGGGGATACAATTAATTAAAAGAAAAGCAATCCTTGCCCTCGAAGAGCTTACAATCTGATGAGAGGAGACACGCAAAAGGAAGCAAGAAAGTGGGAAAGAGAGATGGGGAGAGATATACATGAAGTTTGGTACTCCACCCTCCAGCTCTCAGATCAGAGGGAAGAGGAAGCTGAGAGGGGTCCTATCAATCCAGACTTGAGTTAGCAGCATGGTGATGAGATTGGAGAGATCAAGTAAATTGCCCTTGGATCCAAAGCTAGTCAGTATCTGAAGTAGGATCTGAACCTAGCCCTTCTTGATACATTCTATCCACTATACCATCCAGCCTCTCAAATCAGGAGAGCTAGTTCAAATCCTGCCTCTCACAATAACTATGGTTGTGTGGCCATGGGCAAGTCACTTAATTTTCTCATCTGTAAAATGAGTGGGATGGACTGGATGATCTATAAGACATATAAGACTCCTGCTAGAAGGGGAGCCAGAATTTTCCTTGGTTCCTGTTGCCATTTCCAGAACCTCCCTCTGCTATCATCACTTAGAATCTTCTCCTTCACGTTCCTTTTATTCAAACATCACCCAATCCAGATCCTGCTGTTCGTTATCTCCCAGCCTTTGCCTTCATATTAAGAGACTTCAACATACATGTCAATGTTTTCTCAATACCCTCCCCACAATATCTCTTCTAAACCTTTTCTCCTCTCCTTAAGCCTTCTACATTACCTCCTGTCACAGCTAAAGCCCTCGATTTATACTTAAGTGATAAAATTGTGGCAATTTGCCATAAGCTTCCTCTTTTACCTTCTCTAAATATAATGTGCCCCCACAATAACATCATTCATTCTTTCATCCTTTACAACAGTCTCTGATGAAGAGGTACCTGACCTTTCTCCTTGCCAAGGCCAACCCTTCCACATGCACCCTTGATTCCACTTCCTTTTCATTTCCTCCAGCATTTTGCACCCACAATCATCCCTTCCCTTTCTCTTATCTTCATTCCCTCCCTGTCTACTGGTTCCTTCTCTTCTACTTACCAAAACACTCCCACAAAAATCCCCCTTCCTTAAAAAGACCTTAATTTAACCTTATAATTCCTCTCAAGCTGTGGAGCCATCTCTCCTCTCCCTTTCACAACCAAACGCCTAGAAAAAAAATCTATCTATTCTCAATACCCTCCTCTCCTCATCATTTGTCAACCCATTGCAATCAAGCTTTCAAACCACCACTGAAATAAACCTGATATCTTCAAAGTTAGCAAGGCTTTCTAAATTGTGAAATTGCTGAATCCAGTGGCTTCATTCTCCTTGACCTCTTGGCAGCATTTGGCTTTGTTTACCACCCTCTCCTTCACAATATTTTCTCCACTTTGGGTTCTCAGAGCATTGTTCTCTTGGTTCTGATACCTGTCTGATTGCCCTTTTCTTAGTCTCCTTTGCTAGGTCATCATATATCTCTCCTATCCCTAACTACTCCAAGGCCCTCTTCCCCTCCTTTAGAATCTGTCTCTTGGTGACATGTCCTAATATATGAGTTTTAATATCATCCCTATATAGACAATTCCCCAATCTATGTATCTAGCCCTAGTTTCTACTGAGCTCAAATCCAGCATAGCCAACTATTAGACTATTAGACACTCTGAACCAGATGTCCCACAGGCATCTCAAATTAAACATGTACAAAAGGGATCTCATCTTTCCCACCAAACCTACCTTTACTTACTAAAGTTGGGATTGTTTCATTCTTTATATTCATATCCCCAGTGCCTAGCACAGTGTCTGGCCATATTAGGTGCTAAATAAATGATTGCTGATTGATTCAATTTTGAACTTCTTTGTTTCTATAAGAAGCATTGCATCCTTTCAGTCAACTTTACCATCACAAAACCTCTCACTATCTGTCCCCTCCTCTTTACTTGTAGTCAGTCACTCTAGCTCACACTCTCATCACCTCTCTCCTGGACTATTACAATTATCTCCTAACTAGTCTCCCTGACTCAAATCTCTCCCTTCTCTACCCCATCTTTCACATGGCAGTCAAAGTGACTTTCCTAAAGCATAGCTCTGACTATGCCACTCCACTACTAATAGATACTCTCTATTACCTCTAGGGTCAAATATAAACCCATATATTTGTCATTTAGTCCTTTACAGAGTGGCTCTAATCTTCCTTTTCAGCTGTATTATACATGACTCTCTTTCATATATTCTATAGTCTGGCCAAGCTGGCCTTCTTGCTGTTCCTCACGCACAGCACATCATCTCCCCTCTCTGTGCCTTTTCCCAGGTTTTTTCCCCTTCCAAGGATGCCCCCCTCCTCATCTTCACTTCTTAGGATCCCTTGTATGCTTCAAAGCTCCTAATCATCACTCTCTACATGAGTGCTTCCTTAATCTCCAAAGCTGCTAGTGCCTTTCCCAAAAAAAAAATTGTCTTGTATTTATTTTACTGATATTTTGTATATGTTACATTTATACATATTTGTCTCTTGATAAAATGTAAGCTCCTTGAGGGCAGGGATTTTTTGGCTTTGTATCCATAGTATCTAACCCAGAGCCCAGCACATAGTAGGCACTATATAAATTCTTGATATTTGGTTGATTGATAAGATTCCTTTGAGTCTTGAATTCCACAATCCATCACTGAAGTTCCAACAGAAGCCACATGACCTCTTCTCACCCATATTGCAGAGGGAATGACTGTTCAGGTAACTCAGGTTGGACTGGATGACCTCTAGAGTGCTGAGATGCTGTGATTCAGTAATTATAAGACTACTTTTTACAGTACGTAATATCTGCCATTTTGCAGGATTCAAGAATCCTAGCATTAGGATGACCTCAGAGGTCATGTACTCTAAACCCTTTAGTCTATAAATAAGGAAACCGAGGTCAAGAGGGACAAAGTGACTTGTCCAACATGACACAACGAGTTAGTAGTAGAGTCGGGACTAGAACCCAGGTCTTTTTATTTGGACTTTTACCATTGTAGCATATAATATTTGGGGGTTTCATAGTCCTCTATGAAACACAGGTATCATGGATGTCATGGATGTCAGGGATGCAATCTGAGAGGAGTACTCACCCTTTGTGGAAACAGTCCAGAGTCCCACAGGTAACCAAACTCAAAGGCTTCAGGAAGAACTGAGGGCCAAAAGAAACAAATCCAAGAAAAAAGAAAAAAGACAGGTTTCCCCAGCCTTTGTCTCTCTCATTTTATAACCTCTTCACTATACTGTTGGAAATTTTATCCAGTGGAAAAATGATCCTTTCACCCTGTTCCATTATTTTTAGATTGGATTTGGCCTCTCCAAATGGATCTGCAGATCTCCCCATGTGGGCCATCGGAGTGGTTAAAGAATTGTGACAGAAGACACATCTTCCCATTGTTTTTAAAGACCCCTGCATGGCCCAAGATTGGCTTCTGTGTAGGAGACTTGGCTGGTTACTGTCTTCCTATCCTTGTTAGTTTAACCCTTTGGTGCCAGCCTCAGTGTCAACCCGCTGCCAGCAGCTGTGCTGATAATTCTCCCTGTGCCAACACTAAGGGGTTAATTAAGTTTCACTGAGCCAGACTTTATTGCAGTTGGCTTTTTGTCTCAGTCTCTCTCTCCTTAAACAGCCCTGCTTCCTGGGAAGTAAGATCCACTGGGACTGTATTTTCGGAGCTGTTTAGTTTGCTGCTAAACTCAATTTTATTTTATTTGTTTTTCAAGACACACTAAAGGGAAGGTAGATAAGGTCATTCATTTTCCCCCTGTCCTGCACTTTATCTCTGGGTGACTCCATTAAATCAGGTTGTTTAAGTAGTGGGTAGATGTTGCTGATTTTTCCTATAAAGAAACACATGTTCACTGACAGAAGTCAAGGTGAAATATTGCATTTGCATGTATATTCAATCATTCAATCAACAGAGCATTGATTAAACACTTATCATTAGTGCCAAGCACTTCGCCAGCCAGTACTAGTGATAGAAACAGAAAGAATGAAACAATCCCTACTCATGATGAGCTTACCTTCTAATGGAGAAACAAGTACATTGATAAGTATGCGTAGAATACATATGAAGAAATACAAAGAAGTTGAATGCAAGGTAGTTTAGAAGGGACAGGGATGACACCTGCAACTGAGGTGATCAGGAAAGGTTTTCTGTAGGAAAAGTCCCATCTGCAAGGAGCTAACATTCTAATTCAGAACATAAGGATACCCACACATACACACACATAAATACAGGAACATGAAACAAATAAAGAGAATAATGACAAATAAATCCAAATTAATTTAATAGAAAGTGGTTTGGAAGAGAGAACACTAGCAGTTGAAGAGATGAGGCAAGATTCCCAAGAGAGGCCTGGTCACCAGGAACGGCCCCACCTAAAGTCTGAATGGAAAAGCTCTTTCCCATCATAAATTAAGCAGGGCACTATATCATTTGATTTGGTTTCATTTTCTATTTTGGAGCCTTTTATTCCTTTCCCAGTTATCTCTAACAGTTTAATACTATTAGAGATTGCCTCTAATCACTGTTCGACGTGTCCCGGCTGTGTGGCAGATTTATGGGAAAGCTTTATGGAATACACCTTTTTAGAATTCAGAAGGATTTTTATGGGTTTTTATTCATAACATCTGCCACTTACTGAAAAGAGCCTTGAAACACTTCTTTAATGTGTATTTAATGCCTTTGATACAATATAATATCCAATGAGATGGGCTTTATTATAGCAGATTCATTTGTATAGTAACGCTAAAGATCTGCCTCCACTGTAAACCCAAGGTGGAGGGTTTATCATGTCCATAAAACCCTGCATCGAGCTAAACTTGGCATTTAAGGACAGACTGAGAGGAATGTACTTTTGCACCTGGGTTGGTGGGATGGGAGGAGAGGCAGGCTCCTGCTTCTTTAAAGAGCAAAAGAATCTAGGGATAAAGTCACAGTCCTCTCAGGAGCATCAGTACCAGCTTCTGGTGTCCAGGCAGAACTGATGAAGGCTCATTGGTGAATGAGCTTCATGGGATGTCAGAACTGGAAGGAAATTGAAGAGAGCATCTCCTCCAAAGCCCTCTTCCCCAGAGGGGAAACCTGAGGCCCAGAGAAAGAAGGTCATACCATGAATTAGTAGCAGAGTCAGGGTTGGAACTCAGGCCTCCGGACAACACCTAGAACCACCAGATCACAGATTTAGAGAGAAAAGGGATCTTGGATACCATTTAACCCAGCCCTGTAGTTGACTCCTCATTTTAGAGATAATCTGAATTATAGCTAACATTTATAAAGTGCTTCAAGGTTTACAAAATGCTTTACATATATTATCTCATTAGATCCTCATAACAATTATGCAAGATGGGTGATATTAGGGGAGATTCAAGTCAACAAGCATTTATTAAGCACCTAAAATGTGCCAGGTGTTTCACTAAGCACTGGGGATGCAAAGAAAGGCAAAAAACAGTCCCTGTTCTCAAGGAGCTTGCCTGTGATTTCATTGGCCCAGGTGAGGAAACTCCCTCTACCCTGTGCAGGTTGGCACCTTTTTCTCTACAACCCATCATCATAAAGAGTTTTCTAGAGCATTGAGAGGCTGACTTGTCCAGGGTAAGACAGCCAGTCCATGATCAAGGCAAGACTTGAATACAGGTCCCACATTGTTCTGTGAAGTTTGGATTCAGTCAAAGGGCTGCACTTGAGGACCTAGAGGGCCACATGTGTCACAGGTTCCCCACCCATGGGTATCAACGGAGCTAAAACAGTCTTGTAGCCTTTTTTTTTTTTTACACACAGACTTTGACTACAGACTAAAAAAAATCAGATCCCAATTTACATATTATCCTTCATCACTTGAACATTAATTTATTTGATACCATGGCATTAAAATCACATCAGCTCCTCATTCCCTAGCACCAATATGCTATGAGTTCAACCCACAAAAATTACCAGCTGGATTTCAGGCAGATCAAGCCAATGCCTGATTTTGTGGAAGGCTCAGAGATAGGAATTTTTAGAGCATGGGATTGGTTTGAATTTCAAACCATAAGGCCTGGGGATAAATCTGGGATCTGCCCCTTACTACCTGTGTAAGTAACCTTAGACAAGTCATCAAAGTTTTATAAACCTCAGTTTCTTCACCTATAAAATAAGAGGGCTGGATTAGACAATCTCAAAGGGCCCTTTCAAGTAAAATCCTCTGATACTTCATAATAGAGGGAATGGATGGGGGGTGTGGGTGGGGAGTGGACAAGGAGGAGATTCTATTCTTTCTCTGATTGGCAACTTTAACAGTCCAGTTGCTGTCAGCTCTGAGTAGACCTCAGCTTCTGAAATTCCCTAAATGTACTGAGACCAAATTTGCTGAACACTGAGCTTTCAAACCATCCTCATTACAAGCCTGAAGTGATTCCACTTTCTGGAATGTTTGGAGGTAAATATGGAATCAGGGAGTTCTTAAATCTTGTCTTATAGCATGCTTTATGTACCCTGTGTTTTGTTATTTGATTTTATCATCTGGGTAATTTTGGATGAGAAGGAAATAGGAAAGCAGAGAGCCATGGTAAGAACGGGTGGCATCTCGACCTATGCCTGTCTGTAGTCAGCAACATCCCATTGTCAGGGTCCTCAGAAGCCTTTTATCTGGTTCTCTCATCCTCCAATCCATCCCAATCAGGCTTCTAGGTTAATCTTCCTAAAATATTGCTTTGTTTATGAAACACATGCAGAAGAAGGCGACCATAAGAGGAGGGACCTATGAACCACGCCATGCAAGAATCCCCCTGCTCTAGAAGGATCAGATGAAGAAACTTGGGATAGGAACTGGATAGGAGAAAGCTTTGGGGGTATGCAGTCACTGTTGAGGGGTTTCTTTGTGGAAGAAGAATTGGGCGTATTCTGCTTGGCTCAAGAGAACAGAACAAGGACCCGTGAGTAGAAGTTACAGGGAAAAGAGATTTTGGCTTAAGGAAGGAAAAACTTTGATTCCTTCCCCTACTCAAAAACCTTCAGTGGCCCCCAGCTGCCTCTGGGATGAAATACAAAATCCTTACCATGGCCTCTAAAGCCCTCCACAACCAGACTCCCTCCTACCTTTCTAGTCTTAATTCACGTTACTTCCTGTTCCAAGTATATTGGACTACCTACTGTCCCCCAAACAAGACATTCCATCTTCCTCCTTTGTGACTCTGCACAGTGTCTTATACCTGGTATCACTTCCTTCACCATCAACTCTCAGAATCAGTGGTTTCCTTCAAAGCACATAGTCTCATTGATTTAGAGACAAAAAGGACCTCAGAAATAATCTAATGCAACCTCCTCATTTTACACATAACAACAATAGCTAGCAGTTATGAGCAGTGGATAGAACAATGGGCCTGGAATCAGGAAGACTCATCTTCCTGAGTTCAAATCTGGCCTCAGACACTTAATAGCTGAGTGACCCTGGAAAAGTCGTTTAACCCTGTTTGCCTCCATTTCCTCATCTGTAAAATGAGCTAGAGAAGGAAATGGTAAACTACTTCAGTATCTCTGCCAAGAAAACCCCAAATGGAGTCACAAAGAGTTGGCCATGACTAAAACAAGTGAACAACAGCAGCACAGCAACAATGTACACCTACTATATGCCAGGCTCTGTACTAAGCCCTTTACAAATATCTCATTTGATCTTCACAACAACCCCACAAGATAGGTGCTATTATTATCCCCATCTTACAGTTCAGAAAACTGGGGCAAACAATGGCTAAGTGACTTTTCCAAGGTCACATAGTTAGTAAGCATCAGAGGTCAGATTTGAACCCAGGTCTTCCTGACTTCAGTCCCAGCACTCTGTTCATAGTGCTACCTAGCTGCCTCTGTAGGATGAGGAAACAGTGCCTCAGAGAAGTTAAATGACTTGCCCAAAGTCAGACAGAAAGTTTCAGGGAAGGATTAGAATCTACATCCTCTGACTCCAAAGCCAGTACTCTATCCACTGTACACAGTGAAAAGTTCAGGTGCCATCTCTTACACAAGGTCTTTCCCATTCAATGCTCCCTAAATCTTAAAAGGGCAGCTAGGTGGCACAATGGATATAGCCCTAGGCCTAGAGTCAGGAGGACCTAAGTTTGAATCTGACTCAGACGCTTACTAGCTATGTGACCCTGGGCAAGTCACTTAACCCTGTTGGCCTCAGTTTCCTCATCAGTAAAATGATCTGGAAAAGGAAATGGCAAATTACTCCAATATCTGGGCCTGGTGTCAGGAAGAAAACCCCAAATGGGGTCATGCAGAGTCAGACACGACTGAAAACAACTGACCAACAACAAATCTTTAAAATCTCTTTATATTAATTTGTATCTTAGTAATTACTTAGTAATTACCTGTGTTCACGTTGTGTCCCACTAGTAGGATGGAAACTCCTGGAGGGCAGAGACTCCTTTATTTTTTTCTTTGTATTCCCAGCGCGTAGGCCTGGTATCTTGCACATGTAGGCGTTGAACAAAAGCTTGTCAAATTTAATTCAATTAAAAGGGGCTTACGATAACTTAAGCTGCCTAAAAATGAAATGAGTTAATACTGTAGGTTTCAAGTGGAGACCAGATGATCACTTCTTGGCGAGGTTGTTGAAGTGGTTCCTGCTTAGCCCAAGTAAATATCAAATTTCATGTGAAGTCCCTTCCAGTTCTGTGATTAAATGCCTCAAACAACTTTAGGAATTCCCAGCTTCCTATAGGGTCAAATCTAATCTCCTTAACTTGGCATTAAAAGCCCACCAAATTCCGGTCCATCATGCATCTTAACTTTGTCCACCCACTTCTCTCCAGCATGCACACATCATTCCAGCTGTGATGATTTCCTCAATGTTAGTCACTCAGGCTGAGTCCCAAAGGAGGAAATGGAGGCAAACAGGGTTAAATGACTTTTCCAGGGTCACTCAGCTATTAAGTGTCTGAGGCCAGATTTGAACTCAGGAAGATGAGTCTTCCTGATTCCAGGCCCATTATTCTATCCACTGCTCATAACAGCTAGCTATTGTTGTTGTCTGTAAAATGAGGAGGTTGCATTAGATTATTTCTGAGGTCCTTTTTGTCTCTAAATCAATGAGACTATGTGCTTTGAAGGAAACCATTGATTCTAAGAGTTGACGGTAAAGGAAGTGATACCGGGTATAAGACACTGTGCAGAGTCACAGAGGAGGAAGATGGAATGTCTTGTTTGGGGAACAGTAGGTAGTCCAATATACTTGGAACAGGAACTTAGTACTCATGCCAGGCCATTTCTATTGACCAGAGAGAGCAGAGGTGCCAAACACACAGTCAGCCTTCACATTGTGAGTCTGACCAAAACCAAACTAAAACATAACTGGGAAACATTGAACAAAATAAATAAAACTACAATAGAACATAGATAATGCTAACATGTGGTTTTCTAAGTCAATATGTGGTCCACAGGGACACTTATGTACAGTTTCTATTTGTCTTTGACATTGCTGGTCTGGTGTAGCCCTCCTTACCCCTCCTCTTACCTAAATTCTTCAAGTTTCACCTCTTGTAACCCCTCCCCCAGGTTGTCTTCTCTGTCTGCTTCTGGGCATTGAGTTTCTTTTATCCAGATCCCTATTGCCAAGATCACTCAGTACTTAGCACAGTGCCTGTCACACTGTGAGCCCTTAATCAATGTTTTTCGTGACTTAATTCATTCAGAACTGAATCCTACCATGCCTTGGATTTTTATTTAATTGCTAGATGGATTTAGTAGCAGTGTAGTATGATGGAACAAGTACTGGCCCTATTACTTGCTGCCTCTGTGACCTTGGACAAGTCACTTTACCTCTCTGTCTAAGCCTCTGATCTTGAAATGTATTCACTGACAGATTATATATCTATTTGCACAACAGTGATCAGTGCATTCCCCAGTTCAAAACCCTTTGGTGATTCCCCCTTGTATAACAAGAGAGAACTGGATCTCCCCAACCAAGGGCCAGCCAACCTTTCCAATTTTATGTTGTACTTAAGGAATGAGAAAGGAAGGAGTTTAGTGGAATTTTTTGATATTGGTGATACAACCCCAATGAACCTTCCTCATCAAAATAACTAGCCCTTAGATAATGTTTTCAGGCTTTACAAGATGCTTGATATAAGTTACCTCATTTAGGCTTTGAAACAACCTTGTGCTATAAGTACTAAGATATAATTGCCCTCATTTTTCAAATGAAGAAACTGAGGTACAAAGAGATTCAATGATTTGCCCAGATAATAAGTACCAGAGACAGGATTTGAACCTGTCTTCATGATTCCAAAGGCAACACTCTATCCACTACGCCATGCTGCCTCCCTATATACTAATTCAATTCAAATTCACAAATATTTATTAAGCCCCTACTATTTCCAAGACATTCTGCATAAAGCTTTTCTTCATCTCCCCAATTGCTAGTGTCTTCACACATATTCACACAGAGATGCATATATACACACATATACATACACACAGATGCACACATACAATGTATTTTATGTATATATTTTGAGTTGATGAATATATCCATATACTATCTTCCTTATATACTAATTCAATTCAAATCTACAAATATGTATTAAGCCCCTACTATTTCCAAGACATTCCACATTAAACTTTTCCTCTTCTCCCCAGTTGCTAGTAACTTCACACCCACACATGTGCACATGCACACAGCTACTCACATACACACAATGTATTTTATGTATGTAGTTTGAGTTGATGATCATAGCCGCCACATGCTTTTCTCCCTGGGAGAAAGTAAACGCCTTGAAGGCAGGGAGTGTTTCATTTTTTTCTTTCTCTCCCCAGCCCTAACATAGTTTCTGGCACACAGAAGGTCTTCAATAAATGCTTGTGGATTCATTGATTGTGCTCAGTGCTTACCTTCAAAGAGATAATATGCTACTTGGGAGAGGAGGGAGCAAGAAATTGCAGAATACAATATGGACCCAGATAATTCTACTACAAGGTATTGCTGTGGATGAAGGAGAGATGCGAAGCACTCTAGGACAATTTAAGGAATAAGTCTAAGATTTAAATGAGCCTCAGCAGCATGTGCCAGTAGAACTAGGGATGAAAAAAAAATTTCATCTTTCACCTCGGAAGGCAAGTCCCAGCTGCCGTTTGTGGTTATTAATCACTGCTGCTAATCTGACTGAGCCTGCCTGGCATGTTCTGCATTATTAAATTATACCATTGCTCACTTTGAGAGTTCTTGGGCTATCTCGGTCACCTGTATGGCCAGAATTCCTGATGGAGTCTCTCCAAAGCAGAATGTTTAGTCTGGCTGAAATCTGCTGTCCCTGAGCCTAAACCACACAGGTAAAGCAACACGGAAAACAAAGAGCTTGTGTGATGGTTCTGACCCACTGTCTATCAAGAGCCAGACCAGTCTCTTCTCACCATCTCCTCTCCATGTCCACCACACACCACACTTGTTCCAAACTCTGGGCTTGACTCATGCTCTTCTGACCACCTCAGATAGCCTCCCATATCCTTTCCTTTATCCTAGTCCCAGACTTCCTTCAAGGATTGGCTCAAGGCCAGCCCTATGAAGTCTTCCCAATCACTCCAACTCGAAGAGACCTTTCACTTCTCTGACTTCTCATTCACAATTTTTTGTTGCTCCTATTTTCTGTCCCACAAAATCTTTCTCTTTATTACATCCCTTTGACACATGTTTCACACTAACTGTTCATTGGAGCAGTGGAAGGGTAGATGGATTGAAAACTTTTCTGAGACTTTCTTTCTTCATTTGTAAATTGGGAGTGGTAATCTTTGTATTATCTACTTCCCAAGTTGATGTAAGACCCAAGTGGGATAACTGATAGAAAAGTACTTTGTAAACTGTCAAGCTTTCTAGAAATAAGAGCTCTTCCACCTACTTATTTAACTTTGGGCAAGTTAATCTCTCTGAGCCTCATTTTCCTGCTAAAAAAATGGGGGGTAGAGGGGAATGGACTCTAAGCTTCTAAGGCTTCTTTTAACTTGGCGTCTATAATCCTATGATCCCATAGTATCTGTCTGTCTGTCTGTCTTGTCTGTTCTATAACTACCACCAATAATAGCTAAAATTTATAAAGCACCTGCTATGTGCCTCTCATTGTGCTAAAGTGCTTACAATTATTATCTTATTTGATTCTCACAACTCTGGGAAGTAGGTACTATTATTATCCCCATTTTATATAGGAAGAAACTGAGGCAAACAAAGGATAAGTGATTTGCCCAGGATCACATGTTGTTGTTGTTGTGTTGTGTTTGTCCTTCATTCTCGAAGAGGACCATGACATCAGGGAGATGATGACATGACTAGCAGTTGACTTTGTTTTGAATGAGGGAGAGCTGTGCAAGGTCACCAGCCTCACTTTCTCCTCCAGAGCCATCTGGATCCAATGGCCAGATACAGATCAGGACGACTGGAGATGGCTCAGAATGCAATGGGAGACCCTGGCCACAGCTAGCAAGTGTCTGAGGCCACATTGAATTCAGGTCTTCCTGATCCCAGGTCCAGTATGCTACCCACTGTGCCTAAGGGCCTAGGTGCCAGATTGTAAGATTGTAGGCAAGGACCATAGCACTCTTGGAATCTCCACAGTCTGGAGCTGGGTACATAGTAAGCACTCGTTATGAACTCACTGATTGATGGAGGTCAGATAAATCTCTAGTCTTCCCAGAAACTACTCAGATCATTTAGTACACAACTCTTTTGTTTAACAATGACCACTTTCCCTTTCAGGGTTCTCCCTCTTTAAAATGAGGGGGGATGGGGCACGTGGATTTTGTGTTTCTTGCCTTTTTAGTGGGTGAGAGAAGTGTGGAGGGAGTGGGAGGATCTGGAACTGAAAATAAAATAAAAGTGAATTTTAAAACAAAAAGAAATGAAGGGCTGGATTAAATTACCTTGGAGGTCCCCTCCAAATCTAAATCCAATCAAAATCAAGGCATCTAGGTGGCTTGAGTGCCCAGCCTGGAATCAGGAAGCTTTTTGTTATTCTTTTTGAGAACTTTCAATTGTGTCCAACTCTTCATAACTCCATTTGGGGTTTTCTTGGCAAAGATACTGGAGTGGTTTGCCATTTCCTTCTCCAGCTCATTTCACAAATGATGAACTGGGGCAAACAGATTAAGCGACTGTCCACGGTTACACAGCTAATAAGTGACTGAGGCCATATTTGAACTTGTGAAGATGAGTCTTCCTGATTCCAAGCCCATTGCTTGGAATCTAGTTGCCCCTGGTATCAGGGAGTTAAAATCTAGTCTCAGACTCCTACTAGCTGTGTGATCCTGGGCTAATCACTTAACCACTGTTTGCCTCAGTTTCCTCATCTACAAAATGGGAATAATCATAGCACCTACCTCCCAGGGTTATTGTGAGGATCAGATGAGATAATGATTGTAAAGCACTTAACACAGTGCCTGGCACATACTAAGTGCTATATAAATGTTTGCTATTATTATTAAATCTAGGAAACTAAAAAATTGATTCATTGGAGCAGGTGATAAACACCTCTAAAGTTTAGGGAGAGCAGAGAGCACCTCCCAACTCTGGAGCTGAGCTGAGCTGAGCAGTCGAGTTTGTGAAAGAGGTGACTGATGCACATTAAACTGGGGGACCATATGTGTAGTATATCAGATTGCTCAGCGTCTGACCTATGGATGGCATTACTAGTCTTAATTAAAGCCCTCAATGGGAAATAGGGCAGCTGCAGAGCATCAGCAAAGTCTACATCTGGGCTTGATGAAGAAGCACATTCTGCTTGGGAAAGTTCATCCCCAACTCTCTTCCCCTGACAAATTACTCTCATGGTCGACAACCTATTCACAAACATTTATTAAGTACCTATTTCATGCAAGGTGTGTGCTGGATCTTGAAGGAAGGAACAGGCTTCAACTGACAGAAGCAAAAAAACTTTGTCCCAGGCAGGATCCTGTTTTTGGAGAGGTCAAAGTGGGTTGACATATAAAATGCCAGAGTGGAACCGAAAGTGAAGCTTTGTTTCCAACAGTTCAGAATTCCATACCGTGTCAGAACTGGAAGGCATTTTACAAACTATCCAGTCTCATCCCCTTGTTTTTATTTTTAAAGTTTTTATTAATTTCTTTTCACAAAGCTTTCAATTCTTTTTGTTTGTTTGTTTTGGCAAGGCAATGGCGTTAAGTGACTTGCCCAGGGTCACACAGTTAGTATCATGTGTCTGAGGCCGGATTTGAGCTCAGGTCCTTCTGACTGCAGGGCTGGTGCTCTAGCCACTGTGCCATAGCTCCCTCCCCCCACCTTCTTCCCTCCCCACCCAGCAATCTCTTATTACAATGAATAAAAAAGGAGGAAAAAAAATACGTTTCAACAAAGCTAACCAACCCATCAATTGAGTTTGATCACATAGGCAATACTCCACACCCATAGCTTCCCACTTCTGCAAAGAAGGGAAAGAGGCATACATTCTCATCCTTTTTTCAGAGACAAGCTCGGTAGCTATGATTGCACAGTATTTAGTTACATTCTCAGGTCACTCATTTTACAAAGAAAGAAACTGAAGCCCAGAGAGGGGAAGAAACTAGTGTAAGGTCACACAGCAAGTGAGTGATAGAGTGGAGACTAGAACCTCAGATTCCCTGAAACCCAATTCATTGTTGTTGTTGTTGTTATTGCTGCTGCTGCTGCTGTTGACTACAGCATGTTCTTTTGTGTTATTTGTGTTCAGAAACATTTGCTAACGGCGTCCTTGCTTCCAGCCATCTAGGGATGTAGCCATTGATGACTGCCATACTTTGTGCTTTTAAGTTTTGCCAATTTGTTCTTTGTACCACTGGGTTTTGTTTCTGTGTGTGTGTTTTTTACTGTCGATGTTTTGGGTAAAGAGAGACATCTCCCTCTAATGATGCCCTAATCATTACTAATTTCCTTCACATGGAGTGTGCGCCATCAGGTATAATGAGCACATTTGGTTTTAATGTGATTGCTATGAGCTGTTAATGTGATGGCTGAAGGCATGTACATAAGCCTGCATTGGGAAAGAGTGGGGAAGCCCCAAGAGCGGTTCTCAGTGCCAGGGGTCAGCAGAGGGTGGGAGGCTTTGAGGCCAAGGGAGTGGAAGGGTCCTACTGGCAGTGAGGGGGGAGATGGGCCTCCCCAACCTTTGGGAGGCTTTCTCTCCTATTAATAACTTTAATCCCCCACTTTGTAATTAACCCAAAAGCATGGTAATGATAATGAGATAAGTGAGTAATTTAGTTTCAGATGATGATGCATCACCAGGGCTAGAATCTTTATTAATTCCTCCATTTTGTAGCTCTCCCATTTGAAATGGGAATGACTGGCCTCCATTCCCTATGCAGAGAAGTGAGCTGAAGAAATACCACTGATCCCTTGAGCCTGAGCCAAGTATCACTCACCAAGAACAAACACACAAGACCTGACAGAGCCAAACAATCCAAGCTTCAGCTCAAACCCTGAATTGCCTCAATTTTCCTCCCTTTTCTAGGGTCAATAGCTCCATGTTGGGGGTGGGGGGAGAGAGAGCTCATAAGGGAGAAAGTACCATTAAAAGGTACAGGAAAGACAAGCCCCTTTCCAGACACCACTGTTTTTGTCAAGTTTTGGGACCCAGTAAAGATGTCCTCTAAATCCAGAACACATGAGTGAGTTTTGGTTTTGATCTCCCTACAAAAGTATTTCTGGTCATGGCAGATGAAGTTTGAGAGGGAATGGTTTAAAAATTCCTAAAGGAAAGCAAGAACTGGGGGGTGAACTCAGGCACAATTCCCCAAATCCCAAGATACTAGGACTGACTATGGGACCCCCTCCTAAAAAAAAACCTTAAAAGACTGTGTTTTATGATTTACAACTCAAAGAGAAATCCTATTCCACGCAGTAAGTCATCACTACAGGGAATCCTGTGACTCCAATAGAAAGTACATTCTAAAAAGAGAGAGACATTTATTTATGAAGCATTTGGACAAACTCTTAAATTGACATCAGCATAAGGGGAGAGGTGAAAAAGGACCCAACTTAGGGTCAAAAGACCTCAATTCAAATTTCACCCACAACACATGCTAATTATGTGACCACAGGTATGATAATACCTCCTCTCGGCCCTTCTGTTTTGTTTTGGTTTTTTTTTGTTTTCATCTTTAAAACTGAGATCATATTTGCACTACCTACTTATCTCACAAGGTTGATATAATGAAAGTAATTTGCAAAACTTAAAACTCTGTAACATAGTAGTTTGATTAGGTCAGTAAAGAGGCAATATGGTTTCATGGAAAGAGCCAAGAAGACCTGAGATCAAATCCTGCCTCCAACAGATATGATTTGTGTGACCGTGTCCAAAAGAACCCCCGCCCCCAGCTGTCATCCTCTCAGATTCATGTTCCATTCCTTCTTTGGGTCTAGTGGGACCTTTAGGGAGTTAGGTCAGGCTGGAATGAGCTGAATTAGACTCATAGCTCTGACTGCTTCTGGTTCCCATCTACCTTCTCCCCTTTCTGTTCTTTCTCCTATCTCAGGTAGCTAGGTGGGTCAGTGGATAGTATTCAGTGCTCTTACTCAGGATGACCTGTGTTCAAATCCTGGATCGAATTCACATGTTACTTTACTTCTCTGGACCTAGATTTCCTCTCTGTATAATGTGGATAATAATACTACCTGGTTGTTGTGAGAAGATCATTTATGTAAAGTACTTGGCAAATCTTAAAATACTTGGTAAGTGCTGGCTATTTTTGTTGATATTCAGGAGTCCTTTCCTGGTCTCTCCAGCTTATTTGTTGGTGACAAGAAGACCTTGTAGTGCCTTGCCTGCTAAGATTACACTGTACCCACTTTGTCTGTATCTTGTATATGCCTACATATGTACATGTCTCCCTCCCTTGAGAATACATGTTCTTTGAGGACAGGGACTGTTTCTATGATGTTTAGCACAGTGCCTGGCATACAGTAAGCACATAATAAATGATTGCTGATTTGATGAAATCACAAATGTAGCCCAAGATAGATTAATTAGTTAATTGATTGATTAAATGCAAATTAGGATGTTTGGACCTAAACTTCCTATCTCCAAGAAAAGCATCTTCCCCTAATTTAAATGATAGGTTTTTTTTTCTATACAGTGAATGATATGAAATATGGAAATTCCAGCTTTGCCACTTAGTACCTGTGTAATATAGCCAAGTTTAATCACCTCTCCAGGCCTTTATTTCTGTAAAAGGAGGGGGATGAACTAGAGGACCTCTAAAGTCCCCTCCGGGTCTAGACCACAGGTCCCAGCACTTCTGGGGGACAAGGAGAGAGAGAGAGACAGAGCACCTGACTCTACCCCAAGCTGTACTTTAAGTATTTCTGCCAGAGACAAAATTTCAAGTTGAAGAGATCTTCTGATTTCTCAAGGGTAGGGGCACACAAGGCGAGCCCCAGGGCTTAATGGCAGACACCTTTTGTCCCCTAGGAATCCCCACTGTGATCCACAAGAAGGAGAGAGGTTTGGGTTACGTGAGAGAAGCACAGCCAGCTTCAGACTGCTGAGCCCAGGAGGCTCTGGGAGTTTAGAGGGGATGTGGAGGGGAGAGCAAGATGGAGCGAGGAAGGAGGCACTTGGTTTTCTTATTGAACGTGTGATTATTTACTTTGGAAGATGATATTTTATCACCGGCGGCAGAAGAGTTTCATTTTTAAAACGCCAGCTGCCTTCTCTCCAGTTGTTAGGCCTCCATCTCCCGTTTCATGTGTGCTATGGAATAACAGCAAATCCCAGGGTGATGAACATGTTGGAGAGCTTTGTTCTGTTATTTTTTCCCCCGGCAGCTGTATAGGCTGCTCCTGCTGGAGAGAAGCCCTCAAGTTTGAGTTTTCAAAAATAAATAAATATGGTAGATGATGGATTTCTCCTATTCCCCACCCTCACCCCCCACCACCATCCATGCCTCTTGATTTTCCATATTTCTAGTTCATCTCCTCCTCCCCTCACCCACCTTCTTTCATGACCGTGGAGCTAGTGCCAAGTCTCTGAACAGCCACAGGGATGACTCCCCAAACATCTTACAGAATCTCATCTCAGACCCCGCCACTTCTGAGCTGCTTCTCTCCCTCCCCCACCTTAGCCTCCTCAGAGGCATTGTTAGCTGGCAGTTGGAAATCATAAGTCAGGATGTTGGACAGAAGGCATCCCTCTCTGTCCTCCAATGCACAATCCAACTTCATTTCTTGTCTGGAGCCTGCCAAGCCAATTAGAGGAAACCGACAGCAGCCCTATGCCAAACGCTGTTATGTGGGGACCTTCAGCCTCCCCCTTTGTAGAACCAAGGAGGCTCAGAACCCAGGGCTGAGGCAGGTCTTTGTGGCCCATTGATCCATCACCTTCAATGCTGTCATTAGGTTACCCACACAGGAAGCTAAGCTAGCCATTAAATCACCTAAAGGCAGCAATTCAGCTGAGTTTCAGTTCCAGGTTTTCCATCCTATAGATACTGAGAGGAAATAGTCATTCATTACAACAAACCCTGGGAAATATTTTGAGTTTCTAATTTGCACTTAATGGACCAACCCTCACAAGGACCCAACCTTCTCTTTGCTGCTTTCCATTTGGCCTGACTAAGCTCTGAATCTTCCTGTCAATCAAATTCCTTAAAGTCTGGATTTAGCCTTGATTTCATGGCAGTATAGTATAGTAGAAATAAAACTGGACCAGTAATCTAGAGTCCTGAGTTCTAGCTCCAACTGCTACTAAATGGTTGTGTGGCCTTGCATAAGTCAAAGCTATTCAACCTCAGTTTCTTCATTTACAAAATGGGATTAAGCAAGATAAGCTCTACAGTCCCTTCCAGCTCTGACAGTCCAGGTTTCTAGGGCACCTCCTTTCAGATAAAACAGGTTGGAAAAGTAGGTTTCCAATGCAATAATGCCTGAGATTTGCCCTTCACTGTGTAGGCATAGCCAGACCCAGAAGCAGATGGTCTCTGAAAGTGGATTAGAGAAGAGAGTAGAGTAGCCATGGTTTTAGGGTTACCTATATATTGGTGAAAGGAAGAGGTAGAGATACTTTGTGTCTATTACTTTTGTAAACCAGTCATAGAACTGTAATGGGGGTGAGAGATGTCATTGGGGAATCAGATTTGGGGCAACAATTTTGGAGTCCTTCTGACCCAGTTAGAAACATTTGCCATAAAGGAAGGGGGAAGGTAATTGGAACATCCATTAAAGTAGGTTCTGGTAATGAAGAAATCTTTTACAAGAAACCTTATTTTTCTTCCTATCTCTTCACCAAAGGAGAAATACACCATTCTAGGTAAGGGACCATGTTTTGTAGTTCAGGTCAGAATGTAGGCTCAATCCTACTTTGCTTATTAACCTGCAAATGACTCAATTCAACAAGCATTTATTAAGCATCTATTGTGTGTCAGGCACTGAGGATATAAAACCAAAAATGAAATCATCTCCATTCTCCAGGAGCTTACATTCCATTGGGTAAACAACATGTACATGGAAAAAATAAATACAAATTATATGCCTGTAACCTGGGTTTCCAAATCTGGGATGTTTTGCTTGCTACTACTTAGGTATGACTCCATATTGGTGGAGAGAATGCTGATGCAAGCTTGTGTGCCTGTGTGAGGGTGGAGTTGGTGTGAGAGCTTTAGAGAGGAGAGAGATTTTCATTCCCACAGAAAGAGAAGACACACATTGTTCCAGATTCTCTTGGGGACCAACTCAAGACACAAGGAGAGAGACACACTTTAAAAGGAAGATATGTTGAAGAGCTAGCTTCAACTACATGCATGCCTTCCAAAGTCTACGCACCCCAACTCTCTTGCTCTCTTTCTCACCTTTCTTTTTCTCCCCATCTCTCCATTACTTCCCCAAGAGAGTCTAGAACCACGCATGTCCTCTCTTGAAGCAAGAATGAAGGTCCCTCCTCTCCAAAACTCTCACAGCAACCTAGCCCCTCAGAAGGTCAATCACAGTCATGTCTGCATTTTCCATAAGAATGTAGAATCATATTCTGCAGAGAGCAAGCAGCACAGTCAATCAATAAGCACTCATTAAGTACTTACCATGTGCCAGCAACTGTATTAAGATCTGGCACAAGACTGCCCCTCATCAACCCAACTTGGTTAGGAATTAGACTGCATTTTAAATAAATACATACCAGTGGAAAGAGAAATCAGAGGAGAGAAAGGAGTTGGGATAAACCTTTTCCAAGAGGTGGAACTTTAAGTGAACCTTGAAAGAAACTAGGCTTTCTCAGAGGTTGGGGTGAGATGAGTATTCCAGGCACAAGGGACAAAGTCTGCAAAGGCACAGCTAGGAAAGACGGAACGCCTTGTGCCAGGAGGAGCAAATGGAACAATTTGGCTGCAGAGAAGAGTGAGTGAGGGGGAGTAATGTAAATCAGTTGGGAAAGGTAGGTTGGAACCAGACTGTGAATGACTTTAAATGCCTAACAGAGGAGTGCATTTTATCCCAGAGAAAAAAGGGAGACACTGGAGCTTCTTCATTGGGATTAACATGGTCAGACCTGAGCTTTAGGAATATCATTTTGGCAACTTCGTGGAGAATGGATTGGAAAGGGAAAGGTTGGAAGCAGGCGAGACAATTAGGGTAATGTCACAATAATAGTGGCAGAGGGACTAAAGTAGGATGGCCACCATTTGAAGGGGAGAGAAAAAGGGAACAGAAGATAAAAATGAAACTGTGTAACTTTGCTTTTTTTTTGGTAATCTTTAGGTGATGAAAGATAAGAATCATCATTAACTTTAGTAGAGATGAGTAAGGATAGAAGTTGTTCCCAGTTGGCCAACTATGGGGTCTGGGGCCACAATCAGGCAGAAACATTCCCTGGGCTTTCAAGGAAAGGAAGACCTTTTGATTTTATGATTCACTATGAGTATGCCTACTCTCAGGCAGTATACTCCCTGCTACAATCATAAAGAGGAAAAAGTTGGTCACTGGACATTTTCCATCTTTCCATTGTCCGTTTTATCCACCTTGTGACCCCAACTAACTCTTCCCCTCCAAGCATTTATTCTGTGTTCTATTCCTAAAAGGTCTTACTTTCACCTAGCTCTTAACTCAACTTTTTCATGAGTATTTGCATTTTAATAGAAGCAAGTTAAATCCTCTTTTAAATCTCAAAGGACAGTCTCTCTAATTATGGGATTTTAGGAAGGGTGACAGTTAATGGAGGAGACAGTTTAGGGGCTGAGAATCTTGCCCCCTTTCTCTCTGATTGTACCCTGTAAATCTGTGTGCAAGGACAATCGTGCAATGGTGAATTAAGGATTCTATCACCACAACCTATTCTTATGTCAGAACTAAAATGCTTCTAGGCCAACAAAGAGTCTTGGCCTGGTCTTGCGATGTAATTCTTGCTTCAAAGAAAGGAAGATCAGTGAAGGCTCTTCCCTCTAAGCATTAGCACGCTCAACCCCCCCCCCCCCCCCACACTTCAGTCTTAGGTCCCAACAATCCATCCCTCGCAGGATGCATTGGCTGACAAGTCTGCTGCCTGGCTCACTCTCCAAATATGCCACGTGAGAGTTTTAAATGATCTTCATCTTCACACCTCTCCATTTGTTATCCCAAGATGAACAGTCAGATTGGTTTTGCCAAAACAGCACTTGTGCCTTGCTGGGACCAAGCTCAAAGAACAAATATGTTCTTTTCCTCATATTGAGACACCTTCTGATTCAAAATGAGAGAGAAAGATGCTTGGGCATATCAGGGACTGCTGTTTCTATCTCTGTGGCCTCTCCAGGGCATCTTCACCCATCTGTCCTGAACTACTCACTGCCCCTCTACTGCTACAACTACATCATTCATTCATTCATTGATTTATTCATTCACTGTGTATTGTTCTTCCTAATCCCACCCAAGAGCTGTGCCATGGGAAAGGATGCAACCTTCCCTATAGAGAAGTTGATAATCTTCTGGAACAAAGGCTGAGACTCCCTGAGCTGGGAAGTGGAGAAAAGCCACAGGCATAAGATTCTCATCAGGAAGTGTTCAGAAGCCTTGCATTGGTTTGCAGACCTGAAGTTGGTTGCCAGGGATACAGGGTGCTGAGACAAGGGGCTAGAGGCAGAAGATGTTGTATGGATCAAAAAATAAAAGAAAATAACAGGATTTGGTATCAAGAGCCTCCAAAGTTCAAAAAGCAAATGAAGATATGTGGTTTGGGAGTCAGGGTGAATGCTTTATTACTAAATGCACAAAGTTCAATCAATTTGTAGCACTGCATTTCTTGCAGGGGCACTGGTATCTGTGTGCCTGGGTCTATGAGGATGGCCCTGTCTTCTAGCTTCCTCTAAATTAGTTGCAGTGAAACAGCTCCCAACACCAGCAGCAATATAACTCCTTAAGGAAATGGCTGTCACTAAGTGGTGGTGACACATTTATTCACTTAACAAACATTTATTTTGTTGTATTATATGCTAGACACTGTGAGGAACATCAACAACAAAGAATCAGAAATAACCTTCTTCCTCAATAGACTTAAAGTCTAGTATGGGAGCTAAGACATGTCTACTATAATAGAAGACAAAATGTTATAAGGGTTTTAAAAGAGGTATGAACGCAGTGGCTGGGGGTTCAGTGGAGGGGCAGATAACACATAGTTGGAATAACTAGAGAAGCTTCATCTGAGCTGGCCCTCAAAGAAAGATATTTAGGAAACAGTATGAGCAAGAGTATAGAGGAGGAGAAATGATCTGGGTAATTGCATCCCAAATCCCCTTAGGCTGTCTACACTGATAAAATCATAGGGATAATTCATCATATCACTTAACTGGGTAGAAGGAACCTAAAATGAGTTGAAGATTACATTTTCTCAACCAATCATATTTATTGCTCACCTAACGTGTGCTGTGGAAGGGAGATATAGAAGAAGGAAGAAAGACATGGTGCTTTCAAATAGCTGACGGTCTATACATCGCAACCAGTAAGTAAGATGTAGCATCTGGTGCATTCCCTCCCACATATGGACTCCCAGAAAATCTACCTTAGGTCAAAGCACTATTTAGGACCAAATCTATTCAAAATCATAGCTGATAAGCCCCCACCAATGTTTTTGCTTTTAGTAGTCAGCCAAAGAACACTCTTAGTTCAAAGCAAAGGCACTTAATGAAATAACATAATAAGAAAAGTAGCATTAGAACATTCCTTCCTAGGACATATTGTTCCATAAATACACATGCTGTCAGTGGAAAGAGTAAGGATTTATAGGAATCACACATGGGAATATACATGTAGGAAACACATGTAACCAGGGCACACAAGTAGAGGAAAGCGAGTGTAGAACAGGCCTGCACAACCTGTGGTCTGCCAAAGGATTTCAGGCGGCCCTCAAAAAATGTAGATGAAAACATCCTCTACAGTTTTTGCAGGTCCCCTAAAATTCTTTGGTGTGCATGTGTGCCATAAGCAGCCCAGTGGCCGCAGGTTGTGCAGGCCTGATGTAGAAGGACACAAGGAAGGAAACAAACATTTATCATGTGCCTCGTATGTGGAGGCACTTTTCAAATATTATTTCACTTAATTCTCACAGCAACCCTGGGAGACAGGTATTACTGTTATCCTCTTTCTACAGCTGAGGTATCTGAGGCAAATAGAAGTTAAGTGACGTGTCCAGGGTCTCTGACCTAGTGTGAATCTGAGGCCAGATTGGAACTCGGTTCTTCTTGACTCCAGGCCAAGCACTCTATATATTGTGCCACCTACCTAATTCTAGAACACATTGGATCTGCACATGCATTTGGAGGGAAAACTTGTGCCTCCAATTTTTTGTAGGACTGCTATGGTCATTGTGCTATTTTTTTGGGGTCTGTGATCTGTTAAGTACTGTAACACCACTGTTACCTACTAGTGTCCCTCTCTGTCTCTCTCTGTCTTGGTCTCTCTCTCTCTCTCTCTGTCTCTCTCTCTCTCTCTCTTTCTCTTCCCCTCCAGATATGGGATTGGTCATCTTGACTTCTATCTGTTAGAGTGACATGACTAGAAAACCAATCTCTTACAAAGGCAAGCTGGCAGAACTTTGGTCATAATAAAAGCTATGAGCCACCACTCACACGCAATAAACCACCAAACAAGCTTGACATAGGAAAATGTGCTCAAGAAAAGAACTGAGTCTATTCTTTGGACTCTGGTATCTATTGCTAAATTAAAGTCCAAATGTTCCAGACAATTGTCTGATTTAGGGTTAGAAATTCCTTGCTAATCCCCCCTCTTCCCATTAGAGCTCTAGCTGTTATGGGCAATCTGTTCCAACCCTCCCCCCAAGCCCATTTCAGGGAGTGCTGCCAAACAGAGAGAGAGAGAGAGAGAGAGAGAGAGAGAGAGAGAGTGAGAGAGAGAGAAATCATGTACAACTTGGGCCAACTTTGCTCCCAAGATTCTCTAAGGATTGACATGCACATGAATCTGAGCAAGCACAAAAACTAAACCAACAGGGCAAGGTCCTTGATCTCCATCCTTCTAGACCACATTTCACGTGTGGATGTAGCTGGGCAACAAATCAACCATACTTTCTGCTATCCTATTTTTTCTCCCAATGAAGAATTTGTACTCTGAGTAAATTATATGAGGGTATACCAGTATATCTATAGATATGATACAGAAGTTAGTATATAACATAGTCATCAGCAGTCATCACAATTATGTAATATGATTTACATACAAGTACCTAAGTACTTAATCCAGAGCAGTCAAGTTAGAATCACATATAGCTCACTCTCTCTGATGCCCTATATCCAATTTGTTTCCTAGGCCTATTAATTTTACCTTTGCATGATCTCTTACCTCCTCTGCTACTGCTACTACCCTGCTGCAGGCCCTCATCATCTCTCATCTCGACTCACACCAACCTCCTGGTTGGTCTCTCTGCCTCAAGTCTCTCCCCACTATAGTTCATCCTTCACTCAGCTACCAAAATGATCTTCTAAAGTCCAGGTCTGACAATGTTACCCCACTTCTGTGGTTTCCTGTCACCTCCAAGATCAAATATAAAAATCTTCTCTTTGGCATTCAGAGCCCTTCATAACCTGGTCCCCTCCTACCTCATTTGTATTCTTTTTCAGGCAATTGGGGTTAAGTGACTTGCCCAGGATCACATAGCTAGTGTCAAGTGTTTGGTCTGAGGTCAGATTTGAACTCAGGTCCTCCTGACTTCAGGGCTAGTGCTCTATCCACTGTGCCACCTAGCTGCCCCATCTCAGTTGGATTCTTGTACCACCACATATTCTGCAACCCAGCAGCACTGACCTCCTTGTTACTCCTTGAACAAGATACTCCTTGAACAAGGGTATTTTCACAAGCTGTGCTCCTTTCCTAGTATGACTCCCTCCCCACCTCTACCTCTTAGTTTCCCTGACTTCTTTAAGTCCCACCTAAAATTCTATCTTCTGCAAGTAATCTTTCCCAAGTTGCTCAATGCTAATGCCTTCCCTCTGTTGATTATCCCCAAGTTATCCTGTCTCTAACTTGTTTGTACACGGTTGTTTATGTATTATCTCCCTCATTAGAATGCAAACTTCTTGAGAGCTCAGAACACTAATTCCAAGTTTCTTGGTATCCCCAGTGCTTACACAGTCCCTGACACATATTAGGCACTTAATAAATTCATTTACCGACTAGAAGAAAGCTAACCATAATATATCAATCAAAGACAATAATTCATATCTTATCACAAGACGCATATCAGAATTTTTTACATATATAAAATTAGGAATGCAAATTCAATGACACATAATGTATATCAGAGTAACAAAGAATAATCAAATATACGACATATTCTGAAACATATGTAACAACAGTGAATTGAAACCTAGCTCTTTTCCAAACATCAAGGGGTTTGCAGCAAAACCCATATTGCAACTCCTGGTATCATTATATTCGTGCCCCAGAAATGCCACATATTAACTGAGCTTTTGTTCCCCCAGATCTCATCCCCCAGCATGGTCAGCAGCAAGTAATCAAAAGGCCTAAGCTATGGGTCACCTTGAGGCTGATAAGTTGTTCTAGATTTCATGACTCCTGACAAAGTTTATACATCCTTAAATAGTTTTCTTTCAAAATCTCTACCTTGATCAGAGTATATGTTGGCAGAGAAGCCAGATACAGGATAATGCTTGTCCCACAATGGTTTAGCAACCTTACAAAGTTTCTTTGGACATGCTTATGCAGTCCAGATAAAATGATCTTTCACTACTCAGATGCCATTTACATTCTTTCTATCTTCAGAAGAGAAAAACCCAATAGATATAAATTCCAACGGCCTTTTGGTCTTAATACTATCCAAGTATGCAGCAAAAACAGGTAGTACTACCCTTTGAGCATGTAATTCACATGCACATTGCCATCTTGGGCCAGTAGAATTGGTCATGTACCAGCTCTAGGAGTCTCTTTTAACCTATGTCCAAAGTCGCTACGTAGTTCTTTCATAGCAATAGAGTGAAATGAGTAATGGATAAGAGAAATGACATCAACATCAACTTTACTAATTTTATAGAGAAGTGTAACTGATATAAATCAACTGTGTAACAAGAAGGCAAAAGAAAGACTAAAAAATCCTTAGCCAGTCAATACTTGAGTTACTTGCCAAGCAGAGAGAGATGGAAGCCAAACATAGCACCAATTTAGAAAACAAATTTTTTTTTCATTTGTTTGCTTTTAGGCAATGGGGGTTAAGTGACTTGCCCAGAGTCACACAGCTAGTAAGTGTCAAGTGTTTGGTCTGAGGCCAGATTTGAACTCAGGTCCATCCTGACTTCAGGGCCGGTGCTCTATCCACTGCGCCACCTAGCCGCCCCAGAAAAAAAATTTTTTTTACAAAAGGATGATGAACGATTGTGAACAGAATCACTTCATAAAGCAGAAAGAAACAATAGAGAGTAGAACCAGTTTAATGAACTCGTAGCAAGAGAATAAACTAAGCAAAGTCAACCTGAGAGAATTTAAAGATGAAACTAGGATGAGGAAAACAACCCAAGGAAACACTGGGGGAGATCTGCAAAGATTTGTATAACAAACTGTTTTTACCATCAAGGATGGTAGAACTTCCATACCCAAAGTCCAACATTGCCATCCATCCCAGTTGTGCTAGAAATGCAGCAGAAATGGGAATAAAGGGAACAAGACTGAGAAATAAGCCAAATTAGACCAAGTGCTCCACAGGGAAGATCCATGTTGGAGACACTGTGACCTCAGACCAAATATAAGACCCAATGATGATCACTTAAGAGTTTCCAGCAGCCTACCCCATTTCTGAGCATCAACACTAGTGGCCATTATCACAGTACATCAGTTGCATGTCCCAGTTAGGATTCAAATGGTTCCTCCCAAGAGGTACATGTGGCCTCCTCTGATTACTTTAGCATAGTTAAATCCATACCCTGGGATTTGCAGAGGCCTATTAACAGCTTTACCTTCTCCTGGTCCTACAGGTGTTACCTACCACAGGGAACTTACATCCTTAATAAGGAGCATAGTAATGACTCTCTACATATACTCCAAAACTTTTATGATACCAGGAATTTTAGAATAGTCTACTAATTCAGATAATTTACAAGTAATTGTTTATAGAGATTAGTAAATACTTTACATCTCCCAAAAATATCTACAACACTTCAATGTCCTTATTTGAGGTGATGCATTCCTCAATTAGCAGTGCTCTGTATTACTCTAGGTGTCTTGCTGTGAACCAGGAGATTTAACATTCACTTCTACATTTTATTTTAATACCAATAACTAATAATACTTCAATGGCACCTTGACATACAACAGTATAATAATTATTTTAAAGGAATCAGTCTGACCTGTAAAACATACACACATGTACATACACTTGGAAACCCCTGCTGTCCAAAGAGTTAGAGAAAATTTTTTTCCTCCAAAAGATCCCAGCTGTACTAAGGCATCCAAAATGCAAATTCTGAGGGAGCTGCCACAACAATAGCAATATAGATCTAGAGGGGAAAGGGAGCTCAGAAGTCATCTAGTCCAACCCCCTTGTCATACAGATGGAGAAAGTGAGACCCATGGAGGTCACATAGGTAGTAATTATCAGAGGTGGAATTCTAAGCCAGGTTCATCAACTTTAGAATCAGTGACTTTGTCATTTTGCAACACTGCCTCTTCTATATAACAGCTGGGGCGTCCCCTTTCATATGTAAGTTCAGTGAAAAACTACCTCAAGTTTTAGGTACTCTATGAGTCCACATTCACTCAAAATCATAGCTCACAAACCCCCGCTAATGTACATCCCGAGGTCAATGAAATTGTCTAGTAAGTAGCAGTGAAATATGTCGTCTTTAAACTTGGGACACACTATCCCATCCATCCATACAACATCAATAGGAAGAGTAGGAGTGTATAGGGAGGCATACATGTAAGAAATATGTGTGGCCAGGGTACACACATAGAGAGACACACAGGTAGTATATATGTGGCACACCACATACATGATACTGCAAGGTTGCCAATGTTTCCTGGTGATGTCATCATGTTATTTTAATGGACTCAGTCTTTATTGGGCTCCATGTTTTATACTGTTTTCTACTGGCCATGCTATTTCAACTCTGGCTATAGGACCATTCTTGCTGTTGCCACTTATAATTTGTACCTTCTCAATGCTGCCTGCTGGCATCTTGGCTATGTCTGTCAGGGTACAATGATTAAAAAGCCTCTCTCTGATAAGGACAACTTAACAGCTCTTTAATTATAAACAAGACCAAGGGGCTGACAAACAAAAGCCTCAAATGTTTGTTTCTAGCTTAGAAAGGTATTAGGTAGTAATATGCTATTTGGTTAGTCCAAAGCAAAAGTAATTAAAAAATGGAAAGATCAGTATGATTTGCAATCATCAAGGAAGGCTTCTCAGAAGTGACTTCAGTACATTACAGGGTCACTTTACAGGATCATATCATTTAGAAGCAGAAAGGACTTTTAATCCAAGCTCTTCCCTTTGCAAAAACAAAAAAAAAACAAAAAAAAAGAGGAAAAGGAAAAGGTAGCCCAGGGAGCTCAACTGATTTACTCAAGATCACACATGTAATAAGTATCAGACCTGAGATTTGAAACCAGATCATCTACTACCAAATCCAGTGTTATTTTCATTATACCACCCTGCCTTTCTATTATACTATCCTTCTTCTCTCGTGTAGGTATTTTTAGAATATCCACAGGGTCTTAGCCTTGTCCTTTGCTGCCTATAGAGTCTCTGCCCAATCAGAACAGGTCTGGACAGGAAACATCAAAATAAGTAAGAACTTTGATTTTAACTATTAGATGGACTGGAGCTAAATAGGCCATTACTTATAACAGATCATAGAATATAGATATGGAATGGACTTTAGAGATCCTCTACTTCAAACCTCACATTTTATAGATGAGGAAACCAAGATCCAAAGATGTTGTAAATTGTCAATAAGGGAAGGGATGGAAATAAGCATTTATAAAACACCTATCATGTGCCAAGGATTTTACAATAGCCCTAGAAAGTGGATGTTGCTATTATCACCATTTTTCAGCTAAGGAAACTGAGACAAACGGAAGTTAAGTGACTTGCCCAAGGTCACAGGGTTAGTAAGTGTGTGAGGGTAAATTTGAATCGATGTCTTCTTAACTCCAGTCCCGAGGCTCTATCCACTTTACCACTTAGCTGCCTAACATAGAGAAGCTGGGATTTCAATCCCACATCTAAACCCAAATCCACTGCTTTTTCAGCTATACCATGCTACCTCTCACCTCTCACTAAGAGAAACATCATATTCAGTCCAGGGATAGTAGAAATTTATTGGGAAAATTGAGGAAAATGAATACATTTTGATCCAATTATCTCCACATTTCAAGGAGAAGTACACTGTGTGTGGAGATATATATATACATACATATATATATATATATTTACATATTATATAATTTATATAGAGACCCAACCTGAGGCAAAAGTGAGCAACAGTGTGCCTGAATCATCCAGATGGCTTTCTGCCTTTAAAGGCAAAGCACTGAGGCTGTTATCCTCAGTATGACTTGCTGTATGACTTTCCCAAAATTTAAAATTAAAAAACTCTAGTGTGCTGAATATGGTTTCACAGGTAATACTTGTGTTCTAGTCATTTCTTTTGGATTTAAAAAAACTCAAATCCCAAGACAAAAAACTTTTACAACAAAGTTCATGATGTCCAGGCTAGAACCACTAAAGTTTGACTTCAGGCACCAGCAGACGTGGATTCATAAGATTTCTCACCAACATAAAGTGTTGTAAAAGCCTCCTTGGCTGAGAGAAATGAAGGTTTTCATTTTGTTGTTGTTGTTATTGTTAAACATTAGCAATGGTTTAAAATCCTATCTTGAAACACTTGGATTTAAAGAGGCAAACTGATAAATTTCTATAATTAAATTTGCACATGTCTGTGTTTGTAAACTCATTTAGGTGAAAATAAGTGTGGGATATGAAATCTTAATGTAACAATGAGAGATAGGGAGTTCAGGCTCCTTTGGAAAGAGCACTGGCTCTAAAGTCAGAAGACTCAGGTTCAAATCCCACCTCTGACATAGCCACTACCTGTGTGACCTTGAACAAGTCACATAATCTGCCTGGGTCTTAGTTTCCTCAACAGCAAAATGAAGGGGTTAGACTGGATGATATCTAGGGTCCCTTCCAGTTCTGAATCCTGTGATCTTATGGAAATAATGGCCCACTGACAATCCAGCCTGCCTGTTAACAGTTGAAATACTTCTTGGTTTTGATGTTTCCTGCCCAGCCCCTATTCTATGACTCTTTCAGTGTCAAAGACAAGAAGCTTCTGATCCTATGAAATTGATTAAAAATAGATCACCTTCAAAGTGCTTTCTCTCCATCACTGCCACAAGGTCTCCTATAGAAAAGTAAGGCAACATTTCTAGCCCCAATACAGGCATAGAGAGGTGATGAGCTGAGCAATGGCCCACTTCCCTTTCTCTTCTTATGTCCCATGATCTGGAACCCTTTCTCCCAACACCCAGCTACATAAATGAAGCCGTTGAAGGTAGGTGGTATAGGGGAAAAGGAAAGAAGAGTGTTTGAATATCCCTGCATTAGAGGGATCTGGCCATCTTTAGAGGATCTCCAAGCTTCAGCTGGTTTCATCAGAGACTGGTAGCACTTCTTGGTAGGAAAGGGTAGGCAGGGCCATCCATCAGTTATATAACAGATTATGTAATATGCAGGTACAAGACAATTTATTAATTTGTAATTTCATCAAGATGTAGCTTGTGAGCAAAGGTCTTTATAAGGCTATTAATTCAATCACAGGATTCAGAGCTTGAATCTTCTCTTTTTTATTTTCTTTTCATAAAATGAGATTTTCCTCTGTTGCTTGCAAGTCCGTGTCTCCCGGTTTCCAATAGTCTTATGATGCCTTTGGTTTTGAGTTAGGTGATATTTTTTAAGAATACATCTTCCCCACCCCAATTCCCCATAAATTGAGAGTGGGGTGGGATGGAAAAGGGAATTGTACTGGCCCTACCAACCTCTCGTGGCAGTTTTATAAGAATTAAATGAAACACAAAAATACTTCTGAAGTATATAGTCATGTAAAACACAAGGGAGGATTAGAAAGACAGCTACATGGTACAATGGCTAGAACGCTGGACTTGGAGTCAAGAATGATGTCAAGAGTTCAAATCCAGCCTTAGATATATTTTTTAGCTGTGTGACCCTAAGCAAGTCACTTTAATTCTCTTAGTCTCTACCTTCTCATCTCAGAAATGGGAATGATAATAACACCTACTTCACAGGGCTATTGTGAGGAACAAATGAAGTAATATTTTAAAGTGCTTTGCAAACCTTAAAGCAATGTATAAATTCCAGTTATTATTGTTATCATTAGATATACCTGGCCCAGTATTTCCCATATAGTATAAATCTAGTGTGGTACAATAAACCATACTACATGTTCAGCTTGTAATTGTACTTAGCAAGAAATGAAAGCAGGGAGGAGATGCTAGCATTGTCTTCTCAGTCCAGCTCTCCACACCTACAAAGGGAACAGTTATTAATACAAAATGGAGATAAGACTCAACTGGGAGTTATAACTGTGAGTGAGAGAGCTGAATGCCCCCAAGGGGGTGAAGAAGCACACATCCATATCATGGGGTGACATAGCAGAAAGAACACTTGCTTTTGGAGTCAGAGAAAATGGGCTTGAATCCAAGCTGTGGGGTTAGACTAGGCTTCTAAGGCCTCTTTCAGCTCCAAATCCAGCTTAAGTCTTGGGGTCAGAAAAGAGTTTGGGAAGACAACAGAGAAGAGCAGTGAAGTCCAGGTTAGGTCAGAGTTTGCAATGCAAGTGAGCAGCATAGATCCTTTCCCCTTGTTCTCCCTCTCCCCACCAGAAGGAAGAAGACTTTGGCTCTGCTCACCATCCTCATAGGAATAGACCACCTTGGACACCTCTGCAGAGAGTCAACTGGAGCTGAACCACAGCTATTTGATGGCTCGTATGGAAAGAAATTTCAACCTCTTCATGTATTTTTAAGTATCTACTATAGCTATCTCTTGCTGTAATGAGTTAACCACCAGAGGTAACATATATGCATTTCAACAGAGGTCTTCGATACCTTAACCCATAGGAGTGACTCTAATGACAGGAATATAGGCATGATAACGGGACCAACAGTGGATCCATTTCTTAGGGGGGAGGCTTTTAAGCCACCTCATAAGGAGCTCCCTACTCATTTTATTCATTTATATAATCATTCAATAGACATTTATTAAATACCTACTGTGTGCAAGACATAGAGCTGAATAGATCATCTATTTCCTCAGATCCCCCAGGGCAGGGAAGAGAGTTTACACCTTCAGGCTGAAGCTTCTGGAGAGATGGATGGCATAAGGGCCGGGGACATGCCTGTGTCTGCAAGAAGGTTCCTGAAGTGGCTGGTCCCTGCCCTTGCTGGGGGAACCTGGCCAAAAAGCATCCCTGCCAAGTGGGCAGCCTCACCTCAGCTGTCCAACTGCTTAGCAGGGATTTCTGTGCTTGGGTTCAGCAGGGCCAGAAGTAAGACACAGGCATGCTTGGGGATGATTACAGAGGTCAGAGCCCTCTGTGCGCATGATATTGAACAATTCCATCATCCCCAGCTTCAAAGTGAATTTAGACTGATGCAGCAAGATGCTGGCTGAGGGAAGGTGCTACATGGGGATAAAAGTGCTTAATAGACTCCAGATTGGTTTTGGTATTTTTTTTTAACACACACTCATACCACCTCAGCAGTTGACATCTGCCAAAGGTCAGGCAGATAAGGGGGACTGAGGCACTAAAACAGGGAGACTGCTGAGATTTCATCTCCCTTTCCAAAGTGAAGAGCATCATGGGGGTTGGCTGAATTCTCTCTCTGGATTTATTGTTCTTTCTATGCATAGACTATCTAGCTCCTCCTCCTCCTCTCCCATCCCTTTTTTTTACCAAGGACAGTTTTAAGCACTTTCACTTTCTCTGTGCCACAATGGTATTCATTTAATCCTATGTGTTTTATTTTATGCATTTACAAAATATTACCCTTAGATGGGATCCATATACTTCACTAGATAGCCAAAGGGGTCCATGACACACAGACAAAAGTTTAGAATCACTGGTCTAAATGGACAAGATATGGACAAGAATCAAAAGTGAAGGTGAGGCACGGATAGATGGCAATCTGCATCTTTGGAAGAAGGACCCATGTTGTTGAGGTCACATCAAAGCAGGAGTGTGCTAGAGCCAGCTCATACTGGCTGAAGAGAATAGATTGTTAAATTTTCAGTAAGAACAAGGTGTAAACCTTGGCAAATAGGCAAATATTACAAACCAAGGCTTGAATTATTGTTTTTTTAATTGTCTAAGCTTAAGAAGGTGATAGAGAAAATGATAAGCATGCAGATTAAACTTTAAAATATGTTGTGCTTTTAAAGAGCTGGTTGTTAAACATTTGCTAGCACAGTCCTGCATCAAAGTTAGAAAAGTACTTCTACAAACTTATCATCATTACTTCTTGGCTTAGATATATTTACTGAAAATCATAGAGCTCACATCTGTCAAATATGGTCAAATTCTAGGCAGAACTCAAGAGTTATGAATAGCTAGCATAACAGCCAACATTTATATACTGTTGATTATGTTCCAGGCACTGTGCTAAGTGCTTTACATTTTTCATGTCATTTAGTATGTCATCTGAACCTCACAACAACCCTGGGAGGTAGGTGCTATTGTTAGCCCCATTTTACATGTGAGGAAAATAAAGCAAATAGAGGTTATGTGACTTGCCCAGCTAGCATGTGAGGCTGGATCTGAACTCAGGACTTCCTGATTCTAATGCCCAAGGTAGTGGATTAGGAGATAGGTGTTGGAGCAGTATAATGAAAATATAAAGGATTGCAATTGACCATTATTATTAGCTCATTTAATTATTTTTATTATCATTATGAGATTTTTGCTCATTAGCACACATTTACATTGTTCTCTAAGATTCACAAATTATTATTATAGGATCATAAACTTTAGATCTAGAAATAATCCAGAAAAAAACCCTTTATTTTACAGATGAGAATACTGAGGCCCAGCAATATTGAGTGACTTGCTCATGGTCACACTGATCATAAGTAGGATTTGAATCCAAGTCCCGTCATTCTAAATCTAATGTCCTTCCTGCTACAACATGCTGTGTCTGATAAATTAATAGTAGTATTATTGAAAGGCTCCAAGCCAAGAATCCCACTGAGTGGTGGGTTGTTCAGGTGGGATGGCAGGCCAAGCTAGAGTCGGAAACAGGGCTGCCTCCCCCTGTGCCTGAGGCTGTGTCTCTTTTCGTGACAAAGCATGAGCGCGGTCTCGCTTCATTTCAGAAGCTGTTTTGATGTCTGGCTTACATTCAAACAGCACTGCAGCTCTTGGCTTCTCACTCACCCAAGCTGAGTTTTAATCTTTCAAGATCCAGCCACTCCATCATAGAATAATCAAACCAAGATTGATGGAGGAGGCATGAAAACAGCCTCCTGCTGACATGGTTCAGAGTAAGGAAGCTTCTTCAGTGAAAGTGGGAGGGGGAGAGTAAAAGGAGAGGAGAGAAAGACAGATGGGGGAATGAGAGAGACAGACAGACAGACACAGACAGAGAGAGACAGACGGGGGGGGGAGGAAGGAAGGGAGGGAGGGAGGGAGGGAGAGAGGGAGAAGAGAGAGAGAGAGACACTTAAGTAATACACTTGTTTGCCTAGAATACACCAGAATGTTTATGCTGTTATTTAACATATTGCAATATAGGCAGGGCGCAGGGTAGCTAGATAATGAAGTGGATAGAGTGCTGGGTCTGTAGTCAGGAAGACTCATCTTCCCATCTTCCTGAGTTCAAATCTGGCCTCAGATACTTTACTAGCCTCTCTAAATTCATCATTCAGCTTCAGTTTCCATATGTAGACTTTCCTCTGCCCACTAGGCTTACCAGTCCTGGCAGAGTCTTGGCTTCTAACTCAGTAAATCATTCACTGGGCTCTCCCCATCAATTATATCCCATTTACCTAAGTATCTTCCTGGGCTCCTAAGGAACAAATTGTCATGATAACAGTAATAAATTGTCCCTGTTTTCAAACCTGGCATGGCAGTGTGGAATAATGGATGGAGTCTGGACTGGGAGTCAGGAAGACCAGGTTTAAATCCTGCTTCGCATTCTTACTAGGCATGCGTGTGACCATGGACAAGTCATGTGTCTCTGAACCTCAGTGTTTCTCAACTGAAAAATGGGAATCATAGTATCTACAGTATCTAGCTGAGAGCATTTTTTTGAGGCTCAGAACACCCAGCAAATTTTTAAGTGCTATACAAATGCCAGTTATATTTTTTTGCACAGATCTCTGTTTTCATTTGACGTAGAATGCTCCCAACGAGGAAACTCACTGCCAATGAGGAAACTCATTCTACCAGTGAAGATAGGTAACTGCTCTATAATTTATAGTCTTAGGGTATTGCCTATGGCACTAGGGGATTGTGTGATTTACCCCAGGTCACATAGCCAGTATACATCAGAAGTGGGAAAACTCAAATGTAGTTAGTATGGTTATTACCAATTATTACTATTATTATTAAAATATATTATTAATATCAACAATATTGCTATTATTGAATAATGTTATTAATTATCATTAATAATAATTATCATTAATAATAACTCAAAGCTGTGCTTATATTTCAGGAGTTCTTGATCTGTGGTCCATGAATTTAAAAAAAAATTTTTTCTATACCTGTGGTATAGTGGATAGTGTAGTTTTAGAGACAGGAAGACCTAGTTTCAAATTCTGCTTCAGATATTTACAAGCTATATGATGCTGGGTAAGTCATTTAACCTCTTTGTTCCTCAATTTCCTAATCTTTAAAATGAGGGGGTTAACTTCAATGATCTCTAAGGTTCCTTCCAACTCTATAAACCTATGATCTCTGCTATACTATGTCACTGTGAACCTCAGACTCAAGATAAGTGATTCCCCATCTCTTGACCTTTGTTCCCCACATAGAAAATGGGATTAATAGTATCCATCTCCCCCCTTCATCCCCTCCTAACTCAAACGGGAACTTGAATAAAAACCAAATTGGTTATTGTCTGTGGACGAAAGGAAAAAGAGAAGAGAAGAATGGGTTTAAGAAGTCCTGCAGAAAATCAGGGGAGAAGAAGAAACAGCACAGTTCCATTTCAATTTTTGATCTCTCTTCTACATAAAACCAGGCACCAGATATTAAGGAGCAGGCTTGTTTAGTCATTTTCATTTGTGTAAACTTTTTGTGACCCCATTTGTGGTTTTCTTGGCAAAGATATTGCAGTGCTTTGCCCTTTCCTTCTCCAGTTCATTTTACAGATGAGGAAACTGAGGCAAACAGGGTCAAGTAACTTGCCCAGGGTCACATAGCTAGCAAGTGTCTGAGGCCAGATTTGAACTTAGGCAGATGTCTTCGTGAGTGTAGGCCCAGCACTCTACCCACTGTACCACCTAGCTGCCCAAGGAGCAGACTAAAGGAAACAAAAATTAAATGACGGCTGATAATTTGGGTATAACAAGAGAAGGAAAAGGAAGGTGCACATGTGACGTCCATTGGGGCTGAAGTCCATCAGACCAACAGCAAATTAGATTGTACACTTCTGCATTTAGATTTCAAAGAGCAGTGATTTTGTTGGTGAGAGCAGATTACAAGCTTTCCTTGACTTAGTAATTACTCTTTATGAGTAGTTCTGGTTTTAAAAAAAAAATAAAAAATCATTAGCCAGTGGGCATTCTTCCAATGAGGGCAGGGACTACTAAATGTATTAACTTTCCATGTATGACCCCAGCACATAACACAGTTTCTGACACACAGTATCAACCAATCAATCAATGAGCATTAACAAAAAGTCTCTGTGCTAGGCACAGTTTCAGGTGCTTGGGATTCAGATACAAAGAATAAAATGACTCCTGTTCTCAAAGAGCTTACGTTTTATGGAATGCTTAATAATAAGCACTTCATAAATGCTTATTGACTGATTGATTGACTATCCTGGGGTATAGAGGCTTGGAAAAGTGGCCATAGATCACAATAATGGTGGTCCACAGAGCATCAGTTGAGAGTGTAGGGGGAAGTGACCATAGGTCAAAGGAAGTCTTTATGGGTCTACCTAAGATGGAAGGGTTGAAGAAGAGATGGGAAGTGTTCTCAATAAAGTTGAGAAAAAGAGTACTCCATGGAGACTTAGGCACCCTGCTAAATGTTTTACATTATCTCTGACAGCATTTGGCAAACAACAAGCTGAGGTTTTTGCTTAAATTGGGGGAAAGGAGGAGCATTAATGCCCCTGATGACAGGAAGATTGACTACATAGTCCAAGAGAGGGGTTAGGGCACAACCCAGAACTGGAAGCTCTCAGCATGGTTGCATTCAGACTGTGACTTATCTGTAGGAATTTTCTGGTGAAGACCAGCAGCCGTAGCTGATAGAATGAAACACAAGGTCCCAGACCGTGCAGTAAAAGGAATGAAGATCACAGAAAGGAAGTGGGCTGAGTTTGCCGATGTGTACAAATCTTTTTATCCATCTGACTTCTGCCAATTTATCAATCTCAGTAGTGGGATAGTGTGGTTTAATGGAAAGAGCTCTGGCTAAAGACAGGAGGAAGACTTGGATTTTATTCCTGTTTGTGCCACTGACTTGTGTAGCCTTGGGCAAACCATTGAGGTTTAGAACTGAAAGGGATGTTTTTGTTGCTGTTCATTTGTTTCAGTCCAATTCTTTGTGACCCCATTTGGGATAAAGATACTGGAGTGGGCAGCTTATTTTACAGATGAGGAAACTGAGGCAAACAGGGTTAAGTGACTTGTTCAGGGTCACACATCTAATAAGTGTCTGAGGCCAGATTTAAACTCATGAAGATGAGTCTCCCTGATTCCAGGCCCAGTGCTCTAGCCACTTCACTACCTAGCTGCCTGAAAGAGATGCTGGAGGTCATCAAATCCAACCCCTTCATTTTGCAGTTGATGAAACAAGCAGAGAGTGACCTGCCCAGGGTCTCGCAGCTAGTAAGTGTCCAGGGCCAGATTTAAACCCATGTTTTCCTGACTCCAAGTCCAGTGCTCTACCCACTAGGTCATGCTAACCTTCACCTCTCTGATTTTTTTTCTCCTTCAACAAAAGAGAAAATTAGGACTATAATTAATGAAGCGTTTATTATAAATTATAAATAAAAAGCATTTATTAAGCATTAACTAAGTGCCAAACCAAGTGCTATGTGCTAAAGGTTGTAAATTAAAAACCAATAGCAAAAATAGTCCCTGCCCACAAGGAGCTTACATTCTAATGAGGAAGGGAGGGGCACTTTGGCCCAGAAAGTTGTGATGATGATAAATGGGACCAAAAGGAAATAGATTGACATACCCCACCCTGGAACAATGGTGGAGTTTATCTGGTTTATAGTTCCAGAATTGGAGGGGAGTGGGGAGAAAGGGGTACAAGGACAGCAAGATGTCTGTTGAGGTTAGGAGGAAGTAACTACACAGGAGATAGTGAAGTGAAGAAAAAAGCTGGGGTTATCATGATATAGTAGTCAGGGCAAGGCAGTAACCCATCAGGTACAGAATTTCTGCCAGGGCATAAATTCTTCTAGGGCAGAGGTTTTTAACCTGGGGTATCTGAACTGTTACGGGGGAAATACATATATGTACACACACATACATCACTTTATTTTCACTAACTTCTAACTGAAATTTAGCATTTCCTTCAATTATGAATGTAGGCAACAAACCACAGTACTATCAACAGTATGTGTGATTTTGTCACCAAAAGAAATCACGGGATTTTGGGTTTTTTTTATATCACATTACAATTGTTACAGATATCTTAAAATATTATTTATGCTCATTACTTTGAAATGGCTGTACTTACTAGACCTGCCATGAGTTATATTAATATGTCACAATTTAAAAATATTTTGGTAGCTGTATTTTTATATCATTGGTTTCCTTTGTGGTCTTATGTATTTTATTTTTGTACACTTAGTTATTCTGAGAAGGGATCCATGAACTGCCAAAGGAGTAGACAACATAAAAAAGGTTAAGAACTTCTGCTTTAGCCTATGGCATCTGGTTTGAACTATGGAAGACCTGGACTTAAAGGAAATGTTCAAGTGATATTTTCTAAGATCTCTTCCAGTGCTGATGTTCTATTTTCTATGATTCAAAGTATGTGGAGTATATAATCAAATAGTTGGTCTGATGTGAACTCCCAGCCTAAAATTTGTTTCCCATCCACCTTCAATGAAGCCTAAATTTCTACTCTTAGTTAATGTTTTGGCTTAATATCTGTTTCAGCATTGAATATCTCTGTGGAAAATGCAGCCCTATGATATAGAAATAGTAACACATCAACCTACTTATTATCTGTTAACATTGAACCAGGGATACTGTGATGAAAGTAATGATTTCAGAGAAGCCCAGGGAAGCCTTGTATGCATTGATGCAAAGTTAAGTACGCAGAGCTAGGAGAACAATTTATATAGTAACAACATCATTGTAAAGACAAATAATTTTGAAAGACTTAGCAATGCTGATCAATACAGTGACCAGTCATGATTTCAAAGGATTGACAAGGAACCCAGCTACTGACAGACTGGTGATGAACTCAGGTTGCAGAATGAGATACATATTTTTGGTTGTGGCCAGTGCAGGAATTTGTTTAGCTTGACTGTTTTGCATATTTGTTACAAGAGTTCTGTTTTGTTTTTTTTTTTAATTTCTTTTCTTTTTTTTTTTTCAATTTTAGGTTATTGGGGTTAAGTGACTTGCCCAGGCTCACACAGTTAGTAAGTGTCCAATGTTTGCTTGGAGGCCATATTTGAACTCAGGTCCTCCTGACTTCAGGGCCAGTGCTCTATGCACTGCACCACCTAGCTGCCCTTGTTTTTCATTTGAGGGAGAGTCAGAAAGAAGAGAAGGTAATTTTTGTCAATTGAAAAAATTAGATGTTTGAAAACCCTAGAACCATGGAATCTAAGTTTGGGGAGAACTTGAATGTCAAATACTTGAACCTCTCACCCCATGTAAGAGTTTTATCCACACTACCCTTGATGGGTGATTATCCATTCTCTGCTGAATACCTCTAGAAGTTAAGAACTCACTACCCAACAAAGAATTTTGTTCTATCCTTGGATAGCTCTGTTTGTTTGTTTTACATTTGTCCTTATAGTGAGTTAAAATTTGATATCCAACTAGTCTATATGATTAGTTAGCAATCATTTAGCAGCTCTCTGAATAAATGAGCACAGAACTAGGAGAGAGGGCAAGTTGGTAGGTAGCAAAGATATTTAGAATCTGGGGGATTTAGGCTGTCAGAGGGAACAGGCCTGGGTAGGGCTTCTTAGACATAGGACTGATGGTACTGGGGTCCCTAAGGGCTGGTGCTGAAAGGTAAAAGAGAAGCCCTGAAAGATGGATGAAGGAAACAGAAAGTAAACTGTTTCCCAGTTTGGGCTCCATAACAACAGTCTGGAATGGGGAGAAGGGGGATGGAATAATGGTGATATTGAGCTTTTAAAAGTTCCCAGGACATGCTTTAGAATTCAAGTAGAATCTAAGTTCCACTTATGGCCCCACAACTAACTTAACTCTTTGAGTGAGTCACCATATCTTTCTATACCTCAAGTTTACCATTTGTTCAATGTGGAGAGTAAGTTCTTCCTACCAAACAAGAATGTTATAAGGATAAAATAAGACAATATATTTGGAAGTGCTTAGGAAGTTAAAATCAACTGAACAAGAAAGTGGTCATCCAAACTTTGCTTAACACTTTTAGTGAAGGGGAACCTACTATATCTTGAAGAAGCCCATTTCACTTTCAGATGGGTCTAAGTCTTAGGAATATTGTCCTTATATCAAACTGGAATCTACCCTTCTGCAACATTCACCCATTATGTCTAGTTCTACCATCTGAGACTAAGCTGAACAAATCTAATCTCTTACTCTTCTCCAGGATAAATGTCCCCAACTCCTTCAACCATTCCTTATATGGATGATCTCAAGGCCCTTCATGAGCTTGTTTATCCTCTTCTCAATACTAGAGCACTTTGGAAAATAAGTCTAGAGCTGGAAGAAACATCAGAGGGAATCTAAGTCAATTCATCATTTTTTGAGAAGGGGAAACTGAGGTCCAGGGAGATATAGTGAGTGTTTAAGGTAATACAGGTTATAAGCATCAGGGTCAGAATTTAAACTGAGGTACCATGGTTACAGAGGCAGAGGTCTTTCTTTATCCTGTTTCTCTCCCACTTATCCATGTAATTAAAATGTGGGTCCTAGTACTGGAAAAAAAAATACTATAAGTGCTTTCTGACCTGAGTAGAGTATAGCTGTACTTGGAAAATGAGTTTTGAAACAGAGAACTTGAGTTTGTAATTTGTTTCAGTTGTGTCTGACTCTTCAGGACCCCATTTGGGGTTTTCTTGGCAAAGATACTGGAGTGATTTTCCATTTCCTTTTCTAGGTGAGGGAACTAAGACAAGCAGGATTAAGTGACTTACCTGTGGTCACACAGCTAGTAAGTGTCTGAGGCTGGATTTGAACTTAGGAAGATGAGTCTTCCTGTCTACAGGCCCAGTTCTCTATCCACTGTGCTACCTAGCTAAATCCTGCCTAAACTACTTACTAATCTGTACAACTTTGAACAAGTCTCTCCACTTCTTCTACAGACCTCAATGTCTTCATCTGTGATATGAGATGTTTAGGTTTAACCTCCCAATTTCCTTCCAGCTCTAAATCTGTGACCTTATGATCCTATGACTATGACCTTCCTAGTTCTAGACTCTCTCTTAATCCAGTCTAAAATGGCATTAAGGGAATTGCTTTACTACATGATTGACTCATGCTGACCTTGGGGTCCACTAACATCCCCAAGTCTGTTTCCTTCATGTTCTATTTTGTAGAGCCAAGGAAATTCAACCAAAGGATTTAATTGTCCTTTAAAAGACTACAATTCCCATCAAAACCATACTCAGTTAGGCTCAACTATCTTTTGCCCTTGTCCCTGTTCTGAAAGAAAAGTCATGTAATCAATTATGCCGGACTCCCCATATCCACTTGCAGTTGGTAGGTGAGGTTAGGCTAGGGTTATTGGTTCAATGCTTTTATTTTAAATGTAAAATAAAAGACACCTTTTATCTTGAATGTAAAGTAAAACCCAAGTACATTTTTCAAGCCGCCAATGCACTGTCAGCCTGGTATTCATCTCTGCAGCGAACAAGGACCAAGCAAAGAATCAACAGGAACAGGTTGGTAGGGTTTTTTTTTTTCCCATGAGCCTAATCGAACAAACACCAAAGTCATTTTCTAATTTTCCTAGCAATGAACCTTCAAATTTATATGAATATCACCAACAATGGTTTCACTGTATTGGAATAATGTTCCCTCTGCTATTCAGAGGCCAGAATATTCTACCATCATTGCCTCCTGTATCATTAGCACTCAGTTAACATCAAAAGATAATACTTAAGGCATTATTCATAATTATTTTTGCAGTTTCCAGTGAATGCAATGGCTTTAAAAAAAACCCTCACATTTAAGCTCCAAATTCATATGTGATAAAATCATAAATATCCACAGTGAATCTCATCACTACAAGGACCTGTACTGAGGACTCTATTATCTTTAGTTAATTTCCTTTCTATAATAGGGTTTTCTTCCATTTGGCAAAAATTACTGAATCATTAGAAATAATTCATTCTGAATAAGTAAAATTTCCTCAAGAAAATTAGATTAATTCCATAGGAAAATTATAGTTTTACAATAAGCTTACTTCCTTTATCTCTTATTCAAAGGAATGATCTCCCCCTCTACCATTTTCCCCTACAAAGTCCTACTACAATATTGGTACCTATTAAAGAGCAGACACTCTACTTTCTCATAGTAGATGCCTATAGAGTTTCATTCTCAGTCTTCTTTTTCTCCCCATGCCTGGTGACAGGGCAGTGGAAAGTTTATGTTGATGAACTAGGCTATATATCAATATCATAATATAATTCAACATTAGTTGAACTCCATGGACATTATATCATCTCTCAAGGCCAGGTACCCAGCTGAACAGCCATTGGTCCCTCTAATTCAATTCAGTTAGATTCAACAAGTCCTTAAGAATGCTTTGCAGATCCAGTGTTGTGGTAGGAATTGAGGAGATAAGAAACAAAACTGCCACCATTGGTAAGGTATTTAAGACCTCACTGGGGAGACAAAACTCACATTCACAAAGCAATTAAACAATAATAGATGATAGTGAATGATTTAGATATATTTATTGAGTTGAATTGAATGAAATGGAATCTCTAAGACTCTGTCCAGCTTTAACATTTTAAGAGCAAAGAGCTCAGTAAAGTCCCTGAAAGTCATCAGGAGCTAAAGTAGTCAGAGACTACTTTGGAGAGGAGACAGATCTTGAGTTGGTTCCTAAAGCATGGATATGACTTGGAGAAGATCAAGAAGAACATTCCTTATAGGAGAATAACACAAAAGTATGAGGAGGAAATTAACCTAGAAAACAAGGAGACCAGCCTGGCAGCAACTCAATATTACACATGATACTTCCTGGACCCTTCCTCCACCTCATTACTCCCAGTTGGGATATGATCATGAAACACAAACTAATTTTACTAGGAGTCCATGTGATATAAAATTCAGAAGACAATACACGCAAACAAACTAACCAATCCTACTATGGATTCCTATGGAAGTAAAAATGTTGTTTTACTTTATTTATTATCTCATGCTTATAATTATTTTGCCTCCATTTCCATTCATTGGCATAGATAATTTAGCACTGACTATATACCTTCACATTAATAAAATAACTAAAAGGTGTCATAATTAACCTGTAACCTCTCTCTACATTCTACTTTTAAAAGAAAGATTTTTTTAAAGAGCTGACTGTAGAACTGCACCATTATTGTTATTTTGAAAAGAAGCCCTGAAAGAGTATGTCTTAGGGCCAGACTATGTTCAACCTAATCTCTTGCCCTTTTTTTAATCCCAATCTCTAGGCCTGTATGATGATCCCTGACATTTGAATGATGACTCTGAGCCCCATAAGGACTTTCATTAGCGGGAAAACCTTCCATTATGGTCACTAAGCATATTTATTTAGAAAAATGACTCCGATGTTTTAGAACCATCTTTGACAGTAGTGGTTAAAATAATTCTTTGTTAATCAGAAAAATCAAGCAATTGGACCATCTGCCCCTCTTGAATTTGGGTTGAGGAGAGGGACAGGATTCAAAGGAGGAAGTTTACTGAACTTTTCCTTCATTGTCCTGCGAATTATCATCTGCATAGTTATAGCCTTGTGGTATGGTTTGCATTGTCTTTGTTTTTTGTTTTTTAACTGGTGGAAGTAGGGAGCAGTGGAAAGAATCCTGAACTTCAAAACAAGGAGATTTGGGACCTAGTATCACTTTCTTCCACAAACTCACTGTGTGACCTTGAACAAATCACTATCTATATAGATACTTCATCAGTGAAATGAATAAGTTGGACTATTCACTTTCAGCTCCGACATTCTGTGATTCAATGATCCTAAGATTTTGTTTTGTGTGCTTATGTCTTTTCTTCCCAACAAGATGATAAACTCCTTAAAAGAAGGACCATTCCTTATCTTTTCCTTGAACTTCCCCACCTTTGCCCTGGCATCTAGCACAAAACTGGATATGATAAATCCTTACTGGGGGAAGAAAGGAGCAAATTCTCTGAAAGGCAGCCAAGTTCTCCCCAGCAAGAAAAGGACAAGTCTTTAGGTGAACTTTCTGTTCTAGAGACTATGGGGAATTCTCTTGTCATTTTGTTATTCAAAGAGATTTTAGTGGAATTAATGTCCTTCTCAGGATAATTTGTTATGGGCTAGGATGGTGACTGACTGGAAAACATTTAATCATTCCCGGGCCAGTAGAAAAGAGCCAAGCCCTTTCTTACTTAGTGTGAGGTGAGGATATTAAAAATTACTTTTGGATCATTTGACAGATAATGACAGAGAATGAAAGAGAAATAAAATGAAAGTATTGGGAGTGGGGAATGACTTCCACCAAGACCAAAATAAATTGTACCTGTTATATTATGACAACTTCCTTACCTGAGAGGTACAGGAAGGAATAGCCACAAATTAAGATGTCCATGACCATTGGCCCAAAGTCAGCCAAAAGCCATTCCTTGGTTTTGCCTTTGCTAGACTTACAATTGAATCTTGAGTTATGAAGCCATCAAGGTGGCCCAAGGATGGTATGGATCTGACCAGATGTTGGCATGGTCATTTCAGCTAATAACATATATTGGAAGATAAGCAGATGGCTCAAACACTAGAGACCAGATGATGTGAAAGAATAGGGTTCCCTTTCATATTTCCCACCTGGAAGGATACAGGAAAGCATCTTCCTCATGCCCATTCTAATGTCAGATAGTCACAGCTGGCCAGAGATCATGGTGAGGGAAGGAGCATTCTTCAACCTATCTGCAGCAATGAAGGAACCAGTTTGCATCAGCCAAAGGTCAGACTCAGAGAAGAAATAGAGCCATAACCACATGCATATGGATAAGATCTGTCATATCTTGAGTGATGACCAAAAAGACTTCTGAGAGAGATATTAAAAAAAAATAAAACTGCCAGCCTTTCCTTGTCTTAAAAAAGAAAGAAAGAATACTAAACAGATGAGCCAACTGGCAACTCTTCATCAGCCACTGGTATTGGCAAAAATTGCTCAAGCTCTGACACCCACACAATGTGACACCACCCATTCCCCTAACTGTCCACTCAGCAAAAATTAAAAGAATCTGCTCATCTCTACTGTGGCAATGTCATCCCTCTTTGAGTATCTTTGACTCACTTTGAAGATGAAAGGTGGAGGAGCTCAGAGTGTTAGTATTAGGAGGAATAAACTGTGCTTGTTTGTGTATGTACACATTAGCATATGTGATTGTGCATGGGAGCATTAATACTTGTGCTCAAAATGGGAGTGAGGTAGAAGAGAATAGCATTTTCTTACTATTTTTGCCCCATTAGAAATAATTCTTGTAACAAGTTATGGTTTCTCAAAATTCCCAGGAATAACAGAGCAGTAGAACATGGGAGCTAAAAGGAATCTAAAAGAGAGACATCATGCCCAATCTTGTCACTTCATAGCTGAGGTTAAGTGACATTCCCAAGTTCACACAGCTGGTATCAGGAATGGGATTCAAATTCAAGTCTTCCTGATTCCAAGATCAGTGCTCGAGTGACTGTGCCACTTCAGATATAGCTGACATGTGGATTTGTTTTACCTAATTATGCTTATTTTACATGAGAGAGCACTTATTTTTAATGGGGGGGGGAAAGGAGTGAGTAGTATTGGTATTTGTCAAGTACATTTGTTAGTCAAGAATAACAATTTAAAAAAATAAAAGTTAACAAGTACTAGAGCATGGATCTAGGTGTCCTGGCTCTCAGCCCAGTTCTCTTTTCACTGTACCCAAGGTCAGACAAGGCTCTAACTGACTTGGTGATGATATGGCACACAATGCATTTGCACGCATCAAAAAAAAAAGCCTACCTTTAGAAAGCATTTACCTAGAAGTCACAAATGCTTACTTAACCTGTGAAGATAATAACCCTGAGCCCTGACTATACAAGAAAACAAGAGATGAAATAGGACAACAAAGATTCAACAAGAATTTTATCAGTATTATAAGTAATAATATTACAGAAAAGATACATGCTTCAGGTATTTATTGTGCTAAATGATCTCTGAAATTCTTTCCAACAAATAACTTGCAACATTTATTAAATACCCACTATGTGTAATACAATGTGGCAAGTACTATATAAGATGTAGTGAGAGGAGAACAGTCTTTTTCCTCCATACAGATAATAATACAATAAAATCCTTTTATTAAGGGATTTGTTCTGTGAATTTTGGATTCAGTCAAAGGGCCACACTTGAGGACCTAGAGGGCCACATCTGGCCTTGAGGCCACAGGTTCCCTATCCCTGAACTAGTGCCTAAGACTTCAAAATGAGGTAGCAACAGTCAGAATGACCCAGGCCTCAAGGCCTCCAGTTCATGGCTCTATTATTTTATGCTTCTTCTGAAAAAAGGGAGGGGAATACAATGAGCAAGATATGATATTGCACCAAGCCAAGATGGGAGTAAAGAGTGAAAATAATCCCACCCAATGCCATGGACATAGGCTCAGGAAGAGTTAAAACTTTTCCTGGACCTGGTGATGCTTCTGTCCATGGTACTGATCTCCACATAGCTTGTGTTTTGAAACCACCCAGAATTAATACCATGAATTAACTGGGGAAACAATGCGGAAGGGATATGGCACTAAGGTCAAAAGTCTAAATTCAGGTCAAAGCCTGAATTATGATTCTAGTGCTTAACATGTTACCTTTGACATACGGATTTGTATTTTTACAGAGGATACCTATAGGAAAAATGATAAAAGAATGACTCTCTAATGGCTTAATTTCAAAATCTTTGGAAGGAAGAGGCCTACACGGTGCTCCTCACTTCACTCCCTTTAAATGACTTCCTTAGGCCCAGGGGAAAAAACCTTGTCAACTGCAAATCCCTCTTAGAATTTCCCCATTGCTAAAATCTAAGCCCTCTACCTCCTCCCTGAGCAAAAGCAGCTTGGTCTCTCTCATTCCTCCAGTTCTCTGGGTGTGAGCCATCCAGGCCAGATACTACTGCCAGCCACCTGCTGCTGTAAACCAGGGAGAGTTCAACCTCCCCTTCTCAAAAAAAGAAACATCTGTGCTTCCCATACTGCTTGGGTTTCGGGGGTAAAAAGTTGTTGATGTTGATGTTGATGTTGATGTTGATGTTGATGTCAAAGCTGATCAAACAGCCACTGTTTATTTTCCCGACACCAGCTTGTTCCCTTGAGGCCCTGCCAGAAGAAAACTTACTATGTTTTCTGTCCCTCTTTGCCACTGTCAGATTGGCTTTAAGGCTGCTTTTAAGACATTTTGGGGTATTGTTGCCCAGCATATGTGGGCAGCTTTCCTCCTTCAGCCCCCTCAGGACCACTTAACAACATCAGCAAAGCAATTAAGTGTAGTTTTCAGGAAAATGCCAACGGCATTACAGTGTCTGGATGGGAGTCTCAGCCCAATTATTTTCAGCTAGTTGTGAACTATGGAAAAGTGGACTTTCCTTCATTATAACTTCAGCTCCCACTGATTAAAAGTCTGGAGTGTTAGAGACAGTAAGGAAAAATGAAACAATTAAACTTGCCATCAATAAAATTGCTGCATTTTCCCCAACATGTGGGTTTACTTCTCTCTGGAGGAGTGATTAAAATGAACTGATTGAACTCTAATTTGATTGACTGAAAAACCTCAATTCATGGTGCTAAAGCTTAACTTCCTGCTTATTGCTCTATTTAACTCAGAATATAAAACATTCCTGCTGGTCTACCCAGGCCCTGCACCAGATGCTGCCTGCTCTTTGGGCAGCACTAGGCCTGGGGTGGATGGCTGATGAAAATCAGTATAGGTTTGTGGTGGGAGGCTGGCTTATGAACCAGCCAGTCATGCCAGAAATGCTCACATTTTGAGGGTTTAGTTCAGAACTCAGTAGGAATTAGCTACATGGGAAAGCAATAGGATGAGTACCGTGATGTTTGTATGTGTGTGTTTGTGGGAGACGAGAGGGAGGAATAAGGCAAACCTACAGCCTTATGAAGGGTCCTCAAAGTCATCAGAACCAAGAAATCTGCATTGATCCTACCCACTAGTCCTCCAATTGGTCTCTTTGATTCTAGAACAAAGCAGAAATACTTAGATTTTACTTCACAAATGCAGATTCCCTGAAAATTCTAGCACAAAGAGGAAAATACATGGAATTTATGTAATGTCTTTTACATTCTGTGTGCTTTTGTGTGAGCTAATTTCCAGGATTTTTAGAAGGCCTTGTAGACTCACAATAAACCTTTCTGAACAAGGATTTCTCCAGCAGAGACAGGCATCCACGTGAGAGGGGGTGGGCAAGACAGCCTAGGATGCTAGAGAAGGTTAGTGCTAGAAGGGAATGTACAGACCATCTGGTCCTCATTTTACAGAAGAGGAAACAGAACTGAAGGGAGTTGCCCAAGGTCACACAATGAACTGGTTCTAACCAGGGCTAGAACCCCAGCCTCTTGGTTCTCTGCATTACACTCTTTGTACTACCCCCTTGATGCCTTATCCCTTTATGATCTCTTAAGAGCAATTCAAGGGAAGTTCTCAAATGCACCAGAATGGCTAGCCAGCTCTGCCTCTCTGTGCCAATGTGCCCAACGTGTGCATAGTAATTTTCATTGTGCAGTATAAATTATATGTGTGAAACTCAGCACACATCAGGCACATTCCTTTTCCTAACAATTAGTGGGCCTGCTGCCATCTTCTACTGAAAAAAAAATTGTTATTTCTATTTGTTGAACAACTGTATTTAAAAGGTATTCAGTGAATCACATTTAAATGTGAATTTAGAACATGATGACAATACAGTATAGACTCTCCAGCATCGTTTTCTTAGCAACCAAGGTCTTTTGTCAGCATAACATCAAAAGCACTCTCAGTTTCCTTGTGTGCAACTAAGACTTCTGACACAGGCTCTGGCATAGCCTCGGTGACTAGCCGTATTCAAAGGGAGATTAATCAAAGCAAGTTCTACCTCTTGAATCAGTTCAGTGTCAAAGGTTTGTGTTGGCTTTGTTTATGACAATCCACCAGCATGCACAGTCCATCAAGCCACACTGCAGGGGGAATGAGGAAAGAAGCATTTATTCCCATAAGAGATAATCAGGAATTAGAGCCCATGATTGCCAAGCTTGCTATGTTGCTCTCAGAATCATAACCCCAATGGATATCTGGGAGCACTTCCTGGGGATATCTAGGTCTCCATGAATGTATCCCTGCCCCACCAGTTACTTTCACTTGTATATATTTCCTAAGTATTTCTGGCACTCCATTCATATCTCAGAGAGAGAGAGAGAGAGAGAGAGAGAGAGAGAGAGAGAGAGAGAGA